>NC_141409.1:12514908-12897408 GCF_034619465.1 Leptosomus discolor | reverse complement strand
AAAATGATTATAGTGTTCTGAAAGCCACTTTGTAGTAAAACCAAGGCAGTGTAAATAGTAAATATATGAAGTATTTGATACTCGCTTCTGAAGCATTTGATACTCTCAGTTTGTGTAGAGCTATCCTACTGCATTCATACAGGGAGTCTTTTTAAGTGAAAGCCTAATAAAACTTAATGTAGGATAGTTATAAACATTTTCCTTGTACAGTGACCCCTATTGACTAGGTAGCGGTAAAATAGCAGCATGAATGGAAACCTTTGTACGGGGCAGGCAGGCAGACCCTGTAATGTGTAAGGAGATCACCCTGTGCCTTACGTGCAAATAGTACTGCTGCTGTTTCACCGAAGCATTCTGGAGATGGCTTACCCTGTGAGGACAAAGCTGGATTCTTTGGCTGAAGTCCTGAGAGATAGCGGATGGGACTAAACCATGGGCTTTGGCTATAGAACTGAGTATTTTCTGAATTCAGAGCATTTTTCTGGTTCCGATAAATATGATAGCCTTTAATAAAGGAAAGTGAAGAAAATATGTATTCCTCGTTCGCTCTGTCTTATTCTGTCATCCTTGTTGTATGTTACAAGTTGTTTTTTTCATTACCTTTTCTTTAGACCAAGTAGGTGAGAGGTCAGTTTTTCTTATGTATTTCTATTTGGGCCTTTTATGTGCTTCTCTAGTATCATTTAATTAGTATAAAAAAATGCAAGACCTCTTCAAATCTAATGCCTTTCTGTATGTAGTAGGGTATACTATCCTTGTTGGAAGTGCATTACAAGGCATTTGTGCTAGACAGAATTGCAGACCTTGGGAAATACATGCCAAAGATGATTTGCATCTTAACAGATTATGTCAAAGGTTCTGTTCGTCCAAGTTCCATTTTAGAATTGAAGTTAGTAAATCTAAGGATTATAGTAGTTAAGTTTCTATAATGAGAGAATTCAGCCAGAGTATATATTTAACAGCCTGACAGAATAGCGGTGTTTAGTAAGCCGTCAGATCTGCACAGAATTTCACATAGCATCATAGCATTCTAGGCTTCTTTATTATTTTGTGTTTATTTTACTACTGCTTGGTGATTGGCTGCAAAAATCATTGCAGTGGATTTGTGCAGAGCAAAATAGTAAGTCAGTCTTTGTAAGTATCCCTGAAAAAAGTTAGTCCTGACTCCTAAGGCATGCTGAGTGAGAAAGTACTCAAAACTTTTTTTTCTTTAAGATAGTAGTCTGAGTAGCTACTCCGTTTGTTCCTGTCTATGGAAGAGCTGACTTGGAGATGCTGTTTTCCCTATCGGTTGCATCATTGATAACATTAGTTGAGGGTTTTTCCAGTTATGATATCTGTAGTTCAGAAATCATGGTATAGGGCAGGAGTGGTGAAAGTGTAGAACAAATAGTAATTAACTGCCAAGTGATCTTTTGAAGCAGCCCAGGCGGTGACTTGGTTTTGGCTTGAGAGTACCTAAGACAGTGTGGGACTCCAAAGCCTGTGTGTGAAAGCCACGTCAAAAACCAGTATCCTCCAGAAGTTAGAAAAATTCTGAATAGAAATTGAGGAATAATTGGGTTCAAGTGTGAGAAAATGTGGTTCAAGCCACTTTCTAAACAATTTCAGTTTTCTTTCCTGTAAAATCAGTCAATGTTGGAAGTTCTATAAAAACAAGTTGAATTCGCCACAAATTATTCAGCCAAGTGCAAATATTACTGGATACAATTGTATGGCCTTTGTTATACAAGAGGTCAGACTAGATGATCATAATGGTCCCTCCTGGCCTTAAAAATCTGTGAATATATGAATAATTTAAAACCTGTCCTGCGAACCCTTATTCGTTGAGGTAGTCGTATTAAAATCCTGTGGGACTACTTGTGTGAGTAGAGGTTGTGGGATCAGGCCTAAAGTGAGTAATCATTATCACTTATGTTTAAATTTATTGATAAAACTATAAAATATTCACTTCAAGATGGGTTTCTTTCAAATGGGAGAAGCTTATGCAGTGGTACTCTGCTCTGGTTTGGTAAGCCAGACATTATCAAAGTAGTTTAGAAAGTTCTTCTGTTTAGGTTTCCTGAACCATTCAATTCTCTATTGGTGCTATAGATCAATTTATAAAATATTGCAAAAATATTGTGTAAAAACTTATAATATGTAGGAAATATCTTTGTTTTGTTTAAAAATAAAATAAAAGTGCCTAACAATATGGTGGGTATAGGCACATTAAAGTTGTCAGTGCATCTCAGTGCATGGAACTGTCTTCCGTGCTGTGACTGATTGTGGTCATGTTCACACGTACAGCAATACTGGGAAGTACTGTCCTGTGCAAACAGTAGAACTTATTTTGAAACACGATTAAAATGAGTATCCGCAGGTAAGTGGTGTCATCAAGGTTAGAGTTACGAATCGATCCCAGATATGCCATGTCTTTATATTAACAGTCAAAAAGTAGTTAAACAATTCCTCAGTTGATGAGATCACTTTTAAATCAAGAGTCTATTGGGATGGCATAGTTACATAGCTGAAAAAATCTGAGTTGCTAATGGCTAAGACTGTTTTTGAGACCATACTACTCGATGATAATACTCTGTCTTCCAGCTTTATTTCCCCTTAATATGTTTGCTATTTCTTCTTTACTGTAGCCGTACTGTTTTAACAGAAGTCAGGAGAACATTTATTTTGTAGTCTCTGAAATAGTCATTGATGCTTCAAAGTTTCCTGAGCATGTGGAGGAGGAAACAGTTCTTTGGATTCTTGCTCTTGGAACTTGTCTGCCCATATCCCCGTGTTTAAATGCATTAAAAAAATGTGATAAAGAAGCTAAAGCTTCACTGAAGGTGCTGTAAAGACAAAAAGCAAGTGAGAAGTAAAAATATATATATTTTTTTTTTATTTGCAGAGCATCTTGTGGCATGTAAAAGAGCATCAAACCAGACAAACCAGCTTGTGCTTTGTTATTTAAATGGATCTTCTTGTAGCCAGGTGCTGGTGCATGTGAAGGTGTGAAAGGGCGCTGTAGAAGATGGCTGTCTCTGTGTTGATTTCTGAGGTGGCAGGAGATTGCCATGACTTGCTCTTGACAGCAAAGGGACTTCCTGGAGTTTGGGGCAGTGTGGATGGAAAGATAACTTTTTTGGTTTTCCTAACTGGAGTCTTGCTGTGTGTGATATTTAGTTTAAAGTAGGCTCCACACCTCACTCCCTGAAGTGATGTACTGTAAGATCACATAATCTGTCTGTTCTTTACAGGAGAAGGAATTCTATATTAAAATGTTGTTTCTCAGGGAAGTCTGATGGTGGTTTGTTACTTGAAGACTAAGAAGTATTCAGTTGTAGTCACCTTCATGGCTGTCAATCCCCCGTGCCCTCTGTAGGTTCGGCAGTGTAGGGGTGGGGTGCCCCGTTGCAGACACAGCGCAGGTCATGTGCGTAGGAATGCGAGTGCACGTAGGAGTACGGGGTGGCAGGTGTCCTGAACTGCAAGTTACTATAATGTAGCCAAATAGTAGAATGCGTGTTCTGGAAGGTATATATTTTGTAATACTTTACTGCCTCAGCTGTGAAAGAAAAGTAGGCTATAAGTGTGTATAACTGAAATGTCAAGATTTTTACATATTTTAATTTCCCGGTACTGCATTTTCTCATAGCCATTATCATGAGGTCTATGTTGGCATATTTGCTGTTACCTTTAGTATAACTTCTGAATAATTTCATAAATAGTGCAAATAGATTGCATGATGCCTTAATTGAATTTCCTGAATTATTTTGTGTGCATTATTCTTTGTTCTTTTTGTAATTTATTTTTTTAAAGGAATGATTGGGAAGTAGCCTGAAAGAAAGGATTTGCTGGTGATTGATAGATAACATTAATTGATACTCACATACTCAAATTTTCACATGTGTCTGGGCAGCAGTGCAGAACTGGTAGCATATTATAGAGAGAAATTGGAAATTATTCTGTGTTAACCCAGGGAAGTCCAGAGTTCTTAGCTTTACACTTGGAAAACTTAAGTTTCTGAGTTAGTCATCTTTGTACGTATCGGCTGCCTTTTCTCCAAGTAAAATCCACTTCCCATGGCTAATGAATGTTTTTACAGCTTTCAGGCTTTTGATCACTATTCTCACTAGCATATTCTCGTATTTGGAAATCTGAAAGTTGTGAAAATACTGATAAATTTGAAAAGCTGTATCCTCTTGTAACCTTCAGTTATCTAAGGTGATCACTGACTCCATCTCATCTCTTCAGAGTTTGATGTTAGAAAAGTTCTTTTTTCCCTGGGGGCACTGGTGTCCTCATCATGTATATGTCACATATATCATCATTTTCTCCTTCCTTCTCCTTTAGAGAATTCTCAGATAGGTATGATGTGAATGCAAGTCTGAGAAACAGGTACTCCGAATTTTAAAAATTGATCAGCTGTTGCCCCCTTTGGCATAGTTGTTCTGTTTTGTGAGGTTTCCTCAGCAGCAAAAAGTAGATAATGTCTGTGTAATGGAGTTCAGTAACTTCGTTAGTGACTAGCTTTAAAGCTCTTCCACATCAACACGTGCTCTCCAGCAGTAAGGAGGATTTTGGCCATAGGAATTGGAAGACTTTTGTGAGAAGGCAAATCCATGAATTCTATCAGTTTCTGGTATTTGGTAACACTGTGATCGGTATATCCGTGACGTTAGCAGTCGTGTTTAATTTTTGGGTAACAATTCTGAAGGTGTTCTGTTTTCTTCTAAGTACAATAGCATGATGGAACTGTTTTCCTCCATACTTCTCAGGAATTCTGTATTTTGTGCAGTTGTTGGTTAGGATTCCCAGTCTGTAGCTTATTTGCTGCTAAGGATGTCACTAATGGAGAATTTATGATATGGAATGACTAATTGAATTCACTATGTGCTCTAATATTCTCTTTGGTAATCAGTGCAGGAAGAAATTGGATTCTAATGTTATTCTCTCACATTTCTTAATGCTTTGAATTTCTGTAAAAGATCTTGTCAGTGAAATGACTTAATTTTACAGGGAGAGCTGGTAGAATTTCTGTAATATGAAGTGGGAGAAAAGACCTTTGCAAAGGCAGAGAAGTTGTTGTTGGCAAATTCTTGTCTTTGCTTCTTCACCATAAAATGCTGCTGTTGTCTTTGTTTAGACTGTTTTCAACATTGCAAGTTTCTTCACATGCTTTTTCTTGGGCAAAGTGCAGGAGTTGATTTTTAAGGACATTTACTGTTCATTGAACTAAGCTATTTATTTTTTTTTTTTGGTGTGGGTTATTTTGCTGGTTGTCTATTTATAACATCCTAGTGATTAATTTTTCCTTTAATTTAGTTTCCCCTCTGTTGTGCCTGGGTGCTGCAGAAGGGTATATGAAAATTTGCAACCAGCTAGAAGACATTACAATCTTTAAAAGCCAAAACTGCCTATTTTTTCTTTCTACCCCCTGAAAAATGAGTCTCCTGTTGGGGCTGTACTACAATGCAGATGTATAAAGGTGTACCATAGTTATATGGGCAGGAGTTGATTTTTAGGTTTTATTTTACGTTTGGAGCTCTGGCCCTTCTCTCTTAACGTTCTGTATTTGTGTGAATGAATTGCTGTTGTTTGCATTATCTGGTTATAGTTGAGATTGAATCTGGCCCAGTCTTGCTGTGAATATGACTGAAAATCTAGTTGGAGTAGTGCCATCATAAGTCTCCTACGATCATAAAGTTTGTATTTGATACAGAGCTCATTTTCAGGTATTCTAGCAGATACTGTTTTGGAGTATTTACTTGCATCTAACAGCAGCATACAGGGTTGGACAGTGGATGGTGCAAAGTGATTAACAAAGCATGATCTTGCCCATTTATGTAAACAGGGTATTTCTTTTGTGAAGATGTCTTGTTAGCTATCCATTGCAGACCTTTATTGGTGCTTCTTGAATAATTTGTTGAAACTACACAGTACAGATTCCTTATTTTAGCACTAAGACTTACAAAGGCTTCTTTTAGCAGCCTTTAATTTTGTACTTATGTATGTGACATAGCCTGTGGCTGTGATCTCTACTGTGAATCTGCAGTTGTTTTGGGATGAAAGAAGAAGGCAGCTGGAAACTCAGTAGCTACATCTAGCTGTCTACCTAGAGAAGGCCTTGATTTCAAGTTTATCTAAACAAGCTCGACTAATCCCAACTATCTGGGGGGATCCACTGTCAAAACAAGCAGCATGGCCCTAAGGCAAACACAACCATACAGAAATGAAGGCTGGGACTTCCAATACTCCAATGACTGCATACTGGAGGCTTTTTTCCTGAAAGAGAGTAAGAGAGGTAGAATTTGCATAATGCCTTTTCATTGGGAACTTTTGGAAAGCTGACAGAGGTCCAGCTTATAGCTCTGTAGCCACAATACAGAGTCTATAGGAGAATCCTTGAATGACCTAACCATATTGAAAGGAAAAATGAAAGCATCGAAGTATAGCCAAGTGAGTGTGGAAAAGAGGGCTGCTGCATTGTCTAACATCTGCTCTACTTCTCGTTAGTTTTGTTCTTTGGTATTCTATGTGGACTTTGGAGAAACCTAAGACAGCCTAACATGAATCCTATAATCTTCCTTCTGAATATTTATGTAGTGTGCCAGCCTCTAAGCTGTCCTTTGCATCTTCCTACTTCCCCCTCATTTTCATGCTCTCAAATGAGGCCAACATTTCAAAAGCTAAATAAATGTTTGTGAATGTTTATAAAAGATTTGCATAAATTTGTCCTTGTTTGACAAAGATCACTTTTTTCTTATGCCAGTTCTGAAATTTTTTTAAAGGTTTCAGTGCTTGTCTTGACAACAAAGTCCTGCCTCAGAGAACAATGATTGCTGATTAAGTGGGTATGCAGTTGTAGCTGAATAGAGCATTTCAGACGACGTCTAAAAGGGCCAGTCATCTTAAGCCAGAATTACAATATTTAGCAAATGTTAACCAAAGTATATCTTTAAAGCTTTGGTTTTGAGGCAGTATACCTGTGCAATCGACTTACGGTGTGAGAAGTGTATGATTGCCTTTTCACAGCTAATCGTTCTCACCTAATTTTTCCTAAATGTGGAAGTGAAAATATTTAGTGACTCATTTTTAGTCACTAAATGTTTAGAATATATTTAATTCAATTAGTATTCTAGCCTTCCGATATTGACACTTCTTATCTGTACCAACTGATCAATGTTTATGCCCTTAATTAGATGTAATTATTTTTTTAATGCTTGTTGGTACAATTTTTCAATTCTTTGTGATTTGAGACTGGAACAATTATTCCTACAACAGTAGCTGTAGGTGTTTGGGTTTTTTTGCATGTTAGCTAAAATCCATTTGTCTTAGAATAAAAATTAAATCGTAATTTTATTGAAGGGATTTTAAAGACATTTATTGAGGAGATCTTGAAAAATTGCTTAAATATTTAGTTCAGCTTTACTTTCAGATTTTTTTACTGGAAAAAAGGTAATAGTCGTTTCTGTTCTTTTGTTCTATTAGTTGAGAGGTTGAAGTTGTCATTAAGGCAAAAACTAGAGCTACTTCTCTGACACAGTTTTTATCACATCTGCTAGGCCTGTGTCCCAGGAGGAGCTGTGCAGAGCAGTGAATTCAGCATAGGCCCATTATCTGCTGTTTTTGCGTATGTTGTAAAAGGAGTGAGACCTCAGGGAGGCTTGGAGCCTCCTCCCGTGTAATGTCCAAATCAGATTTGAAGGACTGGTGGCAGGAAAGCTTTGGCCTTGGGGTGTGAATTCTAAGAAACAGAGTCACAATTAGGTTTAAAAAATTCAGGGATTTTGAGCTTTATCTTGAAATATGTTTTTAGTAATGCAAGTGGAAAAGTTGCCCATCTGTGCACATATTTTGTACGTTTAAAATATTTAAATGATAGCAGCCCTCAATATGCTTAGGAAATGTTATTTATCTCATGCTCTTCCTGTTACCAGGAGTGCGCCTATATGTGTTGGGTTTTTTGTTTGTTTTTTAAAAATACCATTTTCCTGAGAACAATTGGTTACCTTCAGTGAAATGGTGTTATTTCGTACTGGGTGCCGTTCCCAGTCTGACCCTCATACAGGGAGAAGTGACTTTTGTAGAAGAAAAACCCTCCCCTGATTCAAGCTTTATAATTGCTCAAAAAGAGCTAATGGATTGTTAGAACAGTCGGCACATGGATGAACTAGTGCTGTAAAGTTGTGTGGGAATAGTAGTAGAATTGAAAAAGTAAATTAAGGTAATTTAAATTAATGCTGTTAAGCAAATTACACTCCTGAATTTTGGGGGTAGAACGTTCTTTTAAAGAATGTATTAAAATGAATTCTTAAAATATTTTGACCATTATGAAAGTCAGTAATGTTCAGTACTGCTATAAGATGTAGAAAGATTTTATGATAAAATCAGTGTCAGATGAGATTTGACATAAATATTTTAAATGAGCAATGATATTTTTTTAAAAAGAAGCTGTGTTGTATCAGCTTTTTAAAATCTAGAAAAATCTTTAAAATCTGGAGAAACCTTGGTTTTACATTTATTGTTCTTTGCTTTCTCTGCTTCATCATTTTGCAAAATCTCAGCTTTTTGTTGTGGCTGTGTGACACTGGCCTCTGCATGCAGGATACTGTCTTTTTAATTTGAGAATTAGATTTTATAAGCTTGAACTTTAATGCTTCTCCTAATTTTTGACTACGTAATGACATAGCATTTGTTAATTGATGAGAACAATCTGTAATAATACCGTTAGGAAAATTTGATGTAAGATAACATAAACTGACACTAACAATAAATGCAAATTAAACTTTAAGTTTTCAAACTACAAAAGGTACTGATCCCTGTTTGTTACTCGTTGTTGAGCTCAAGTTAGTGTTGATTTTATTTTTTTTTTTGCTGGCATTGCTTTATTACATTTGTATTCTTTAAATAAAATTTTGAAACTTGACTACATTGTCTCATCCATTGTAAGTAGTTGTTTTGTAAACAAAAGGTTTTTTTCAAAACTTGTTACTGAGGTGTTTGTTGTGCAGAAAGGTGTTCCCTCTCCTTGGAAGATGTGTGTGAATTTCTGACCAACTCGGCATAGCTAACGGGATTTATGGTGTTCTAGACTGTTCTGTACTCTTCCTTTCACTACCCTTTGTGTTTTAAACAGAGCTGTTGTCAGGTTTAAGTTGGTTATTTGGGTGCACTAACAACTGTTTGAATGCTTAAACCCATCGTTCCATTGCAGTGGCTGATTTCATTAATCATTAGCTTAAAGTTATTCGAATTTGAATCTAAGAGCAGCTTACAGTTTTGTGGCTATAAGGTAGATTATTATAGAGCCCAAATTTCAAGGTAATTGGATAATTTTTTGCTTCAGTTAATGTCCTAGCACTCTCTTATGCTGTATAAACATTTTCGTGATGTTTAAATTTGGTGTGTTTCTGAGCAGAAATAAAATCATCTGTAGTTGCTTGCCGGTTGGGTTGGGATCCTGTTACCTGCTCTTACTTTCCTTGATCCCATAAGGCTGGCTGTCATTGTTCTTCTCTTAACTCTCGTTGCTTTCCAGTTTCTTCTCCTTCCTTCATCGGTCTGTCAGTATATGCTTGAAACTCTCTTGCGAAGAGGATGGATTTCATGTTTGTTTTGCGGATTCGGGTGGTATTGCAAGCTGGATAAGATGAAAACTATTTGTATTTCCACCCTTTCTGTTTATAGTTGCACTTACAGCAACCTCACCTGTACTTCAGCTCTGGTTTAAGGTCGAGGAAATAAAACAGCATTCATCTTTTTCATCACTGCGTCATCTCTTCTCTCCGTGGAAAACTCATCTTATTTGCAATGCTCCATTCTCTTGTAGTATTTGAATTGTCTTTCTGTAAAAATGTATGTACTTTCTGAAATATGATTGTAGGGGTTTTGCATTGTGGTTTGTTTTGTTTTGTTCTCTGCATGATCCGCAGCTGAAGTTCTTGTCTGTACTCTGGGTGGTTTTTTAAACTTCATCCTGTTTTTCCTTGGGTTTCCCAATAGGCTTCCAAATACAGGTCCCCAACCTGTTGGGTTTTGTGGTATATTGTTTCCCTTCTCTGACTCACATGGATATTTCAGTGATTTGACTTAATCATTCATCATTTTTTATGAATCTCTGCCTGTATTTTAATTTATTTTCTCTCCAACTTCTACTTACACTTCTTGTTCCACTTTGGATATCTGTCCTATCACGCGTCTCTCTAAGCGCAGATTGTTTGCAGCGGTCGGCTGTTCTTGCATTAGCCTCCCAATTGGCGTATCGCTTTGGCACGGCAGTTTTACTTGATTGTAGCTGCAGCGTGGGATTTGTTACCAGTGTTTATTTGAACAAGAGAAATAAAGCGGTCCCGTGTATTTAAGAGGCTCTGAAGTTGTTCTGTTGACTTGGAAGTGAGAGCATACGGTGAAAGGTTTAAAAGTAAAAAAGGACTTAGATACAGCCTGCATATTAAATTCACAAGTGAATATGCAGGTTTTTTCAGCAATGTTGAGCTTTCTTTACTGTATCACCTCTACATAGAGGTTCCTTGGGGCGTTAGCCAAGTGTGTATTGTGTGTATTTAACAACCTTGCTTTCCGTACGCTTTGCAACTATCCTGCGTGTGTGTGTGGAGGAAATCCTTTTAGAGCCTGCCTCACCTTCATAAATTGCTGGGTGACACAAAAGGGCTGAACACTGTCTTCCTGCCTCATTTATTTTGAAAACTTTGCTACTGAAACCAAACTTAATCAATGAGCTCTGTGTTGTCTCCGATAAGTTATGTACTGGCTTTATTGATTGGGAAGGATTTTAGAAAACCCATGTGGGGTTTATAATGTCAGCAGTGTTTTGATTATGAAAAGAGTTGGAACCTTGGGACAGGGAACCAGGTGGTGTATGTCCTAAAGCCACTGGTGACACGGCTGGGCTGAATCCCTCAAGGGACACAGTTCATGCCCTGCACTTTAACTGTGGTGACTGGCTGCTATAGATGCACTTCTTGCTCATTAAAATGTTAAAAATCAAACTGCATGTAAAAAGATTTGTGAAAATATAAACTTGGGGATTGATCCAGAAAACTGGCATGTGATACCCTAGAGACACTGGTTTCAGCTACTGGGTAATTTATACTCATCAGCTGTGTGTCCTGGATTGTTTTAGGGTTTTTTTCTTTCCTTCTTCTTTTTAGGGGGGTTTTGCTTTAGTGGCATTTATGCAGGTTTTTCTTTAAGAAAATAGGCATAAGGGAATAAAATAAGAAAACAGGCTATTGATACTACCTCTGTGTTTCATGTCAGGTAAAAACATAAAAAGGATTATAGGATGCTGAGATAGAGTGATTCCAGGTCTGAGGTTGTTATGGTCTTTGTTTGAAATGCTAAAGAAATGATGATTTTTCTAGGCTGTAAGTAGCCACTCGCCTAAAGAGGTCTGGTGGGAAGTTGTACGTTATGTAGGCATTGCTAATCTTTCAAACTGAGCAGTATTTAAAGGGGGGGGGAGCATTATATTTGTAGTAACAGGCTTGCAACTTGAGCAAAAATGTAGTTCTCCCGTAATTGTATTTCTTACGTGCAGAAGATCAGCAGTTTTGCTAATTAAAAACTAATCCTGTATATGAGTTTAATATTTTTTTTAATAGTTAAAAGTATGCCTGTAGCTAACCTGTAGAAGTTTCAGGTTTTTTAGTGTAAATCAAGGCAGATAAGTAATGGTGTATAATGAATGGCAAATTATGTCCAATAACACTATAAAAGCCACGTAATATTATCACTGTAAAACCTTTCTTTAAGAGACAAGGCAATGCACAGTGGTACAAATTCAACATATTGCCCCTTTTAAGTGAAAATTTCGTTTTCTGTGTTTAGGAAACTATAAATCTCAAGAAACAAGTGCAATGCAAGTTCTGAGTTATACACGCATCCACAATGCTGACGAGATGATAAAGCGTATTCATATGTCAATGTTTTTATGTGCAGTTACAGTAATTATTGAAGTCATCAAAATAATGACGAGAATATATTCTGCCATGTTGAGGGGACTAACTTTTTATCTTTTAACACTTTTATTTCAGAATTCTATGTAGCAGCTACATGGCTTTGTTTCTAAAAAATAGATGTGCAGTCATTGTTTTGAGGACAGTTTGTGTTGATAAGGCCAATAAAAATATAGGCACTTCCCTCTCCTGCAATTATAATTTTGATTATTTTAAAGTTCGGGGGGGGAGAGTTGATTATTTGTTTTGGTTTTAGCATTTTATACGTTAAGATTTCAGTTGTGGGTAAAGGACAACTGTGTAATAGCTAGAATTTGTCAAGGTGTAGCTTTGTGCACAAGCAGAGTTGTTCAGCAGACAGTCGATCCTGGTGGAAGTCAGGGAGATTCTGCACAAGGGTGAACCCAGTTGCATTAATGAGACCTTAACTATCAAGGCATTATTTTGTATCAAAATACGTATTTCTGCAGAGTTTACTCTGAAACCTCTATAGCTGCTTTCCAGCTTCCCTGCTGAAATTGAGAGGAGGATGCTTCTTTGCTTTACATGGCATTCTTCAATAGAGCCTTTCTTGTTCTTTAAGAACAGGAGGTTGTTAAATAATCTATCAATAACTGTCAAGAAGTCAAAGTTTCCATATCTGTTTCTGCCTGAAATGTTAAGAACTTGCCACATTTTAGTTGTCAAGAAACCCCCAAAGAAGAGTCTATGAGCAGTTGAGCCTGAAACCATTGCTAAGAATGGGATGTGCTTGTTTGAATTATGTAGGAGGAACATGTTCTTGCAAGGGACTCAATATGTTTTCTGCTTCATTGAATAGGTTATTAGATTGATGTAGTTTATTTGTTGAATGGTGGCATTGGTTTTAGAAATAAATGAAGCAAGAAGCATCAATTTAGTTATTGATGATAATTTATTGCTATTGGTCAGAGAAGTGTTGAATTTATCAGAGGGTTTGTCTTTTAGTCAGGATTATCTTGTTTCAGCTGAAAGCAGAAATATAGTTTATGTTTTGGGTCCTGAAATATTTAAGTGTGAAGGAGAATGAACAATGAATTGGCTGGTAGTAAAGGTCTGGAAACTAGGTGGACCTGTGTGATGGGTTGTGGATTATAGAATTCAAATTTTGGATATTATAGAAGAATAGGATGTAAGTGCATTACTTTTGTCTATGAACACAAGTATTTTGGGACTAACATGTTTCTGGTTTTGCCTCTTAAATGACTGTATTTGTTTAAAATTGTAAAGTTGGGGATGATTAATTTCTCTGCTAATTGTGTTTTCAGTTTTCACATTCATGCTTTTTATTTGATATCATGCAAAGGCTATACTTAAAAGTTTCTCTGTGGTGCTGTTTGTGGCTTTTAGAAAATGGTTTAACAATTTGTATGAATTTTAATACACATTGTTTTAGGCAGTCTTTTAACACTCAGATTTTCTTTCTAATAGCAGTAGGCACTGTTAAACATTCCTGCTATGAGACCTATTGGCTTTATCTTTTGTTATTTATCTTGCTGATGTTAGGAAGTATTCTCTAATCCCCCAGACCTCTGTTCCTAGGTAACAGTCAAAAGCTGTGCCAGCAGAAGTGGTCCTGCCAGGCCAAGCCCATGTGATTTGGTGTTATTCACTATGATCCATATGGTCAGGGTAGAGACTGTCCCTAGAGAGGTGTTAACACTCAACAACCCAACCTCCTCCTACTCTTTGGAGAATTGCTGGATGGCTCCTGCTGCCTGCCCATGTGTGAATCTTGATTAATTTTTCATTTTTAATGAAGTTTGATCATGTTTATTATTTCACATGATTGACTGCCTGGTACTCCTTCCATGTAATTGATAAAGCCCATATTTCTTCATCTGTCTCTTATTTCTTCAGGGCAAAGTTGTGAAATTGTGTGATGTGGTTAATATTAGATTTATTGGTCCCAATAGATGTATAAATTATCTCTTTTTCTCTCCACAGGAAGTTCTACAGACTTTGACCAAGTTTTGTTTCCCCTTCTGTGTGGACAGGTAGTGTTAGCTTTTCAAACTTTACAAGAAAATAAGCTTGTCAATAAAACCACTGTAGAAAATAAAAACCATACCATTCTTAATGTTCTGTCTGCCTCAGTGTGATTTAAAGCACCCAAGTGCAAATTATAGTCTTAGAATCACTTTTTCCTGGGGTTTTTATGGGCACCATCAAAAAAAAAAAAGTTTTAAAAGTTTGAGCTGTTCAGTGGCAGCAGTAAGAGTGCATTTTGTTTTACTTCTGTGTAACGCTTGGATGTGAAAATGCTTGGGTAGTAATTGTCAAATATGCGTATTAATATCAAAGCTTTGTGTGCATATGTATTTTATTTGTTAATTGCCAAAATTTGGGCACAACATTGAATTAAGTGCTTTACATTTAACGTTCTCTTGATCTTGCTGGAATGCTGGTGCTTTATTTGGTGGCTATTAATGTGGCTTCTAGGTTTTTGGGAAAAAATTGCAGCATGAGTTACAGTGGATTTGACGGGAAATGAGAATATTTAATTCTTGTAATTCAGAAGACTCCAGTCCTTTTTTGGTTTTTTATTTTTGGTTTTACTGTGAGTTATTTTTGATGATTTAATGAAAAGAACAAGCATTGAAATTTTGAAAGGGTGCACCACTGCTCATATCAGCTCTGAGCATCATTTAATTGGTTAGAATCGGTTGTCTTAGCTCAGCTAACACACCGAATGGGTTTGATTGACGAAATTAACCCTAACTGTGACTAAACTGCTAGAAATCTTTTTCTCATTTCAGTGAAATCTGTGATATTTACAGTAGGAATTGATTTCCTTTATAAATCAACATCCGTTTCTAATACCACTTCTTCTCTGAGCCATTGTTAAATCTCTAAAAAAAATTTTTTTTCCCATTTTTTCCCCCCACCCATAGGCCAGCTGGTATTTCTTAGTTATATTGAAATACTGTTCACTACTTTCTGTGAATGGAGATGAAATCTCACTATGCTTCTCTGGAGATAGGAGCCTACATAATAAACCCACTGCTATGCTTTGTCCTCCGATGTGGTAATCTGGGGTTGGAGGAGGCTGAAAGCTTGAATGGATCATGCAGACGATGTGTTCTTTCAACCCTCCAGGTGGTTCCTGCAGATCAGGGTTGAGAGACATTGGTGAGGCACTGCTGGAGACAGCTATTATTACCAGTGCCTCTGCTGTACCCGATTTGTACATAAAAAGAGAATTTGAATATCCTGGGCTGTCAACATGAGCTACTTAACCAGTGCTTGTTGACTCAGATGACCTTTAAAAGCCACAAATACTTCTTATAACTTGGAATCACTTTTTGGTGATCATCTTTTTGCTTTCCTAAGCAAAGGGAGCAGGGAAGTACTTACATGTATTTTTCTCATGTATGTGTTTCTACTAGAAATATTTATGCTTATGATGTGTAGGTTTATTGTACCTAGGGGTTTTGTTTGTCTTGTTGTTTTTTTGATTTATCCAGCAATATAGCGCTTTGAAAGATAAGAACACTGAAAACCCATATGGGGTGCAAATGAGAACATAATGAAAAGTAATTCCCATTTCTGGATTCGCTTGTTTGACTGAATATCACAGACTGTCACTGAAAAGACTGTAAGCCAACCATTTTGAACATAAAGGAGAGATTGTAACCCATAACATGCTTAATAATTTAAAATTAAGAATGGACTTTCAATACTCCAGAAGGTGGAGGATGTCCCAAGTTAAGGATATGGCAGTGAAAAGAGATGTGTGTGCTGCTTCTCTTCGTGATGTAGAAGCACACACACCTGCGCGCGCATGCATAGGTGTGCGATACAGTGCACCTTGAGTGCAAAATGTTCTTCATCTTTTAGCTACTTTCAGGTTTAGAACCGAACGAATACCTGTTCTTAGAGGCTGTTTCTGGAACTCAACAAGTGACAAATTTGCACTAGTTGGTCTTTTTCTTCCCTGTTTACTTTTAACCAACTACTGGATATATATTTATATTTATTTCTTGTATTGCATTTAAAGTAAAGTTATCAAAGTAGTGAGCAGGTAGCCCCATAATGAAATTGCTTCAGATAATGCTTTAATGTTTCCCTCAGTCTCCTCAGTAAACACTTTTTCTACTTCGAGATGAAAAGGAATTGCTTCTAGAAGAAATACCGTCTTCAGTTACATGTCAGAAAGGCCCTTACAGTCATGTCTTACAGAGTTGACTAGCACTCTCTAGTGGGATTTTATCCCTCTGTACGTGCCTGAAAAGTGGTGTGTTGGATCAGATCTCCAGTTACTACAATTCTTAGTCCTCAGGGTGGGTTTTTTATATATATAACGTTTTGTTCATTCTGAACGAAAAGACAGAGACCCTGAAGTGGTTTCAGTAAAGGCCTTCCAAATATGTAGGTACTGTTCCCAGTTAACTAGGTTGCCTTGTTGTTTGCAGTGACAATTTTAGTATGAGAATCTGTCCACAATGTTGAGAGGTTTTAAAGTTGTTGTTCTCTGTATAACAGTGGAGGTGCTGGCTCATTGTTCAAATAACTTAGGAACATGGGATGATACCTTCTGTTGGAATAATACTGTGTGTAGGGTGTCTCTTCAGGATCTGTGGAAAAATGATCAGTATGAATTATGAAGAGATGCTGATACAAATGATCAGAAATGCGTAGTCACTAAAGAATAGATGCTACTTTTCCTTTCACCAACTCAGAGCCCAAAGTAGCATTATCAGTCATAGAACTTAGGTTTTCAAGTCCTGCTGGAGTCATGTCCCCAGTTTATACCCTGTTTGTGAGGACTTTTACTTGGGGAAATTTAATTTACGTAACTACATTCTGCGTTACGTGCAGTATCATGCCAGGCTTTCACTGGAAACTTCTTGATGGTAGAAGTGTTCTCAATGGAGCTTGAGTTGAGTCTTGCTTTTCTGACTTTGATGTTAAACAGTGATATTTCTTTAACAAGTGCTGAGAAAGGGCGTGGGTCTTCACCTACTGTGTGTCTTTTCTAAAACTGCGTGTTTCCTAAAGAGGTGGCAAGAGCTGAGGAGGTACTATTGCCTCTGCCAGATCACAACTTCCAACGATGATAGGACGCCAAGATTTTGAGGCAAATGACGATCTGGTGCCTATCTGTTTGTTCTCTGTGCTGAAGGCTTTGCACTCATAGGCACAGACTCTGAATTGGTTTTATATTGATTCTTTTTAGGTATCTTGTTGCCAGTGGTCAAAAATCACCAGGGACTAATTGCCCCTTCGTTTGGGCAGTGGATGATGAATTTCTACTCTTGCGGCTGCAGGATCAAGGCAGAGGCTATTCTCCAGCTGCAGGAGTGAAGAACTCCAGTCAAATTCCATCAGGGTTAACTTGTGTCAGTCAGATATAGCTACTGATGGGGGATTTTTAAGAAATTGCTCTTCCTCTCTCCCCTTCCTTCCAACCCCAACTTGTGTCTGCCCATTTAGACATGAGATTTATGGTGCTTCCATCCTGTTAGGCTCTAAATAGACCTTCTTCCCACTTGAAAACAGAGCTATGAATCTTATACAGTGATATTAAGATCTTAGGAAGAACACTTTTTATGTTGGGAGAAACTGAAACCTGAGCAAGATCTATCAGACAGGTTTAATTTCTGCAGATCACATAAATGCAGGAATCTTTAGATTTACTTTGGAGGAACTTACCAACTTGTCACAATTGTTTAATAAACAAGCTTCTCCCTGCTGCAAGTGAAGCATATTTTTTTTCCCCTGTTCCATAATTTTAATTGTCAGCTAGAATGCTATGTCTCACACACACTCTGCTCTCAACCTTGTTAAAATTAAGCATATAATCCCCTTTTAAAACACCATACTAAAATCACCATAGTAACATGGCATCCAAGCTTTACAGCTAAAACACAACACCGGTAAGGGATTTTTTGGTATCCCCTAGCAGCTCAGTATGGTTTATGGAAATGGTTTCTCTGTTGACATTGATATTTTGGTAGGATGATAGTACTTACACTGTCTAATTCTCAGACTACTGAAATGCTTTTAAATACCTGCCTTTTTGTTCATCTGTGAATTTGGAACACTTTTTGTCTTCGTCACTGATGTTCATCCTTCCCTGTTTGGAATCCACTGAAGGGTTCCTCTTTGTAAGCTGGACAGTGACACCTTTCTGATCTGGATCCAACTTTTATTTCTGAAAGTCTATTTTTCTCTTTTTATTTTTCCTCTAGGCACCGAATGTATAGTCTCCCACAGAAATTGTTTATTGAATTGTATGTGGCATCATAGAAGAGAATATTTGCTCACTTTTAAAGCTTGTGACTGTTGGTTAAATGGCCTTGAATTTAATGGATTTTAGTGTTGCTGTTGGTAGGACTGACTTGTAAAGACTTGTTAATTTCTCAGAAAAACTCTGCTGAAATGTTATAGGTTCAATGACTTAGACTAGATGTTTTTGACACAGTTAGCTCAGCATTAATTTTTTCCTCTTACTCTTTTTATTTTCAGCCATGCAGTTAACCAAGTTGGGCAGAACTTTACATTTGTGCTTACAGACATTGACAGCAAACAGAGGTTTGGATTCTGTCGCTTATCTTCTGGGGCCAAGAGCTGCTTCTGTATCTTAAGGTAGGTCTGTGATTTGGCTTTTGGCTGACTCTAGGAAACAGTGTTTGACTTTGCTGTGTTACACTGCAGTTATAATTTCCAGCTGTTCAAAATTATTTTCGTATCTGGTCCTCAAAGTCACTGCTCTTCTGCAGAAGTGATGCAAATATCTTGCACTTTGAGTTCCTCTGTAGATAACTGTGTTTGTTTGTAGTCAATGTTCTTGAGTTAACAATGTGGGAAAAAAAAAAGTCTCTTTGCAGTAATTTGATATGACATAGCATGATGGCAGCTGTTATCTTTAGCTGTCACAACTGATCTCGTTAAGACATTTTGTGGACATTTGTGTACGCAAGTTTTATTAACAAAGCATCTGTTGGTAACTGAGAGAATGTCACTGATGGCCTACACATCCTAAAATTTCATACGTATGAGTTTTACTCTGTCCCATTGAGGGTTTTGTGAAGTTTGTCATAATAAAGACTGTTAGTGGAAGTTGGGAACAATGCATTTCACATAAAAAGGGACAAAGAGGCTCTATCAGAGTAGTTTTTTTATGACCTCCCACAGCCATGTTGGAATGCAGCCTGTAATTTTATATTTACATCTTGCAAGAAATGATGCAAGTAAAATCAGTTTTAATATCTACCAATAAATTAGTTCCATTAAGAACTTCTATGGATTGAAGATTTCCACGTGGCATCCAGCCTGTCTTGTTCTAAACAAAGTTGAGAATGGTCTGTCTTCTACTTTTTGCTTTTTGCATGTTCATGAGAAATCGAAAGTTTCAGAGCAATGGCCCAGATAAAGATAGCTCAGAGTTAACTGTACAAACAGCCAGCTAGGTGACTGAACAATTGCTCAAGCAACCACAAATGGAGACAATTTCCTCTATGAGCAATTGTAGACTCCTGTCTCGGTCGTCTCTGGTTTGCTTTGCATGTGAGAAAATCCAGTGTAAGAATAAGAGGAACTTGTCTTCGTCCTCCCAGTGCTGTGTGTTGCATGTGACAGAACGGGACCCTCTGTATACATGTTATTGAATGTGACCCCTTGGGAGAATTTCAGGGATAATGTTGCAAGATACAGGAGCACCTATCAAGTACAAGGACACTTCTCGTTTCATTGAGTTGCGTATAACAATGCCGTGGGAGAGATTTTGGATTGATGTGTGAATTTGAAATCAATGTGTGTGCCATTTGTGCTGGCACAAGAGTGGTGAAGATACCAAATGTCTGTTGCTTTATACTTCAGCGTTACACTGATGATAGTGATCTGCTAACTGGACCTTCACTGAAGAAGCTTAGTATTTGGAGAAATTATTGTGAAATCTACCAAAATTACTAAGTGATTGTGTGGGAGGCAGGGTGACAGGTGTTTTCTGAATATCTTCCTTCGTTCTTTCTTTTCTCTAGTTCAACTAGTCCTAGCTCTGGCAATCCAGCAGCATGGACTGTACACTGAAGACAGGAAGGTGTTTCCCTAGCTCTTGCCCTGTAGCTGCTACCCCATGTAGTTGGGGTGCTGAGGCACTCTCATGTGGGAAGTGTCTGCTTACATAAGGTAACTTTTCCTGAATAATGACAAATTAAAGGCAAAACACAGTTTAAAAAGAAAATCTGAATGAGGAGTAGTGTGAGTCCCTTCTTGATCTCTCCTGGATAAGAGTTCTTTGCTGTCAGCTCCCTTATGTTGAATGAATGCCCAGAAGAAATGGAGGAGTTATGTTGTAGTTAAATGCCTTCTGCTTCAACTCATAACCAAAAAAAAAAAGATTTCCAGTGCAGTCACAGCAGTGGCTGAATTGGGACTCTTAGCTTCATTCCTGTTGCTTCTTTCTTCTGTGCTGCACTAATGAGAAAATGAAAATTCATCATAGTTACAAGTGAATATAAGTTTTAGAGGCTAATAAAGAGTGTAAATCAGTGTTACACAGATTCATGTGCTCTGTTCCCAGGCCTGCAGCATCCATGGTTAATGTGAATCTTCTCAGTGTCCTTAATGCATTAAAGGATGCTGCATAGCAAATGAATGGGTAAAAAAAATGCTGAGGAATGTGAGAATGATCTCAAAAAAAGCAAATGGGGGTGAAAAGAATGCTTGTTTGTGGTTAAATTACAAGTTGGATGGCAGCAAGCTTCAAGTATTCCTTGATGTGCTCAGCGATAGTGTAAAAATTAAGGCATATTGTTTATTATTAGAGATGATATTCACATCAGTCAGAGATTTTCTGGGTCTGGCCATGGTAAAATGGTTTGGAGGTGGGAAATCATCACATGTTTAGATCTGTTCTTGAAGAGGAATGAGAGAAAAAAAGTTCTGCGGAGGTCTGGAAGCAAAGTTTGAAGCTGAGAGAGTACTCGGAAGGCCAGAAGTCAAGGTCTGGACTTTGAGGTTTAAAGTGACTTTTTCGTGTGGGTGCAAAGGTGCTTCTTGGAGTTCGATAGCAGTGAAGTTACCCACATGGACGCAGCTCCTGTGGCCAGCAGAAAGGCAATTCCATTTTACAGAGTAACTGTTTTGGCTGTTTTAACCAGTACTGTTTAGAAATCTGCTTTCAAGATAGTTTTCATAGTTTTGTTCCTGCTGTGCTTAGCATCACACAGATTTATGGAAATCTTTGATTATGTTTAAAAACTGCATCTTCCAGGTGTTCTCGATTTTCTTTGAATGTAGAACCACTGAGTCTGTGTCTCTTCATTTCCTTTTTTCTTCGCTTGATTTTTAGCTAATCATGAAGTTACAATGATCAAATGTTGTATGTGACACTGAGTTGCAGAGCGCTCTCTAGCAGACATCACTACTTTCTGCATTTCAGACAGCAGAGGGCGGACAAAAGCGTGAAACAAGTGTCCCAGGTGGTCTGGTGGGGTGTTCTGAGGTTCTAAGCAGAAGTGAATTAAACCCCCCCCCCAAGGTCACGTACCACACTTTAAAATCTCCTGGGTAACTTGGAATTCTGGATCACCCTTTTCAATGCAATATGTTACAAAACCTAAAAAAACCCTTTTAAATTATTTGCTTTTCCAAATGGTGAATGCATAGTGAGTTGAGAGCTGATGTCCAAGTCATCAAATTCTGAGTTCTAATTTGGTAATTTTAATACCTTAAAAAAAGTTCTACAAAGATTTTTTTTGTTTTCTTTCTAACACTTCATTTAAGGACTTCAGGATTTGCCTGAAATGAAATAATCCTATTGGATATGCATTAAGAAGCTGAATTTTTAAAAAAATTTGTTTCTAGAGGTTTGCTTTAATCTAACTTTGCATCAGATTCGGCATGGGTGCTTGAGGCTGAACAATGCAGATAGTTCTGAATTTAGTGAAGAGCTGTAGTCTTTCAGGTTGTTTTTTTAAAAAAAAAGGTGTGGAGACATTCCCAAACTGCGGTTGCTCGCTCTTCTGAGCCATCTTCTTCAACTCCTTGGTCAGACATGTCCCCTAGTTTTGTTCTGGAATTTGTGGCTGTGTTTGCCGCTTTGGCTGACTCCTGTGAGCTAGAGCTCTTAGAGGCGCAGGCATTGGTCGATTTCCACATTCTTTAATGGGAAGTACTGGTAAACCAGTTTGTATTAGTACCACTAAGTGTACTGAAAGGAGTAGTGTGTTTTATTTCACCTTCTGGTTTCTCAAAACTGAAGTGGACAAACACTTTTTGGTCTGCTCACAGGGGGCCAGAGTTAAAAACGTCGTAGCTGAAGTTACTATAAGGATGGTACTTGCACTTGTGCTGTTTCTAACGGTCTGACAATGGGTGAAGGAAGTGAAGATAGGGACACAAAGCTATGAAGAGACTGCCAAACATAGGGAATTCTAAATTTTACTGAGACATTGAAACATGAAATTGTGAAATTCCTCCCCCCCCTGCTCCTTTCAAAGAAACATCTCAAGTTCTTGTATGAAGACATTATTTAAAAGTGCATATCGGTTTTCATTGTAGCTGGGGTTTTTGTCCTGACTTTTATATGTTGCAGAATCTCAGACTCCTGACAACGTTGTCTTTCTGTGCAATCATGAAGGAAGAAAACGTTCTGCTTTAGGAATGTAAAAAATGTTAACTCAGTCTGAATACTTTTTTTTGATACCCTTAGTGCAGAATGTTTATATAAGAAAACTAACAAGTTTAATTTTTTAAAATCTTTTTATCTTTTGTCTTCTGAAATATTTCCAGAATTCAATGCAAGGACCCAGTTACTGATGCTTGAAAAATTCTTCAGGTTACAAACAGATAGGATCCAGTCATTTCTTCAAATGTCTGTTTATTTTCTATTCTATTTGTACTTTAAAAGTTAGATGTCTATGAAACACATTGTCATTATTTTTTATTTAAAAGCAATGTTGAACGTATGGTAACGTATTATATGTATGAACTGGTTTAAATGTCCAAGTTAGTGTAATGATCTCAGGCTGCATAACATAATAAAACAGCGACCTGAATAGCTCTCTTTTTTTTTTTTTTTTAATATAGATAAAAAAATCACAGGCTTGTTCACAAAGTTGACCCTAATATTAAATGTGGACTTCTCTTATGGCAATGTATATTTGAGTTTAAAAATTCCGTTTAGTAAAAATAGTATTTTTGTATCAATTGAACTTTTTTTGTAGTAGGTAGGTTAAAGGCCAAGTTTAGTAATTGTACTCTTGAAAATCCTTTAGCAGAATGGTTTTGAGGTAATGTTCTTGCTGTTACTTAGTTTACTTCATAGTCCCTGATTTTTGGGTTAAGAATCTGAGGCCAGTAATGTGAAAAATTGAATGAAAACCACTTTGAAATAAAAACGTGTTTTTGAAAAACCGAACAACAAACCATACAACACCCACAAACCCCCAGAATTTCTATGGTACAATACAGCGATCCTAATAAAACTTTTCTTAACATTTTTGAAGAAACTTAGCAGGTCGTGTAGAACACCACGTTCTAAATCTAGTCTGGATTACTGGTGTATGATGGAGCATTAAAATCTGTAAATTGTTTTATATGTGATTCTTCACTGATTGTATTTAAATATATTTTCCAGGATGTCACTAAGTTTGTAAGATATTATTTCTTAAGTTCTAAAGCTGGGCAGAATATCTTTTAGAGTGCTCTGTTGCAGTAGAAGTCAAGCTCATAAAAGCTATGGCGGGCAGAAGGCAGTGGACTTGTCCATCTAGGCAGAGAAATGTGTTGCCTTGTTAACTGCAGTTTCTCCACAAATGTGATTTTGGTCAATTTAATGCTGTATTTAATTTGCACAATTTCTTTTCCAGATACTATAAGAACAGCTCTGGGAGATGTTAGGTAAATGCAGCCAGACCATACACAGTCGTTTATCCTTCAGAGGCTGCCTACATGCTGGTTTTTCCCTTCCTATCAAAAAGGGTAGCAGTGATAATGGTAAAAACTTTGAGAAGAGAGCATGGTCATGGGTACATGAATGAGCTGATGGCAGGTACTGCTTTGGCAACACTAGAGAAGTGTGTGGTACTGGTAGCTGTATTGCCCTGAAGGCCCCAAGATTTATGTGTACTTAGTTGTTGAAGTAATTAGACTTGGTGGACAAGCACTCTCATTCCTGTAACCGTGTAATAGGTACCTTGCTTTTTTTTATTATTAACTAGTAGAATTTCTGTTTTATCTGTTGAACTGTGAGCTATAGCATCTATTTCTAACTGCTTGAAGGAGCAGTAATAACAGAAGTCAAAGATTCTTGTCTTGCTCCAAGTTTTGTTAAAGTGAAAAACCAAGCAAACACCACCATCCCACCCCCCTCCAAACCCCCCAACTTTGCATAGTTTTGCTTTGGTTCACAGACTTACTGGGCAAAGTTACTGATTTAAGAAGGTGCTATAACTGCGTGCAACCCTGATTTCAGTTTTACTTAATTTGAAGTTTTCAGTGGGTATTCAGCTTTTGTACCCAAAATGAAAATCATTCTTCTGAAGTGAAATGCAGAAACATTTGTGTGGAAATCCCTCTCGGCCAAAATAGCTAAGCTCTGCACCACTCTTTTTCTAAGATAAAAAGAAATGAATCTATAATAGTTTGTGACAGATGGCAGAAAATGTAACTAACTGAATGTGATTCTGTATGGAGTTATTTGAGGTTTTTGGTGTGATTTGTTGTGAGTTCCTCTCCTCCCCCCTTTCCTTTCCTTTGATTGCAGTCTTTGTCCATTTATTCTTAGGATAGAATAAGATTTCTGAGCAGGGGCCTCTCTTGTGGTGCAAAGTGAGAATTGTTTTTAATTGAGCAGAAACATGTGGAAGGATCAGGAATATCTCAAGGGATTACAGAAAAATTCCAAATTTGTACTACTTACAGCTTGTGTTTAGAGCAGGGTCTGCTGGGAATAAATGTTAGTTAGTGTGACCTGTGACCTTAAAAACTGTTGACATGGATTTCAGCCAGAAACTAGCCACAGAACTCCTTTGTTAAGCTCATTCATAGCTCCTTGAAAACTCTAGTCAGTGAAAGTTGCCAGCTCAAATCTAAGGAAAGCAGAGCCCTTTTTTTTTTTTTCTTTTTTTTTCCCATGCTTTGGAAACAGTGGACGCCCCTTAACCAGCAAGACTTCTTTAATAGGACTGCATCGCCGAACCTTGATTGGAATTGACAGCTTCCTGGCTCAGGCTTGCCAACTGGCAGGGCATTGATGCATAGGGGACAAACAGCTTTAAGGGCCTGTGTACCACTGTTTGTGTGTGTGCCTCCGAAATGTAACACACTGCTGTTGTGATACCTTCCAATGTAAAGAAAAAAATCCCAAACCCTGAACGCTGCTTTTAGTTCTGCGTAACTTTCAATGATTTTGGGGGAGAAAATTGAATATTTGTTGTGGTTTTTGTTTTTAAGATAGTTGTCCTGTTGTCCTGTTGTCTTCTAGAAGTTTCCCTTTTCACTGATTTGGCCAAAAGCCACAGAAAAATATTTACACTTTGCGGGGTGAATACATTTTGATTTTAGAATTTTGACTGGTTTTCTGGTTTGTGGTTTTTTTTTTTTTTTTAAATGTGGCCATATTGTTCTTAAACATCTGATTATCCCACTATAAAAGGGTTAAATTTACAAAACCTCCTTCTTCTGCACTCACTTCTTCAAGTTTTTCCGCTTAATGGGTTTTGTGTGTCTTCAGCTGATTCTGTGATAGGATTCAGTATTTGGCCTGCATGAAGGCTCACCCGACTTGAATTGTGCTTTTGAAGTAAGACATACCGTCACATCCGTAAGTCATGTTGCTACGATACGTATCTGGTGATAAGAACAGGTACAAATTGGGGTGAGAGAGGTAGAATAGAAATTTTAGTTAATTTTAAGCTAAAAAACGTACACAAAAAAGTATTCTTCTTGAAGAATCATTGAGCAGCTGGATGGTAAGCTAAGAGATCCTTAATTGATTTACAGTGAAACTTTATGCTGTTTCTGTACTGTGGACTAAAGTCCCGTTGATCCAATATCCTTTGAACAACCTGCACTCGGATATCACGGTTCTGATCCAGGTATTTCTTAAAGGCTTGATGTTGTGGACGTGCACGTTACGTAAGGCTATGTCTTTTGGAATATCTTCCATGGGATTTTTTTTAAAGAAGAAAATAGTAGATGCGAAGGTGAATCAACCTCATTTCTTCTGGGGACAGTGTAACATTAACCAGTAATGACTGTTGTTTTCTAGGGAGAGGAAGGGTGGTGGAAGACATGGGAAGCTACTTCCCCCTTGTAGCCATCCTCTTCCTTTGAAGGTGTAAGATTCTTGACCTTTTCTTAGTCTTTATCATCCTCTTTGAATTCTCCTGCTGTTTTTTGTAGCCTCAGAGAGCTGGACTTCCTATTGAACCAATTTCTGATCAGCTGAAATAATTTGAGTTTCACTGGATTCCACCCACTTTTCCAGAGTGGACTTTGCTGTGCTCCTGCGTGTACCAGAGAGCATTTTGTTCACGTTAGTGAGTCAAGTTGGAGTAATTCAGCTCAACAACAGCTTGAGACAATAGAAATTCTTTAGTAACCTATGGAAATTATCAAATACTTTAATTAGAGAGATTGATTTTTTTTTTCCTGTTGTTGTTCTAGAATGTTCTGTAGCTCTGGTTTGTGAGGGAGTATTTGCAGAAGGACAAGGAGGGACATCCCATTCTCGCTTTATCTGGATGAAAGTTTGTACCATTACGAAGCGCAGATTTGTAAGGCATGCTTTGAACTAGTGTTAATAGGAATTTTCTTCTGTGGAGTATGCAGACTATCGCATTAATGACAAATAATTTAATGTATTTAGTAGTAGTAGTCTGATATATGGGAAGGCTGAGCCTTGGAATTCTTCTTATGAACTAAAATCTTACCCGATTTAGAGTTTCTTACTGCTTTGCATTTTTCCTTTGCATACATAAAAGTATATTAATAGGAAGTGTATTTTGTGCCTGGTAAGAAAGTTGTTAGACTACTCTTTTTTTTTTTTTTTTTTCATTTTACTGCACAGTGGAAAAAGCCGCCCTCTGTCTGGCTGCGTGCTGCTTTGAGGAAGATGTGACTGAACCGTGGTTTAAGCTTTTGCTGTTTCCCCACTTGTGGGTTGTACATGGGTGGGGTTTTTTTGCCTGGTTGCTATTCACAGGCATTGATTTCAAGAAGAGCAGTTACTGGGGTTTGGGTGTTCTGTTTGTTTGTGTTGTCTTCTGCTCCCCCCTCCCCACTCTTAGCATTGATATATGTAGAGAACTCTAATTTTAGTATCTTGGAGTGAATTGGAAGATGGAGAAGGGAGCTAGCACAGAGAACAACGTGGTACCAGGACTGCCGAGTTCCGTACCCAGTTTTGACGTGTGACAGATGCAACGAGCGTGCAGGCTCATGACCGTTACCTTAAGTATTCTGTTCTGGCAAGCTGAGTAAAATAGATTTTGAGTGCTTTTTCTTGGTAAGGTGAGGTTACATTTAGGTCATTGTAGCCTATATGAGATTAGGGTTTTTATGCATTTATGTAACTTTATTTTATAATTGTTTTTTAAAAACAGTTTACATATAATCTCCTTTTTTTGAAAGGAGGGGAAGAGAACTGATGATGAAACTGGGCACATCTACAACAGAGGAAGAATTTCTTTGGCTAATTTAAAGTTGCAATTACAAGTCTAGGCTGTAAGCAGTGGCTGTACGTAACACCAGAGCAGAGATACCCTTTAAAAAAATCCAACCAACCAACAAATCCTCTCTCACTTGGTTTCTTCCCTTCCTGTTTTTGCTGTTAGGCTTCTGTGTGGACACACAAAAATATTACTGTCCAGACTTTATTTTATGAGGATTTACTATAGTTGTGTGTTGAATAAAATGGTAATAGGCAAAATCAATATTTTGCTTCCTTCTGTATCTATATGATACTTTCAAGCCTTCCAAAAAGATGTTTGGTAATGGCTGGAAATGGTATGGAACACTTTTTGGACAGTCTGTTTGGTCCTTGTGGTGTATCGACCATGGAATCCCTGTACGACATAAAACGCTTCGGAGATGAAAGAAAATAGCAAACTGGTTCTGTTAGACATTGGCAAAGGCCACAAAAAATAAATGTATAAATCATGAGAAATTGGATCTTTCTGATTCAACAGTACAACAAAATTGTACCTAATAAAAATGTTGTTATTGAGCCCCTCTCTGCCTTCTCCACAGATTTTTTTATTATTTTATTAGCCGTGGATTCAACACATGCGTTGAATGTAAGTAAGAGTTGAAGATGCAGTCATCTCTCAGTTCCTTTGCATGGACCTTACAGAGAAAAGAGAGGGCAGGCAAGACTCGTAGCTAGAGTCTGACCTTCGTTCACAGAAACTCTAGTTTCTTACAAGCTTTAACTGTAGCAAAACAGTTCGACTTCCTCTTCTGTGTGTGACAGGAACTTGATCTAAAGTGGCTTAGAAAATGTGAGAACGCCATGAATGTAGTGTGCAGGGTTGGAAGGGGTCTCCTGTTGTTGCAGGCATTTTGCTTTAACTTGACATGTTTATAAAACAGTTTACATCTTAAAAGTTTAGGGTTTTTACCCCTGCTGATTTGCTTAAACAGACACTGGCTTTTATTTTCAGTTACTTGTCAGAATATATATGGAAAAGTGATGAACCTACTGAAAAGGGAGCTTGACATCAATTAAATTTAGCTATCTGCTTTGTGTTTCTTCTTTCTGATACGCTGTTTCCAGTATAGTTTTTCCAAACTTCCTGTGGTTTTTCTTTATTGTCCCTGCAAGTTTTACAAGATAGAGATGAGCTATTTATTCCTGTTCCAGGAAAAGAGGAGTGAAGTTTTGTTTCACATCTGCTCATTTGTTGTCTTGCGTTTTCATTTCTGCCATTAACTTTTTCTACACTCTAGAAACTTACTTCAGAAAGCCTGTACAGGCCTGTAAGCCTGGAACTTACCTTGTTCGAGTACCCTTAAATAAATTTTGCAGTGTCTCTCAAGTTACGTAAGCTTTCTGAAACTATATTCTCTGCCCTACTGAATAAAATACACTTTATTTTAATAGTCTTAAATTCAAAACATGTGATAGTACATTTTTTCTGTCCCATCATTAAAAAGCTTCTATTGAAGTTTGTTCTTGATCCTCTTATTCATCATGAATCAGCACAAACGTTCTTGATCATGTCAACATGTCGTGTGTATGTATTTCATAAGAACATGCATTCCTTGATCTGTGTGTACATGTGCAAAAATGTAAGACTTTTTACATATTTTGTATATAAATGTCTGTCTGAAAAGCAGTGTCACAAACCAAGACAAGTCTTAAAGAATCCAGTAGGTTCTATGAGGCTTGTATTTTCTGCTTTATTAACATGCGAAAAGTGTGTGCAATACCTCCTCTTGGTTGTGTTTTCTTTGAAATTGTATGCAACATCTTAGCTGTAGCAATAGAAATGCATTTTGATGTTTTGTGTTTTAAGACCGACATTGAAAGGAGTCGATTCCACTGACCTCATAAATAATGAATTCTTATTTTCAACTAGATGTAGTTGGTAAATAACAAGTCAATAGGGAATATATTAAATGACACTGAGTGAAAAGCTTTGGAGTTTTCATTGTGGTGTCAGTAGGTCTGTTAAAGGCTTTGCTAGCTGAACCTGAAGTTTTAAAGCATGGTTGAATTGGTTTAAATGTTTTTGTTGAAACTTAAATATGGTAGAACGTTGCTAATCTGCACACCTCGTAATCGCAGACACCAAAATGGCAAGCTCCGTGTATGGCTCAGCAGAAATGGACAGGGCTGCAGTGAGGTTTCATATTTCTAGCCTTCCTTGTTCTTAAATATACCACAGTATGCTTACTATGCTAAATTCTAGTGTATAATTTATCATAGTAGCAAAGTAAATCCGTCATAAAAAGGTACTTCTTTTTTTCTTTTCCAGTATTTTTTTATCCTTTTTATTTCACTTTTATGTACGTTTCCAAAAAGTTACCAATTTGTGCTGGGTCCTCTAGTCATAGTTGCAAATTACCTGATGTTGTCGATACAAATGGCTTAAAAGTTGAATACTAAATGCAATAGGAAAAAGATTTAGAAAAGAAAGAAAACACTACAAGTTTTGTACTTGTAACACTGGTTACGTTGCTTTTAAATGAATTGAGATTCTTGGCTTTTGTTCTGCCGTGTCATGTGCACCTTCATGTTTTCACTGGTGACATGGGCCTTGTGGTTGGAGTAGGGGCTGTGAAGCCCTTGCTGCAGATGCATGGTTGTATGTGATCAGCTGGGATGATGTTTGAAACAAAAGTTCCCTTCTCTTTCTATCAATTGTTCTCTTACCATCCACTAGAAACAGAAATTATTGATGTCCGTCTATCAAGTTTGAGGTTTTATCTTGATTGCAAAAAGAAAAATACATCTTACTGTTACAACGTACTAGGAAATGTTCACTCCAACCGGTCTGCTCCTCCCCCTGCCCCCAGCTGCTGGTAACCTGCGTAAAAGGAGGAGCAGTTAAGCCATACGTGATCTGGGATCTGGTCCAGTTGGGGCAGGTACTGCAGGCAGGGGTGCCTGGTATAAAATGATGAATGCCTAAGAGGTTAGTTCGTTAATATTGGGAAAATATTTTTCCCTACTGAACTTCCTAGATAAACTGGACCTGCTGATTGATAAAAACATACAAGCTGCACAAAAAAAAAGCTATCTGCTGGTAAATATTTGCATTAGAAATAAACATTAAAAGTCAAATTTTCAGTAACCAAATTTAAGTCCCTTTGTCCTTGTAAATAAGTTGCAAAGAATATTAATATCAATACTTTATTTGGCTGCTGTTCAGCCGGTTTTTGATTGTTCTTAGACAGTGCTTGGCATTGGAGAAAAGATGGTTTGATTTTGTTTTTCACTGTATGTGTGTATATATACATCATTATTCCTAGTTGAAAGTTTAAGTGTTACCTTTTAACACTGGTATTTATTCCTCTGCAGCTTGATTTTGGTAGCAACTCTGAGCTGTGTGCTTGCATTAATTTTGTAGCGGGATAAAGTTGTACCACTTTTGAAGTTAGTAGCAGCCTGAAAGTGCAGGGAGTTGTTTACAAAAGAGTCCCATCGATTCTGCTTTTCTGTGGAAGCATTCAAGCAGTAAGACCTGCACAGTCTGTTTGGCACAGTAGCTGCTCTCAGCTGGCCCTGTGCCCTCCTGCTGTTAGTCAGGGCAAAGGATGTGCCAGATCTCAGATTGTAACGGAGCAGAGCCTGCTTGCAAATCTGCTTGTAGTTAGCCTGGGGCCTTTTGGCAGCAGACTACAGCCGATTGATTTAGTTGCAATCCTTTTTCCTTAATATTTTCCATCTGGCCAACAATGACCTATAAAGACAGACACAAAACAGAGTTTGAATTATGAGGAGCGTAATGGTAAAATGCTTCCAAATCTCACTCTAGAACCTGCACCAGTGCATCGCTGCCGCTACGTAGCCGAAGGAAGTTTGTTCTGAAGCCCTATTGCAGCAGTGGTGATGAGAAAAAGCGTTGTGGTTCTCAAATTCAGAATTAGGTAATAGAGAAATGTGCATTTCAGCTGAACTCTTCATGTGTTTCCCTTCTTGCTGTTTCTTGCTTTCTATTGATCCTGAGCAGGAAGCGAAGCGCTCTCAGCATAAGCTTCCTCGCCTGTTTCTCTTGCCCGTACTGCCAGGGCTAAATCCTTCTCGGCATCAGGAGCCATGCAGGAACAAGGGATCATGGAGTGGAGATGGGGAGGGCAGGGAAAGGAGCGTGACTATGGAAATGCTTTAGGGCATGCAGCACCGATTTGGGGAACTTGCGTTTTACTGATGTTAATAAGGAGGCAATGTCCCCCCAGCTCTCAAATCTGCAGGCGTGGATTAATGCTTTCCAGAATGAGCTGTTTCCAGATCTGGGCTGCTTGTCAACTCTTCCAACTCTGGTTAAAGCAGAATTCTTGCTCTGATTACAGTTATCCTAAACACTTCTAGTCCTCTGTGACTTGGAAGTTTGTGTCCTTAAAGAAAATTTGTGAACTTATTTGTACAGTTCCACAAGTTCCAGCGGTCCTGCACTGCAAGGTTGTTAATGTGCGGTTTACCACCTTCGCCTGGGAATCCTTGGGAATGTAAAGGATTCGTATGTTTTTTCCAAAGGTGGCAATAAATCCTGCACAGACTTTCACGCTTTGTTGGTCATACATAATATTTACAGGAAAATTAGAAATTGATTGAACTGGGAGAAGACTCCAGAGTGTGATTCACATTCACGCCAACTACAAGCCTAAGAGGCTGGATGAACCCTTCTCTGGAGGTGCATGTTTCACTTCATTAGCTATAACAACACCTCCTTTAGATCTAGGTGATTGATAAAGATGTTGGTAGTGTCTCACCTGTGGAGTCCAAAGCACAAGAACTGTGCTGTGTATTTGAACACTGGGCTGTTCAACCTGGGAAGGTAATACTGCAACTGTGGCAAGTCGCAGACATTTAGAACCTGGAACTCTAAGTTAGTTCACTTGTGGGGGGAAGGGGTGCTGTGTTCTGGGGATTTTTTTTTTTCTCCTTTTAGTAGAAATTTTCACTTGCTGACTCTGAAAACTATGACCAGATGAGCAGGGGCAAGGGAAAGAGACTTCCACTGTCGTAGGCCGAGTTTACCCCAGGTCTGAGTTACTCCGTATGTTTCCTGAAGCTGTTGACCAAATAAACTAATGCAGGGCTCTTATCCGAGAGCCGCTTCTCTGCTGACAGTCCTTTGTTCTTGTTTCATCTCGTCTGCTGCCCGCTGCTTTTCATTGTAGCAGTAGTACAGTCGGGGATCTGAGTTCATGGCTGTTGTGTTCGTGAAAGTACAGTCGGAGGCACAAGTACGTTGGCTTTGGGGTGCTGCTCTAATACAGCAGAGCATTCCTGCTGGAAGTGTTTTGTTATTACTTCAGTTTTATTATTATTTGAAGTAAAAGTGAAGGGCAAAATTAATAGCATGAGGAATGTGTGCAGAAGGGAGAAGTGAATCCTCACGATGGTTTCAGGAAGGAGCTAGAGGTAAGGAGGGACAAGTAAAAGATGCATCATTGATACACGGGCTGAAGAAGAAAGGTGGACTAGTTAAGATTTTAGCTGTCACTTATAAAATTCCGTGCATGATTTTTGGTCTTTTTTTAATTTCCCCCTTATACCTCTAGGTAATTATTGCCAAAATAAATAACTTCAAAAAGAAAAAAAATCCTCTTGTGTGGGACCAGAGATTAGATTTCAGATGGAACAGTTGCTGTCGTGTTACAGTCCTGGATTGGAACTGTCAATTGATTTAACTGAACAAACTCCAGATCATTTTTATAGCAGTGCTAAGTGCCATTCATTCTGAATATTCCCTCTTGGAGCAAAAATTATAATATTGGATTAGTGAAAGTATCAGTTCTGTGCTATTGTCTTGCTGTTCTGGTTTCATCGTTGGTTTGGTATGCCTGTAGGTAACGCAGAGTTCTGGCCGTCCAATTTATTGATGTTATCTTGCATCATTGGTGTTTGTTGACAGAACTCGTGGAACAAAACCAGTGTTTGCTTTCAGAATATAACGAGTAAATACACAATGCAAAGTTAATTACAACCATTTGATTTCTCTCAATGCTACCCTTCTCAGAGACCCAGCATCCCTTAAAACAATCATCCTTCACCCTTCCTTCTACTCTTCCCTTTACAATACCAATCCAGGGCAATGCTAATTTAACTGACTTTTAGTGAATTTAAATAACGGTGAAGGTGTGTCAAAGGACGTTTATTGCAGGTTTTGCCAAAGCTTTAATCTTGACTGCACGTCAAAACACTTTTGTAAAATATCAGTGAGAAGGATCACAACAAAAAATGTCAAATGTTAGTAGTACTAGTGTGTTGCTACTGGTGGAGTTGGCTAAAGCTAAGAATACTGCACTCCAGTCCAGCTAGTTCACTGGTTTTGCCTACTGACCAGAAACCAATTTTACTTAATTAATTAGGGCTTCCTGTCACACCTTCTTTAGTTGCAGAACAACTGTAACAGAAGTAATTAAATCATGTCACTTTTTATTACCTTTAGCCCTGGCTGACTGGCTTGGAAACTTCCATTTTAGGGCTAATACAAAATGAATTAGCACATCACCTTGGGGAAAACCCGGTTCCCTGGCATCAAAAAAGTGGGGAGGAAGTAGTTAAAGTACAAGATGGATTGATCTTCTCTTTCACAAATGGATCACTTTTGGGTTGCTGTCTGAAGGCTTACAAAATGCATCTGTCAGGAGTGAGACCATCCTGTACTTGCTGACAGATGTATACAACATTCCCCCAACGAGATTACATGGCAACTTCCTCCTTCAAAAATCAAGATGTGGCAGGAGCCCTCAGGTTATGCAGTGGTAATTGGAGAAGCAGGGGCTGTTCTGAGAGGTAGAACTGCTGAGAAAAGCTGCATGAGTTGACTTCTGCATATTGTTTCAATAGAAAACGTGATTCGGCCACACTAATAATAGGAGAAGGGCTTCATGTGGCTTTGTAGTGGCAGCATTATCTGGATTGTGCGTGGATCTGAAATAAAAACCTTAATTGTAACCCTGGCTGTTTATGAACGTGCTTGATAAGGGACAGATCTTCCTCCAAACTATACAATACAAGTAGTAGTTACCTAACAGTGACTCACCTCAGTGTATTTTAGAATTCATTAGTGTTGGTGCACGAGCTGAATGTTCAGAGAGTAAAATGTTTGTGGGCAATCTCCTATTTTAATCATTTGTTTAACCTGATTGTTAGACAAGAAGTCTCCTAAATAAAAATTGTGCCCTCTAGCCAGTTAAAGGGCCAGAGAGCCTTTTCTGTTAATTGGTGTGTCACATTTTCAGAAACTCTGATCAGATTCATGGTGGTGTTTCTGCAAGTGAAGAGTCATAATTTCATATGCTTATTTTGGCATCTAAATATTTGTTGAGTCCCAAAACCCTGTACGCTGTAGTCATAGACAACCTGCAATCAAATATCAGACTCTCTGACTTGATCTTCATAACCTTCAAGTCAAGGACTGCATTCCCATCTTGTATTACAAGTGCTGATTTTCTGTAAGTAAAGTCATTCTGATGTGACTAGCCCAGTTTCTCGCATTCCCAAATTCTGAATTCCAAGTACCACCGCAGCACTGAAATAACCCTGAATTTCTCACCTGGCTCTTTCAGCTGTTTTTGGATTTGAGTTTTAACTTTTATGACTTGCTACCAGCTGACTTGGGGACCAAACTTTGCTTATTAGGAGGAGGTGTGTGTACTACCACTGAACATGTGAGTATTTCTTCACAGTAGTGAAGTTCCCTCCCTGTGCAAGGGACCTTGCTGCACTTCAGTTTGTTTCTTACCAATAGGAAACAAAAGTAGTTTGAAGAATATTCCAGAAGGAGGGTACATATAATTGATTTCTTCTCTCTTTGTTACTGAAATATTCTCATTCTCTACCCCAATTTTCTCTGTATTTAATTTACCAAAATGCAAAGACTCCACATGGTGTTCTAGAACGTTGGCTTACAAACACAGACAGGTAAGAAGCTGCATTATCCAGCTTTGCTGCTGTGGTGTTGGAATGATACAGTGCTATCAGTTGGGAAAAAAAGTCTGGGCTTATCAGTTATTCTCAGTGTACATCTCCCTTGTGTATTCAGAAAGGCCATTTTTGCTGTCTTGATCCTATAATGTTTACCTCTTACTAAAACTTTTCTTATATTGATAAGATTCTCCAGGCTTTTTCTGAATCAGCTTATGGTGCTGAGCTATGAGACACAGATACTTGCCATGTGGCATGCTTTTATTAAGTAGATATTCCTTTCGGTGGCTCAGGGGACAATTCGTTCTCTCTCTGATGTGACAGCGTGATTAGCCAGGGAAAACCTTGGCCTTCCTCCTATGATTTAGCTAATTGATACTTACTTTCCTTAAATATTGATCTGACAGTTCTGATTATTCTACCCTAAATGTAACTTCACATCCTAGTGAGTTGCTCTTTCCCAGAGATGGGCATTGGTGTTACGCAAGATTGGCCTCTCTAGAGGTGGAATATGTTGGTCCGTTGGGAGTCACTTACCCTCTTACAGTAATGATGTGGATGGCCTTTGAACTATATTTATTACACTCTGAGTTTCTTAACTTAAGAGTTTTGAGGACTCAGGCTTTGACATAGGTTGATGACTAATGACTAATTCAGAATATATGGGTAGGAAAAAAACCCTCTGGGTCAAGCAAAAAAAGGCCCTGGGAAAGACAGAGATTGCAGAAAACACACCTGAAGCTCAGCTTCAACTCCTAAGTATGTGGTGAATTTCTTTAGTAGATGAGCAAAACTCCTTACCAGCCTTTCTGTGTGGCTCTCAAACATAGAGGTGTGTTAAAGTTTTCTTCTCTTCAGGAATTTACTGGCATTACAGATTGTGATACAAAATACGTCAAAGTCCCGTGGCTGCCGGAGCTCACTACAGTGGTGTGCTGTAGCATGTTGTGCGTTTTGCTGATAGGGAGCACTTTCAATTGATAACAAAAAGTTCATAATTCTACTGAAATATCAGCTGAAACGCAGTACCAGAGGGCATAGCTCAACAAGCCCATATGATTGGAGCCTGTAATGAAAAGGAGCTGTTTCTCTGGTCAAGAAAAAGGGTTAATTTGCATTGGGATGAAAAGGCTGTTCAGGATCTACTATTTCAACCTGTGATAGACTTAACAGTAGTCTTTGATCCCCAAATGAAATGTGATGGATTTCAACTGATGCCAGATGTCTCAAACCTAGTGGGATCTCTGATTGTCTGCCACATCTAGAATTCTCTCTTCCAGCACTTTCATGTGTGCTTTTAAACATGGTTTGAGAAGAGAGATTCCTTGACAAGCTAAGCCTTTGGAATCCTTTCTCTGTGTTGTCACTTCAGTAGTGATCTTCAGGCTCTCACGCTGTCTAATGCATCCGACTTTTTAAAAATCAAGCCTTGCGTGCCAAACTGCTCTAACTACTTCATAACCATTTTTATTTTGAAGTCCAGGAAATTTAGTACCAGTATAAGCTGTGACTTTTCTCAGCTTAAGGCTAGTCTCTGCCCTCCTCTTATTTGTTAGTTAGAGCATTTTACGCTGGCCAAGTAAAAACGTTGTTCGAGGTATTCCTGTTAGCGTTAACGGGACATAATTGTTGTCTTTTGAACGCCAAGGATGTCCTGTTGCATTTCATAGACCTTGTTATAGACTATCAAGCACTTCAGTATACTCATCTTCTCACCAAGTGTGCTTTATGAGAGATCCTTCGCCGGTGGTTTACTAAGAGTATAAAGACATAATTGTCAGTGTTTGCCTTGTAAATGCAAACAAACTTTTTTCTGTGTGTACCTCTATTTCATGCCGCTACTTCAGACCTTCGCTCTCAAACACGCTTGAGAAGTTTCTTGATCTTAAACGAAAAAAGCCCAAAGATTTACAGCTTTCTCTTCTGAAGAGGAACAAGAGCCCTTATGATTGTGTTTGGGAGTTTATGGGGCTTCCCATTTAATTTTACGCCTACTAAAAAGCATGCAGGTTTTTTTAAGATAATGCACTTGATCTTCCAGAGTTACTCATCGCAGCATGCTGACTTTGAGAAGGGAGGTGTACCTGGTAAGGCATGCTTATATTAGCTGGGTGCCGTAAGAACTGCAGCTTTCTACTCTGTGAAAGCCTTGTGTGGTAGGGCTTGCTCTGTTGTAAAGCTGATCAAATTGCACAGTCCTTTTCTGTCGTCAGCCTGTGCCCCAGGCTTTAGAGATGTATGTACTCTCCAAAACCTACTTACGGTTTTGCGTTTTGTTTCAGCAGACCCTAGGTTCTGTCTTTTAAATGAATTCCTTTCTCTGTTCTCCATGTGGACTGACTGGAGAAATATCACTTGGCAAGTTTTCCCAATGGTATGAGTAACTTCTGTGTTAGAAGTTAAAAATCTTTGATTTTTGAAAAGGAGTGATCTACAAGAGGGAAAACAGAAAGTCCCCAACAGCAGACCAGACCTTCAAGATACTTCTGAAATAAATTAAACACAAAATATTCTATCAGAAAATTCAATAAGCTTTCTTAAATTTTGCAGTGATAGGTAATTCACGAGAAAAAAGCTTGACTATCGAAGATACTTAAAATTTTGTACATTCTAAATTATGTATGTTTCTGTGAATGTACAGTTCCTTTGCACAGGTTATAGGATGTTAATGCATGGGCCTATAAGCCAAAAGGTGTGGTATTCCTGTTTTCCAGTCTGAAGTATAATGCTCCAGGTTCTTAAAACACAATTCTTTTTGTATAAAGTGTTTTTCAGTGAAAGTCCAAGGCGTATTTTTGATGGAAAAGCTGTTTCTTTTTCAGACTGTAAACTTGTGTTGTTTTCTTCCTTCACAGAATGCTCTTGTGAGAAGCAGTGGAGGTTACTGTGTGCTGGGTTGATAGGTGCTTCATGATGTTGCATACTGTAATGCTAAAATTCTTCTGAATTCGTTCTATTTACATAAATTCCACAGTGCAGCTGCACTGGACTTTTTTTTTCTCGAAGGTTTTAGAGTGACCACAAAGAAGCCGAGAAAGGGTGACAGCTTTGTCAAACTCAGACTTCAGTTCCATTTGCGATGTCCCAATTAGATGTTAGCGCGCTAACAAAAGACCCTTGGAATGGTTATCTCAAGCTGCCCTTGCACTTTTTAGCTTGACTAAAATGTAAAATTGTTACATCATAAATCTCTTTGTTACAGTTTTCTGGCTTCGTGTCGGTGAAGGGGTGTATTCAGCTCCTTTGAGCTGTCTTTTGTGAGAGACGCTGCTGCTGCGTTTCAAGAGCCACTGTAGCTGTTTGGGGAACGATTGGGTTCAATAGTGGCATTTAGTGAACTTGGGAGTCTTTGTGCGAGTGAGACTTGCTGCAACTGCTTATACTTGGTCACACTGGGTAGAAAAACAGGAAAGGGAGCGTTTTAACTGACTTTTATTATTAATACACAGTGTCAAATCACCAAAATTAGCACTTTCTATTGACAATTATATAGTATTAAGATGCTCCATAAGATGAGATGCGCAAGGTCTGTGTGAGCCAGTTCCGTGGGGTTAAATGCTTGTAAAATACATGCATGAGTCATGTGCTTAAGCTACAGAACTTTTAACTGAATCTCATGGAATCATGGAAGGATCACTCCTGGGTAATAATCAAAGGGAAGTTTGTTACAAAATTGGGGAAAATGCAAAAAGGAAAGAAATCCTGTGAGAGCAAGAAAGGGAGAGGATTTGATGGCTTTCTGCAATGGCAGAGGCACTTAGGATGGATTGAGGTCTAATGCGGAGACAAAACTTTGAAATGAAAAAAAAATACAAGCTGATGTTCAAAAAAGGCTGTTGGCTGATCCTGTGGAAGGTAAGCCTGCATCTCATCAGCATGCACAGATGTTGCTATGGAGATTTGTGGGTATGTGTGTATGTGTTTAAGCTTACAAGTGTGAGAATGTGTCAATAGACTGTGTCTAGAAGAAAGAATAATGATGTACTGAGTTCTGTAGGGTGTAGGGGAAGACACTGGAACACAAATGGCTGAACTGGGAATTTAGCCTTCAGAAATTCCCAAATGAGCCCAGAGATGCCTTGGTTCTTTCAAATGCATTTTGTAAAAATGCTGGAAACATGGCGGGGGGGGGGAGGAAGGGAAGGTGGGGAAAAAAAAGTAAATGTAATAGTGTATTACTGCAAGGAAAATAATAGGCATATGAAGCCTCATCTCTCTCTGGAGGGGAGAAAAAGGATTATTTTTTAAAATATGTAGTTATTTAACTTAGTCTTAGCTGTTAAATGTTAATGTGGAATTTAAAAATAATTAAAAAGGGAAAGTCATATTTTTATTGAAGGGAAGGAAAAAGTGTTTTGATGGCTGTGCTTTTGCTAATTAAAATGTGTCTGCATAAAACCACTGAAGAGCGTGGTGACTGGCAAACATAACTTAGTTTATCATCAGAATCTGCACTCATCATTAATAACTTAAAACAGAACTTGATTTCTACCAGCAGGAGTAATGCTGTCTGCGAGGAGTATCGTTAGTTACCAGGTGCAGGAGGACGGAGAAAAGCAGTATTGGTTTTAAGTATAAATTGTGGAGTTTAATCTTTAAATGCAAGAAGCCTCAAGCTAACTAGTCTTGTCCAAGAGACTGTAGGAAACTTCCATATATTTTCCGTAGTTGCTTTCTTTCAAACGTGGTGGTGGGATTATCCACAGAGATGCCTTCTGAGTTCCAGATGCAAGGATCTGTCACTTGTCCTGCCGATAATGACAAGCGCCTTGAGTTGGAAAGTGCATGTTCTGCTTCACCAGGAACGTTTATTGGGTCAATATGTTGAAATTTATAGTAGTGGTAGTAATCATAATCATCATAATCTCCATCTTTTTACAATTTGCTGAATCTTACCTGAGATTTTGATCTTGCACATTACTCTGCTAAGGATTTCAGGTTTGGAACAGTGATGTTGCTTGGAGTGGACATAGAGAATGGGGTGCGCCTGTTGATGGAGCTCACGCACATCATGTGAGTGTGACTGTGCAGGAAGAGGTGTTTCACTCATTAGACCAACACTTCGATGCGTAAGAACCTGTTGGCTTCGCAGTAATTTCACTGCCACACCTAAGTACCAGGTCATCGATGTTTTGAATTAATTATTCAGAGTCCATGAACTGAAACGCCACTGTGTTTTACTGGTACGTGCACGAGTTGTGCTGGCAGATGAAATGCTTGACCAGAATTTCCTTTTCTTTACACTTTTGTCCGTCGGGAGTATTTCCAGTGAAGTTAGTGATGATGCATGCTACGGTTTATATAAAAGCCAAGCTCATTATTGACAGAATTAAGTATTCTAGGCCGCTGTAGGTTATTGTCCTGAGCAAAAGGTCAAGATTCAAGAACTCCTCAAATCCTGTCCTGGCTAATACAAACACATTTTGTAAGCCTGTCACTACAGTGAAGTATGCCCATCTGTAAAATGGAAATGACTCCTGTGTTTTGCAAGGGAGATGGCAGTTGGTTGTGCTGTTTTCAAAATATATAGTATGTGTTATAAATAAAGACATGTTAAAATTCCACTTCTGATCTGTGTGAATGGAAGGAATAAAAGTTATGTGTGCTTACAACTCAGTCTATTAGAAGATACTGCATAAAAATGTTGATGGTAGACTGGTTACTTGGTCTCATTAATTTCAGATGACAAAGGTGTATGTACAAAAATGCAGTTCTGCCTAGAGATGAACTGGAAGTTGTTCTAGTACTCTGGATATTGTGTGAACTAACATAGTATTGTCTTTGAGGGCTCAGAGGAAAACAAAGGTACTACAGGTACCTTTCCAGAAGTGTTTGCTTCACTTTTCCGTGGTATCAGCACACCAGTAAAACTGAATGCTGGAGCTGTCAATGTTAAAAATTAGTTTTATAAACAGTTGCTATGGTAATTGGCAAATCTTCATAAATCGTTTTAAAAGGTACCCCTTGCCACTGGGCTTTGCTGCTGCTACACTGGAACTTAGCATTTTTGCTGCTGAAGTTCTCAAGACACTTTCAAACCCTTTAGTGCTCCATGGGTGTTTATTTTGATGCGTTCAGCTTTCACAACGTTCTCGCGCACTTCGGTTATCTTGCTATTGCTTCCTCCTTCGCGGTGTCCGTTACAACCAACACTGGAAAATCTCTCCCTTCTTAAGTTGACTTCATTGGAGATTTACCTTTCGAACAGTAAGTGAAATTCTGTACTGTGGTTGCCTGTTTGCCCAGACTCTCTTTACACTTGACCTTGGATGTACATGGTATTTGTGAGATAGCTACAGTGATTTAGTGGTGCATGCTATAACTCATGACTCTCCTTCATTCTAATGAGCGCTCAAAAAATATCAAAAGAAATGATAATGGTGAAATTTTCACCTTTCAAAGATGGTATATTTATTACCAAAATCTCTATTAATCAGTAATGCTTCAGAACTGGATAAGAAGCAGCTGTTTTTTCCTGAGGAAGGCATCTTTTACTTGATAAAGAAGTCAACTGGATGCCAGTGTAGCTATGTAGCTTAAAGATTTCCCCTTTGCTATTCATAGAGATGTTGCATCTTCTTATTTACTGTTGGACAGTTCCATTTGACTAAGTTATTTGCATGTGTTTACATGTAGGCAATCACTATATTAAAGTTTTCATCTTGGTTTTGCATAGACTTCCTTGGATTTTGTGTTTGCTGGAAGGCAATCTTTATATTCTGATCGAGATAAAACAGTAGCTCTTGTGTGTTTGTGCAGCTGGAAGTGCCATAACTTAGTAAGCCCCTCATTTTACATAGGACAGTAGGCAAAGCACTGGCCTGAAGTTGTGAAGCATGATCCTTAAACCTTCCAGTAAGCTAAGGTGTTGTTAAAGGGGAAGGTTTAGCTTCATTTAAAATCCAAAACTGGCTATTTGCATGGTAGGCTGGGTATGAGAGCAATGCAGTGAAATCTGCAGTGCCGCCTTGTATAGTTTTTGCCGTAGGCCAACTTATATTTGCAACGATAGATACTGAAAAATTTATTTCCAAAATTGCCTATGTCAAGCAGGCTAGAAGAGGCCTTGGACCACTAATAGATTAAAATGAGGCATAATTTTTTGGTGTGCTGTTGTGGCCTTTCTGCTTTATGTCCATAGGTACTATTTGCCCTGGCTAAATGTGAGGTTCCTTAGTTCAATGAATATTCCCTAGTATGAGTCAGCTGGGGGGGATTTCTTTTTAATTATTTTAAAAAAACCAAACACAAGTTGATTGTAAACAACATTAATAACAGTTTTGCTTTGTTTTTAAGAAGTTTTTGTGTTAAGTGTTTCATGAGAGTAGGAGGATGGTGGAAATGCACTTTTCTGCCTCGTTTCATTGCTGTTGGCAACTCAGTATCAGTGAAGGAAGCTCTATTGGGTCACCTCTTGCCAGGTCCTTGCTGCGGAACGGCAGTACGCGCACGCGTGTGTGCGTCCACACGTGGTTTGTGGGTACAGACGTGCGTAGAAAGGCACTTGCTCCGTTTCAAAAGCGCTAGCTTAATGTTCTCCAGTGCTGGATGCAGTCCTTTGTGGAGGTCAGGAAATGTGACCTCACGTGTGCTGCCGTGGTAGAGTTGCTTCTCCCTTCCATGTGTTAAAGCGGGTGGATTAATATGTTGAAAATGTCAAAGCTGGCCTGACTGCGGTACGGCGTTTTCATCTGCCGAGAGCCAATATTGGGTGATGACATCTTCTGCGCGGTGTTAACGTCTGGCGTGCGGGCTGGGCGGCGGGCGCGGCGCTGGCTGGCGAGCGGTGCCGGTCGGGCCTCTGCGTCCCCCGGCCTGCCCCGTCCCCGCAGCCCGCCCTGCATCGGGTACCGCGGGCTCCGCTCCTCCTGGCCGGTTGACTGGTGAAGGTGAACCCTCGTAGCTGCACACACACCACCCGCAGGGATCGCTGGGGTTTGTTATCGTGCACGTTTGCTGCTTTTTATATCTTTCCTGTTGTCTCGGCCTGGCCTGTCAGTTGTTGTTTTTGCAGGGCTGTTCTTTAAACTCTGCGTTTTGGAAACATTTGTATTTACAAGCTGCAGCACAGCACTGTTGTCTTAGCGTTCTGACTGACCCTGATTGCTATGACACATGTAACTAATGATGTTTTGTACTTTCAAGGAGCGCACTAAAAAGGTGATGACATATGAGTTACTGAATAAGGTACTGTGCAACTTGTGCAGCAGAGTTTGTGCAGGCCTTATGGAGCATAATCAGCAGTTTTCCTGTGCTCATACTTGCTTCCCGTCGGACTGGCCTGTCTCCAGCACTGAGGCTGCATCGCGCACCGAGGGTTCAGAGGGAGAGAAAAGCAGAGCGCTAAACCGACCGCTCGGCTTGAAGAAGCCTAATTTGATTAGGCTTTGATTTGATTCTCGTGATGTGTGGCAAATACGTCCCTGTACATGTGTGTGTGAGGAAACTGAAAATGGGTGTAAAATTAAAAAAAAGAAAAACCCACAAAATTTCAGATTGCCCTTTTATTTTTGTTTACTCTTCAACCACCATCTGATTTATGCTCATTGGAGTCTTTGAACTTCAGCGCCCTTGAAGAATCTCTCATCTATCGCTTTTCTGGTGTGGCGTGAAGGGGGGTGTGTGGGGGGGTGCGTGCGCGGGTGCATGCGCTCGCATGCTGCGGTGCTCTGGGCAATTTCACTCCAGAGCGCTTCCCTTCCTTTGTTTAACCTATGACCTGTGAAAACAAGAGTTAATCAAAAGTTCTAAGGTAGCTAAGAGGAAGGGGAAGTGTTTGGTTACAAATTAAATATGAGCAAGTCATAAGCCATAAATCTTCAGTAGTGCTACCAGTTGTGCTACTTAAGTTGCATGTGGTACAGAAAGTTTTTGGTTAGAAGTTCAACCTCTTTTTCTTTGGAGGGGGTGTTTAAAGGCTGCCTTGAGGATTTGCTTTTTTTAAGAAAAAATCCACGTCTTTTCTTTTTTCCTATAGGCATAGATCTAGAAACAAATTCAGATAACTGTTTTTCTTGATTTTGGGGGGTGTGTGGGTGTGCAACTTTAACTGGTCACAATTTGGTCTAATAAAAGCAGAGCTGTTTCACTCTTGAGTAGTAAACACATGGAATAAGTGATGAAGTAAAAGTATTGAAGAGAGCAGGATAAATTAGTCTTCTAACGTAGCCAAAGCTTTCAGGATGAGAGAGATCCTGAATTCTGCAGTGATAAAGGAGGGAGGTGAAAATTGAAGTGAGATTCTCTACATAATTTATGCAATTTGGCGGTGCCTTTGTTTTATCTTGTCTTGCACCTCTCTTGAGCAAGAGCTCCGCAGATCCTTGTGTATTGTATTGTGTTGAGGTCTGCTTCAAATATCGGCTAATTTCCTCAACTTCAAAACTGTGAAACTTCTTGCCTCAAAATGGAAAGTTATTCTTAAAATAAGTAGTAGTAGTGGTTATGATGATATGCTGAACCATTATTTGGAAAACCTGGATTGAAATAGGGAAGAGTTAGTGTTAAACAAAGGACAATATTGAAGTTCATGATAAGGCGCTAGTGAAGAGAAAAGGGAAAGCCAACAAGGAGTGTGGAAGTGTAACGGAGGTGGGGCTGTACCTTCCCCTCTGTGGTATGGAGGGTTTGCTGGCGTCATGATGTTGTGTGAATGTGAGAATCATGGAAGCTATTTTCTAGGTTCTCAGCAAAAGAATTAAAATTGGATTTGGATAGAGTATTCTCATGGGTAGAACCTACAGATTTGTTGTTTGGTGTATGGTGGTCATAAAACTTCCTTGACTCTGTAGTGAGGTGAGGTTTGGCTGGAACAAACAGGCCCCTGATGGGACAGATAAGTAAATCTTTGAAGAAAGACCACAACCCGACCTTGGCTTCAGAGCTCAGCATTGTCCCTGTTGGGTACGTGCTCCACTTGTGGCGAACGGTGCCGAGAACCTGGTCCGTCCTCGCCTGCAGGCGCTGGGGCTCTAACCGAACTGCAACGCTGGCACAGCAGAAGCTGAGGTAACTTGCTTTTCTTTAGTGCTTGTAGAGTGACACGTACATTAGAAACACAATAATATTTTAAAAGCTTCTCATCTTAATTCTGTAAGTGTAGTTTTCCAGCAAGGACCCGAGCAATTAAGCAGAACTTTAAATATGCCTTCCTGAAAGAAGTTTTGGTTTCACACTGTCAGGGAGCTTTCTGCCGCCTCGGTTTTCTGTCTTTTCAAACTCTCTTGATAGATGCCTTGCAAGGGTTTGTTTACCAGGTTCTTAATCTCTGCTTAGCAGATATGTTTTGAGAGGATTTCTCGTTACTCTTGTAATGGCTTTTAACTCTGCTAAAGTTTATTTAACTAAACAGAAAGAAAGAAACTTATCTTCTAACTAATCCTTTCTGATTGTTTACAATATAATGCCAAACTTAAATGCTGTTTAAAGTGGTAATTGTCTGTCTTTCTGCTATTCTAATACATAGTTTGTAAAGATGCTTAGAGTATATTAATTTAAATGATAATACTGTCATATAACATGAAACGTTAAGTTGCTTATCAGTATATTTTGATAAGCTACTTACATTTTACAGTAGCATGTGCAGGCTTCAAACAAATGTTAATGATGGAGTGCCATTCACTTTATCTGTCTCGTATATAGCTTCTCACTTCATTTGTTACTAAAAGCTGTACAGTTAGGAACCACGGGGCACTCCATTCTTTATAGTTGTCAGGATGTAGTCATATTTTATGAAAACTTTAAATCCTGTCTAACTATATCAAAATAGAATCCATTTGCTTCAGAAAGCATCTGTGATTAAAGGAAGAATCTGCTTGTGCGTCACGCAAACTTGCTTCCCTATTCGCTGCAGCTGAGGGGAAATTCCTTGCCGGTATTTAAAAAGGAATTTAAGTTAAGAACTGTGCCATGAAAATAGGGCACAAAGTCGTACCAAAGCATACAGTAGTGAAAAGTAACATCTTAGCTTCTGTCTTACTTTGTGGAATGAAATGTAATATAAATGAAAAAAGTGATTTTTTTCTGTATGTTTGTTTTTTAATTTTGTTTCTTTATTTCTTTTGCAAGTTGAGTGCAAATTTTCTATTTGACCTAACTGAGGGCTGGGCATCATACAATGATGAAATAAGATTTGACAACAGTTAAAAACTGAGATACTCGTTTTGCAATGTGAAAAATCCAGTTGTATCAAGATTCAAACCCAAACCAACTGTCTGCAGTTTACAGAAGACGAATTATTCAATATACACTTTGGGAAATAATTGTGATTAAACATGTTGCACCATACGTGAACATCAGTGTACGTTTATCTTGCAGGTTAAAAGCTTTCTTTGGATTGTGTGTGTGTTGTGTGCAGGGCGAGAAGGAAGGTGAGCTCCCAGCACTGGCTAGCACTGGTCCCCCAGTTAGGTTTGAGCTGGTGCTATGAGGGATGTATAGTGCCCACGGGTGGCTGGAAGTGCTGGGGAAGAGCAAATGCTGAAGCCCAGCCCTCAAAGGAAAGGGTTCCTTCAGCCTCCTGGCAGCGTTCTCCTTCGAATGGAAGGTCTGATGGGGCTTTCCTGACAGATTTTTAGCACGTGTCATGTCCAGCGGAGGCTGCTCTTAGGATGTATCTATGCAGTAAAGGCCAGCAATCTTGCATTTATTAACTGAGATTTAGTAAGTTAAATGTGCTTTTTCTTTCTTTCTTTCTTTTTTCAGTTACCTCCCGTGGTTTGAAGTCTTTTATAAGCTGCTCAATATCTTGGCAGATTATTCAGCAAAAGGACAGGTATTATTCTGAAGTACTAACCCTTCTGTTCTCTGCCCCGATATCAAATGAGGGAGAGAGGATGAAAACAAGCTGTTTTAAGAAGTGCTTCTATCAGAGATGACCATGTGAATTATTAATCTGTAGGATGCAGTAATATAGAAGATTGTATTCAGCCAAGCTGAAAGCTTGGCAAATGCCTTTGAAAAATAAATATGCTTTTAAATTATTTTTGGGAAAAAGTCTAAGAACGTGACTGTGGACCCAACACAAGTTAATGGTTTCCCTGCAGTCACCCATACTGTGCAGACTGTTTGATTGCCTGAACTGTGGTCGGCACATCCATGCCATTCCCGTACCGCAGTGTTTCATGAACCTCTGGCAGATGTCTTACCCGAGTTTACTTGTCGTGTAAAGCCAGTGTAGAACTGAGCTTACTGATGCAAAATGCTTACCCGTAGCATCACCTAGCCTAAGCCCTTCAGATGCTGTTTTGTTTTTAAAGCAAAACAAAGTAAAATTCACTCTTGAGATAGTGAAAAAATGTGAACTAAGGCATTAAAATTTGCTTCTAGGTTTATAAATGATAACTCATGATACAGAGAAATGACATATATGATTGCAACACCTAGCCTAGCTTAATGTATTTAAAATATTACAAGTATAATCTTCCCGGTTAGGTTGCTGCTTTGATTTATTACCATTTTGTGGTAATAGTTATGTTTTGCTTCTGTCAGAATCATTAAATGTGTTTGAGGTAGAAGCACTTAGGGTGACATCTTCATCTAGGTGGATGAAATACATTCGGCTTTACCCTAAGCCAGTGAGTTGTTATAAAGAACTTGCAGTGAAAACTGACTTGCTCTGAGCTGAGTAACTGTGTAGTGCATAGGTTGGTGACTCAGTACATTGCAGAAAGATGTAGAAACACATGTGAAAAAAATATTCTAAAGAAATCATATTATAAAATCCAGCTGTCAGAGGAAACTACGTTTATTTCTATTCATGATCTAATGTATAGATCTATTCATGTTTTCTTTACACTTGCAATTCTCTTAAGCCCCCAGTTCCACAAACATTGCCCTTCTGCCCTTCTGTCTGGGAGTTTAGCTTTTATAGCAATGCCTACATAGTATTTTTTTTTTTTTTTCCTCCTTATTTCAGGATAGTCAAAGGAGTGAGCTCCTAGAAACATTTCATAAACTAACCATCCCTGAGCCAGGAACCTCTGTTCATCTTGGAGTGGTAAGTGATGTGAGAGATGTAAACGAAGGTGTTTAATGTTTGTTACATATCGTAATAGAGGAATGTCAAAAGCAATTCTCCTTTTTGGAACTTAGTACACGGATGTTGTTTTCCTGTGAGGACACAGAGCTGTGAAATTCCCCTTTTCACATTTGGGGCCCTCTGTTTCCCTTTTCCTTAACCTCGAATGTCTTTGAAATACTGTTCTTTGATTGGAGGAAGATTGTGTATATTCCCCATGGAAATTTCTCACCAGATCGTCTGTGACCTGCGAGAGGTCACAGAGCAGCAACATGACATTTATTGCCCACACTTCTGCAGAACTCCAAGATCTTACAAGTATGCAAGGGGGAGAAGAACAGAAAGTAAACAGTCGCGTACCTGTCAGAGCAGCATTTTGAGCATTAACCGTTTTTCACGTTTTCTGATTCTTTCTCTTCTTCCTCACCCCAAGGAAAAACTCACACAAAAAAGGATTTATTTCGTTTTTGTAACTTGTGAGAAAATTAATGAAAGAACACTGAAAGAATAGATGTGGGGTTTTATGGATGGGATTGTATTTTGAATTTAGCCTTTTGGGGTTTTTGTCTTCAAATTAATGTTTGCAGAACAACCTCGTGTTCCAGGCTGTAGTGAAAAAATACTTACGAGGCACATTGCTGCAGTTGCCAATTAGTCATTTAGAGTTCACATGGAAACTAGTGGTGTGTGCAGCCACAGTTCTCTTCTCCCTCTCATTTCCTTTGCTCCTTCTAAAGTACTTTTTGGCAACAAGCAGCTTACTCTCATCACTTCACCCTATAATGTCAGTCGACAGGTAACAGTTGTTTGGCCTTGCTAGGTCACCAGCTGGCAGTGGAAATGTCCCAGTCCTCTTGAGGCTAGCTCTTTATGAACAGCATTTCTGTTTAAGGGGACGAGCTGTCTCGAAAGGCAATGATCAGTTGGGATATTTCAGTTTTTTCATACCAGTGGTTTCAAGGAATGCTGCCGGTCTCCCCTTGTCTCAGACATTTCATGGGCAGTGAAGCAGGAAAGGGTATAAAAAAGCAGACAAGGGACTGTTAGCCGTGGTGTCTTTACACATTTTATTTTGGCTGTTTACAAGCCTATTTTGGGGTCGGGGTGAGGTTCCTGTACGTGGTATAGTTGTCTATACTATTCCTGTATCTTTGCATTGCATCTTTTCAACCAAACTAGAACAGTGATATATCAAAAAGCAGAAATTGGTGTTGTTACATTTCGTGTCTATATTCAGTGTAGCTGTTACACCCACTTGCTATTTTGGGTTATAGACTGTTCACGAAGCACCGAAAAGTCTGAGCTATATATACAAGAAAATTGTGCCAATTGTGGAACTATGCCAAGAATATAACAGCCTTTAAAGCTTCGGCAAGTGATTAATAAGTAGGCCTAAGACAAATTGTGAAAGTCTTTAAAATAAATTGTGCACAACATTGGTTTACAAAAGCAGTTGAGGTGCATTCTCTCCTTTCCTTTCCCCAAGGCCTAACTAAGAATCGTGCGAGTCATGCGTGGTCAGATTAGGAACTAGAGTGAACCTGGTCTCTTGGAATGCAGACAGTTAAAAAAATGTAACAATATAATGGATTATGAAATGGTGAGACCAATATAGTCTTTCAAAATGTGGGGTTTTTAAGGCATATAAAAGTGACCTAGAACTTTTGTAATATTTTTCAGCTGAGTAGGCATAAAACTTTAGGAAGCATTTCTCAGTAAACGTCCATAATTTCACACCATTGTCTTGAATGAAACTTGCTGATGCTGTGAGTCAGAAGAGGACCTGCTTGCTGCTGTTCCCTGCAGCCTGGGCTGTGGAAGGATGGCTTGAATTATAGACTGCCGTGGAGTTTCTTTGGCATGTGTCGTACATTGTGTGAGTCTGTCTGTATCAGCGTCTCTGAAGAACAAAAAAATGGAGTATAACTTTTCAGGAGCATTTGATACTTTCTGTCTTAATGCATTTCATATTGCATGTGTGATCTGAGAATCCAGCTTTTGAAATCCATGACAAAGAAGTCATACTGGTAGTTGGTAACAAATGTTCTGTCATTTTTACTTAGCTGAGCAACTGCTGTTACTGCTGTTACTAATACCAAGCAATAAATTTAGATTGCTTTTGACAATATTGCAATAATCAATATTTGCTCTTTTTTGTAGCATTCGTACTTTACTGTGCCTGACATCAGAGAGCTTCCTAGTATACCTGAAAACGTGAGTACTCTAGAGGACTGTGCACTTCACCATTTCTGTTTAATGCCAGCAGCAAAACAGATAACAATTGTTACCTCTGTTTGGCCTAGTAACAGATTATATTCTGTGAAATATTGCTAGATGTTGAAGTGAACTTTAGGTTGTTAATTTATAATAAGTATTGGGCAGAAAACATTGTGTTGCCATCTGCAAAAATACATGAGTAACAGGCCTTTTGAAGTACAGCGTAACAGTAGAATGTAATGTTTGCCATTTTAATTAAGAAAAGATATCAAAAGAACACGGAATGGACAGCATCATTATCTTAAGCTGTAAGTCAAGATATTTATTCAAAAAATATAAAGCTTTTATTATTATCACCTCTGTTATTGCTTACTGCTAATATTCTGTGATTTCTTAGTTCTAGTAAGTGAGGAAATTTAAAATACATAGCTATAGTTTTAGCCCACTCAAAATTGGGAAAGAACAGAGATTTAGTAACTGTATGTAACAGTAAGGTGGCGTATCAGAGAACAATGATGGAGTTAATTTGTGTGAAAGTTCACTCAGTACAATAAGGCCGTGAAAAATTCTTGAAAGTAATCTCAAGGCAGTTTTGTGATTGCCATTTGAGTGAGTACTACAAAAGTCATCCTTTACATAAAAATGCATATTATGATAGGAATAAATTTCATCCACTTTACCAAGACTTTCATTTATCTCAAAAAGACAAGAATCTGTTGAGGTATTTCACCTTTGTAGCTAACTTGAATCAGGGTCAGTTTTCTTCTCGTAAGTTCCGAAGAACTGCTGTTTTTAAAAAAACCCTAATAATTTCACAACTAAAGAAGCAATTTTTTTTCTTCTGTGTTCAGATCGGCGTTTTGTTCTCCCCTTGCTGACCTCACACTGTTTTCATAATTTTGTTGGTTTTCTTGAGGTGTGAGACAACACGAAACTGAAACAAAAACTAAACTTGGGCAGTAATTGTTGGAACCTGCTGGAGAGCTAACATACTGGTTTGAAATTGATTTTTATGTGAAAAAAAATATTTCAATATAGTGTGTTGGTTTTATTTATTAAAGTGTTATGGGTACTTACTAGCCATGCCAAGGATGTAATCTTGATACTCAGCAGCTTTGGTGGAAGAGTTTGCGTTTCAGCTGGGGTTCCTCGGGCAGTCGTTCTTTTCTTTGTGGTAGCGTCTTCCTTCCGTGCCACATGTACACAACAGCGTTCCAGAGTTGACAGTCTGCGTTTGTGATTAAAAGCTGAAAGATACTAAGGATGAAGTACTAATGGGCTGATTGATACAGGTAGAATAAAGCAGATCTGCTAGTCATACAGTGAGAGCCTTCTGAAAGAACGACGTAAGAGACCAGTTAAAAAGGATCGGTTGGTTAGGTGGCTTTCTGACAATGTCAAGCATACCTGGTTTCTTTAGGGCCACTTTTACAGAGACTTTTTAAGCCTCACAAAGTTGTCTTGTATGTGTTTCAGCATGCCTCAGATTTCTAGCCAGATGATAGGTCTGTGGGAAGACAATGCTGGCATTTGCTTCTCTTAAATACTCTTTAATATGCTCCTGCCATGCCTCTCAGCCAAATTTCTGTGCCTGACATCTTAGTTTTCTTTCTTGAACATTTTGCGGTCTGCCTTAGCACCATATACCTCAATTTATGGCATGAAAGAAAGAAAGAAAAGGGAGTCATCAAGACATTTCATCTCGTTTGTGGATGATTTATATAGCAGATAACATTTGAGGCTTTTTGTTTCTGTTTTAAAACATTGTTGCTAGCTTTTCTGCATTGTAGGCTTTTCACGCTGACACTATCCTGTCAGTAAATTTAATAGATGTGCTCTTTCTTCTAGTGCTTCGTTTTTGTAGAAATACGATGCATTAGGAGTCATTCAAGAGTCAATTCCTGAATCTAAAGCAGCTATCAAATCCTGTCCTAATCAATCCTTAACCAGTTTTGTTTGATAAGCCTCAAATCACCTGGAGAGCACAGAGGGAAGTTTATTTCCATTTTGCAGGCTGTCAGATGGGAGGGCAGAGAGAAATGAGCTAGTAATGGTAAGAAAGCAGCGGCGGGGATTAAGAGTGGATCGTTCGCCTTGGGCCTGCTTCAGCTGATATGGAACAGCTTAATAACAGGGTGCACAGCGAGGGCTTCAGGAAGCATGGCTGTATTTATGCTGTGTTGGTTATGTCTGCTGGTGGTGTTCGCTTTGCATTCAAAGGTATGAGTCAGCTTCCCAAAACATTTAAGCAGGAGACATGATGAATGCTTGTGAATCAAAGGCTGCTAGAAAAGCAGAGGCCTTGGGCCAGGAGGAGCTGGAAACCCTTTGAAAGCTGAACGCTCAGCCTTCCTGGGAGGGAGTGCCATGTGATGCTAAAAAGCATCCTCTTTGAATCATTGAGTGGTGCTGATGTGCCTCAGAGGGAGTGTGGCTGCTTCGGTGTAGGGATCCTGTGCAGTGATGTCACGGTGAAGGATGGACTCTCGGCAGTGTCTGGGGTGAACCAGGGCACCTCTGGGAATAGGAGTGGAAGAACGTTTCATTCGGTTCACAGATATGCATGCCCATATATATGTGTTTATGGATACACACACCCAAATTATAAAGCTAGGGCTTTTGGTAGGGAAGAAAAAATACCAAACCAAACCTAACTAAAAATCAAATCCATTAGTCTGATTGTTGTTGCAGTTGACTGTCTTCTGTTTCTCAAGCATTTTGTTTATTTTTTTTTTTAATGAGTATTGTGTAATTTCTGATGAGGGTTCTATCTGTCTGTTAATGCCACTTTCATGTAGAATTGAAGCACGTTGGGGAATAATACAAGGACACTAGATGAGTGTAAATCTTCATGGATTTTAATCAATTGGCTTGATTTATTCAAAATTCTACGTATCTTATCAGTAATTACGTTTTAAAACCCATATTAGCAAAAATTTTAGTGATGCCAAACTGAGGTTGTATGTAATGATTAATGGAGAGCTGCCCAGAACTCTGGAATGGTAACAAACGTCTCGGGTTTGTGTCAGATCAGATGTTTAATGAGTCACAGAAACATTTAGCATGGATGCTTTTATGTAACTGCGAAGCATTCACTTTTTCAAAAGATTTAAGTTATATGAAAGATTTGTGAATGCATTGTGACCTCAGAAGTGAAATGGGGTCATTGCAGGAAATACAGTGCAAGACTGTAAGTTTCCTAGTGTTGTGTTTCAGAAATACCAGGTAAGTTAGCAGTCCGAAGTGGTGACGTTTTCTTGGTGTATTTTTGTATCACTGAGTCCTGTATTTCAAAACGCCCAATTTTTCACTCATTATAATGCAAGTCTTTTGCTACCCGTTTTTCTTAAAATCCTCCCCCCGGCCCTCCGTTTTATTTCTGTATTTGCACGATTTGATAAAGTCTATGGTCTTCATTACTTTGTTCTCCCAAACAGCAGCATGGCATGGTAAGAGTGTCAGCTGCGTACCAGGTTACCTAACCCGTGTTAGATTTTGGATGTGTGATATTTCAAAGAAAACAAACCTCTAAGTAAGATGAGGGATTTCTAATAGGAGGATGGAGAAGGAAACCTGGCTCAATTCTCTTGACCTGTTCTAATAGGAAATTAACGGGAGTCTTGTAAATGAAACTGTTCAAGAGCAGACTAAAATAAGTGAACTGTCATCCGTGTTACCGTGTTGGAGCTTCGCTCTCTGCAGAGGAGAGAGCTTGTTGGTTTGTTCCTTCAGCGAGAAATTCTTCATTAGATGATGGAGGAAGAGACGTGCATGAATATTTTAATCTCAAAAGTCAGTGGGGATGTGCATTTGCTGATATTAGATAGCAAACTATCAACTAGATGATTGATCTAGGAATGAGCTTTCAGAAGAGCACAAGGGAATTTGGTAGCACTCTTAGTGAGATTTGAGAGGAGTGAGGATACCTGTTCCCATGTTTTATTTTGAAAATCCCACTTTTTACTCCCCCAAGAAAGGTTTAAATCCTACGAAACAAATCACACAACACTTATACTGGAAATTGGAACGCTTTCATTTGTATTTATTTAACTCATTCATGGTTTTGTCACTTACGAGACATGTCTTTCAAAATACATGTCTAAGTCCCAATTTCATCTTCAAAGATGACAGCTTTCTTATAAATACAACTTAGAGCTAACACGTGAATTTCCTTAGTATCAATACATTACCATACAGCCCACATGCTTCACAGGTGTCATTGGCAAATTTCTGAGAGCAGGGAAGACTAAAACCTCATAAATCTTTCCATCTGAAGGTACATTTGTGTGTCAAAGCCAGTATTTTGCTAGAATAAACCTGATGAAAGAGTAATTGCAAATCAAGTCCCCGTGTCTATTCTCCTCTGGCTAGTGGGTACTGTTCCCTTATGAACACATCCATGCACGTGCTTATCTACACCTTCAGGCAGAACGTAGGCTCGTGGGCTCCTTCTGCCGTGCCCCTAGTTTGGGTGGTGTCGAAGGGACTTCAGTGCTACTTAAAAATTCTTTTAATTCACGCTATTTGCAGTAGTTGTGTCGTCATGCGCTGTGTTTTGGCGTCGTGGAAAGATGGGTGAGAGGGGGAAGAGCCGTAGCGAAGACAGCTTATGTTTAGACAAAAATATCATGCTAATCAGCACAGATGGGATGAGAAATACAGAAAAAGTACATGATAGTTTAATAGGTTTTTGGCAAAACGTGTTGGCTTTTTTTTTTCCTTCTTTGAATATACCTGTCTGTGGCTATAGCTGTCCTGTAACAAAGACCCGAATGATTGTTTTCTATTAACATGTTTCAAGCTAACCATAATGAGCTTAGTTTTTCTCTGTCTACATACCGGTACAAGAGTCTTCCAAATACAATGCTTAATTTTTCTTTAGTTCTTTCTGTTTGGATGGCAAGCTGTGGAACATATTTTTGCACAGTATGAAGCATCTTGGCAGACTTCTCAGGCCAAGTATTGGTGGGTTTAGAGTTATCTTTGGATCTGTCAAAAGTGCTAATAGGCTTTGTTGAGCTTCTTTAAGTTTCTAAATCATATTTGCTTTTTGCTTTTCTGCACTTTTTTATTTAACGATGATTAAGATTGCACTTGAATTCATGACTAATCTAATTTTGCTCTCACATGTGCTTTTTGTATAAGACTGTCTTTATCATATAGCAACCCTTTCATGTCTTTAAGAAGCTATTTGGAAACAAATTCCCCAGTTCAGCAATTTTGAGTGTATTACCTTCTCTTCCACCGCCCCCTCTTTTTTTAAATTTCTGTGTTTTAAGAAGTGAAAGTGTCCTTTACATAGAAAAAACATTTTTTGTTTGCCTTGTGCAGTAGAATCCCCTCATTCTAGGAGAACGTAATACGTTGTGATCAAGTTACCTACATGGTAGCTTTCTAGTTTTGATAGTAAAGATCTCAGGATCACATTCTGCTGTTTATTAGAAGACATCTTAAATATTTAGTGAGTAATACATGATTCATGCCCCTACAGCATGTGCACAGGGCAGTTACATGGGTAATGATGAACGGATCATGTTGCTGGCTGTGGGATGAAGCGGCCATAGCCTTTTGTGCAGCTTGCTCTGTTTGCTTTTTTGAATTTCAGTTATTTACAATAATTTTTACATAGGTACCTTTTAATATTCTGAGCAGCAAAAGCATGGAGGAAGCCTGGGTTGCCTAGGAAGTGAACATGTAAGGTTTCGGCTGCGTTCCTTCCTTGTGTCTTTGTCTTTCTATCTATACTTTAGCAGCAGATTGCAGATGTGCTTTGCTTACAATATTCTTCTACTGCAATGAATTTTCGTTATACTATGTAAACTTACTGATCGCCAAGTAAAACGGGATGAGTGACTCCTGCCCCTTCCTCAGAGGTGGGCATCCACTGACATTTTCAGAGAGAGAATTCTCTGCCTCCTCCTTCAGTTTCCTCAGCCACCCAAGGAAGCGCTTTCTGTCTGTCTTCCACCAAGGGAAACGTGTGTCTGAGTGCACGAAGTGAGGAGTTCAGACAACCTGTGTAAATGTTTTCAGCTTGTGTGTTAAATGTCCGTGTGCATTTCCAGTTACCAGAATTGTTCCGGCATAGACTGAGCTTACATTTGAATTTGTCATATTAGAATTGTCCTCTAAGACAGCTGGTTTTATTTTGGGGTTGGGAGATTTTTTTGATACTTCTATCAGGTAGCTTTGAAGTTTCCATAAAAGTGACAGAAGATTTTTTTTTTTTTTTCTTCTCAGAGAAGCATCTTGTATCTAAGAAACTGTATGTGAAACATCATGAGTTTTATTATTCCAAGACCTAGCTCCCCAAAAGTTAGGGGAAAGATGCTGCAATCAAAAAGTACTCTGACATGAGATGACATACTGCTTGCTTTCGTTAAGCCATGTACTGGGTGTAGGGTAATAGGAGGATGAAATCTGGTAAATTTTTTGTTGAGGACACTTGTTTTCATCTAGTATCATGATCAAAAATTATTTTCTCTCTTCCCAGAGGAATCTGACAGAGTATTTTGTAGCAGTTGATGTCAACAACATGCTGCATCTTTACGCCAGTATGCTGTATGAACGCCGCATCCTCATTTGTTGTAGTAAGCTGAGCACTGTAAGTAAAAGGCAGAATAATTTCTTCTATTCACAGTACTTCTGTAAAAACATCCGTCAAATCTAGGAAATGACCTGATGATCTCCAGGTGCCCCTTCCAACCTCAGCTGTGCAACCTCAACTCAATTCTGAGGTTCCATGTGACGATTTACTGAACTTCTGTCGGCCTCTAATGTTCAAATGAAGAATTTTTTTTGGATATGGGAATTCTTGGGGTTGTTTGTACATAAATGTACAAACATTTATGCCATAGTGAAGTCCTCTTTTCATAATTTACTTGACAGGAATAAAAAAAATAGGTAAATGATACGGTCAAATGGATGTTCCAGTGACCTTCTCTGGATAGACCAAAGGAGTGGGCTAAAATACATTTGACAGTCCACAGTTCTGCAGCTGTGTGTGATACGGTGTAGCCTTAATGCTACTTAGGCTCCATCAAGTGTCTGAGAGATGAAAGGTACTAGACTTTCTCTGCTGCTCTGGAGTGCTCTCTTCTGAAAATGGCTGGACATCAAAACAAGCACACAGCTTGATTTAGTTCAAAGTTTTGTGTTATGCATTTCAAGGTTTATCAGTCAATAGGATTGTGATTTTCTTTATAAAAGAAAATGTTAAGTTTTCGTTCTGTTTGCTCTGTAAATGGGTATTGATTGCTTTCCTTTATGAACGATGAGCATGAGATGGTTTAACTAATTTTGCTTTCTAGTGCTATGGACTAAGTACCTGAGCGGTCCTTTCTAAACCACAAGCTTCCATTTCCATTCTGTACGGTATTAACCAGTCTCTTACTGTATGACAGTGATCTGCTTTGTGTTGGAGATTAGAACTGCTCCATGGAATTGTAAATAATACAAAAGGCTGAAATCATATACATAAAATCACATAAGGATGGTCTGTCGATACAGGGCAGAAAAATGAGAGAGTAAGACTTCATCCTTAATCTCAGAATAACTTTTACAATGCCGCTTCGAAAGGTAAGTGAAACTAGGAGAGTTAGACTAATCCCTGGGACTTATTAATGATTATTGGATGTTTACAATCAATCACACATTTAACTGAAAGAATTTAAGTGTTATTAAGTTTAATATCATAGAAAACTTGTAAAATCTCAACTTTTATATCTGTCAAGTGTTCTATGTCCTCCCTACTAAGATAATGAAAAATACATCCCGGGCTTGTAATTGAATAAAATGAGAGAGAGAGCTGTTTATTTCAGAAATCTAAAGAATGAAAAGAATAACAGATTATCAGAGAGGAGGAAAGAAGAAAATGGCGATCCAGAGCATTTCAAAATTGGTGTGGTTGGTTGGTTTAATCTCTCCCTTTGTGACAGAGCCTGGGAAGAATTATTACTTACCTGTCACTTTGGCTTCCTTAATGAGCCATTTCACAAGTAGGGTTGTGTTTTCTTTCCTATCTTTCTGCTATTTCTCTTCCTTTTGCCTCTGTCCAAGATAAAAGCATGTCTGGTTCTTCGATGGGGAAGGGGTATTCATACTGTGTGTTCTTATCTTACAACTTTATATATAAACTGCTCCAAGATTGGAGTGACAGTGTAAGACAGGTTTGAAGTGTTGGGCCAGAGCCAGTGATTCCTTGCCTGCACGCTCTGCTCTGCATGTTCCAGCAGTAGGAACAAGCTGCATTATTTTATTTCAAACTGTGCTCAGCGGAAGCCAAGACCTTGTAACTGGAAACGTACCAAACTGAGAGTTCTCAAAGTAGAGTGAGGGTGGTGTGGTGGTGAGGGGGACTGATTTCTTTGTTTTTAGTTTTTTAGTTTTTTAGCAAGAAAGTGGAAAGGACCTATTTGTGGTTAATTTCTTTTAACTTGATTTGAAATATCCTTAAATAGTTAAGTTGAATATGATTTAGAGGTAACTGAGTTGAGGCTGTGTTTATTACTTCTTTTATAAACCTTGTGTACTGAAGCTACGGAACAATTATTCCTGTTTTCTTGGCCTTTTTCTTTTTTTCCTACAGTAAATGTAGCAAAATGTTAACGCAATTATTCATGTTGAATTTCTTCATGTATTCTGTGATCTAACTACTCATGAAAAGCCAGATATGAACCAAAAATGCATAAAACCCCTGTGCTTGGCAAAAACCCACCTGCTGGTGGAGCATGCTGTTGCAAAAATGAAACCAGAGCTTTCCTTGCATCCAGGATTCTCTCTCCTCCATCCTAACTTGCTCCTGCAACCCTGCCGCAATAAGGGATGGTAACTGTTTGTGGTCAGGGCAGCAGCAGGTTGTCTCTCGTCATCAGAAGGTGACTTACATGAGGATGGCTCTTTAAAGAGACTTAACCTTGTGAATTTCTGTGATGGTTCTGTTTGGCTCCATCACACTGAGTTGAATTTCTTTACATAATTTTTCTGTTATTTTTTTGAGTGTTAGTACAGAGCAAAAAAATACCATTCTGACATGGATACTTGTTTGTTCCTGGGAGTTGAGAGCTTGCCGTGTCACTTCTTCCATGTCACAGGAAGCTCTCATACACAACTTCTCATTCCCTGGTTGGTTTCTGATATGCCTCAGGGCTCTGAGGATGAGGGAATGGTGGGTCTTAGGAAAAGACAACAGATGATTAATACCGTTCACCAAATGTCCTTGTGACGCAACACAGCTAAGAGCTTGCACAGCTCTTGTTCTACAGCAGTCCTACGAATCTGTTTTCAATGGACAAGCTCTTCCTTCCCAAGAGCTCGTGCTCTTGCTGTCCTTCCGACCTGCCAGTGTGGGTCTTGACCTTCCTAGGCAGCCTTTGCAACAGCCCTGCTTTCACTGCTTGATTCTTACATAGCTCAGTCTTAAGCTTTCTCCTTTGTTTTTAGTCCTGAGTAACGCAGAAAGGTGATCTTCCAAACACACGGAAGGCGGCCGTTTCTTCCAGCGTACATTGCACGCTCGCAGCCACGTACCGCGTCTGCGATGCTCTGTGGTGTGTGTGCATCAGGAGAGAGAGAGCAAAATGCACTGGGAAGATGGCCTGTTGTAATTCAACAGCAGTTTCTAGCTTTTATGTGTGTGACAAAATCCCATTGATTCAATTTGCTCAAATAAGGCTTTTAGAGTATTCGATATAAAACTGCGAAAAGTGAATTAGTGAATCGAGTCTGTCTTACAGAGCTGTCTTTTTTACATTCTCTAGCAACAGCTGCAGGAAGCTGAGGTAGTGGAACTAATCTTATTTCAAAATGCTGGATTCCTATAGTTTTGACAGTTGGGCATTTCTCAGGCTGCCTTATTATTAAGTGCTTGTTTTCTGTCTGGCAATCGCTAATCAGGTGAGGTCTCCAGCAAATACGCTATTTCTTTTTTATGAGCCCCTATCTTGGCAGAGTTGAAGGACAGTGCTGGTGCTTACCCATGGTAGTACGCTATTTGAATTCATGCCAGATAGCAAGGTGGGAGTACATCTCAAAAATAAGTGACAGGTTCTGCTCAGATGTCTGCAGTGTTGAGCATTATGTCTGTTTAATCTTTTCTTGCTGAGTTTTAAGACCGATGGGAGGGGGCTTGGAAGGGGCCTCCTTGCATTTCTGAGTTCACCCCTCTATAGTGGCCACCATGTTATATAATAATGCCAGGAAAGAATCCATTTGATCTTTAAAGAAGCAATTTTTAAGTAGGAATTAACTTTTTAAACAGTATTTTTTACAGACATCTTTTTGATTTGGAAGACAGAAAACATAAAGGATTTAGGAACATAGAGGAAGACCTGCAGTGGGCAAGCATGCCCTTTTTTCCTGCTGCACGTTTTGGAGCTAGGCTGTGCCTTTCGTCTAGTCCGTGAGAGGGGAGCATCTTCTCCAGTAGGAATAATATAAAGATAAGTTGAAATATAATGGGATAGGGATAAATCTGTAGTGTTTCGTGTGTCATGAATACAGGATAAATTCAAGATTTTCTAGCTTCTAACTTTTGCCTTAATTAGTGTCCCAACATACTGTTATTTCCATCCCATATGGACTGTAAAAGAACATTCACCTGCTAATAAAGAGCTTTCTTATTGAGAAAGGCTGAACAGGTACTTGCTCAGATACTCTCTGTACCCTGCCTGCTTCCAAAGATGCTGTTTCCTTAGGACGGTTGTTCAAATCTAGTTTAAATTCTTTCATATTCTCACTTTTGGAACCATGTTATCAGCACTGGGATGCTGTTGAGCTTTGTGAACCCTCTTGTTACAACACTTGCCAAATCAAGCAGTGCTAGGGTGAGAGCGACTGTGTAGTTTCACGGGAGACAGAAGTGAAAATCTGAGGGGTATTAGAAGAGGGTCAGACAAGACTCTGCCTCTGGATTTTATCAGTGTTTCTTGAGAGTTTAATGAAGTTGTGGAAATACTGAAGTGGGTCTTAAGATGAATAGAGATGAAACAGTACTATTTGGGCTGGTGAGTGTCACTAATTCAAGAAAACTTTTGGCCAAATTATCTATGGTTCAGTATAGTAGAGACTTAGTAAAGAATGTAGGCCAAGAGGTGGACATAGTAGAACAGACAGAAACCAGAGATGCAAACAGATTTTCTTTGTGGCCCTAGTGAATGGGACAGCGGTACAGCAGTGAGCAGCTTTCTCTGTAGAGAAGCTTCGTTGCTGCACAGGAAAATGCAGCTGCTGAAGTCTGAAGAAAGTAAGGTCAAAGTAGTGTCTGGAAAAAAAAACAAACACAAAGAGATATGAATCTGAAGACTAAGATCTGATTTCCGAAATTTATATTTGGAGTTGAAAGTTGGATGTGGTAGCATTCTCCCTTAAAGAAACTACAGTTCTTTGAGATATATTTCTATGAAAAAACTTGAAACCTGTCACAATGAAGTCTAGAAATAGTGAATGTGTAAACAAAGGCTACTAGGGAAGAGTAAATATGACCTTTGCAAAAGAAATTCATGCTTCAAATCTTAAAAAAGTCTTTAACAATCTAGGCAAGATTGAACAGTGATGAATTCTTCAAAGCTATTAAAGCGATTTCCAAGGCAAGAGTGTTTGATCCTCATGAGGGTAAACAACTGACTAAAAGGTTGAGGGGAAAAAGGATGAGAGAAATGACCGGTTTTCCTAATTCTGGAAGCTGCTAAGCAGTCCTACAGTGCTCTATTCTGGAACCTCAGAATTCAATGTCCTCATGAAAAACAATTTTTAAAAAGCGGAGAAAATGTTGTAGCAGTCATTTTGTGGCATAGCATGGATAAATATAAAATAATGCTTATGGGGGAAACACTTCTAACCATGTAAGCAATCATGGTCTGAATAACGGAAGTAATTAATATCACTCAGAAAGAGATACTGGAGGTTTTTTTAAAAAAGAGAGATCGAATGATCTATGAAAATGCCAGCTTATTGCTCTGTTGAAGGCTTAGAAGCCAAGAAATTATTATGAAGAGAGTCGAGAACAAAGAGGAGGGCATAATGCCACTAGATGTGTTCATGGCTTGCCACATTGTGAATATTGCATGAGTACTTATCTACTCCAAAATAAAAAACGATGAAGTGAAACAGTGAAAAGTACAGAGAAGTGTAACGAGAACAAGCAAATATACAAAATAATCTCAATTAGGGAAAGCAGAGTAGCTTAGAGCTCTTCACTCAGCCCGGTAAAGACACTAAGGAGGGAGGCAACTGGATAGAAATATGGAAAATCATGTGTGGCCCTTAGAAGATAAGTAGGAAATTATTTTCTTTATTATTTATTGTCTCAAAATACTCAAAACTCAGGGCACACATTAGAACTGTGAGGGAACAGGCTCGAAATGAAGAAAGGGCAGCACTTGTCAATGTATTTATTTGAATTCATGGGCACATGAAGTGTGCGCTGCAAGCTGGTGGGTTCTGAGAAGGTGGGAAATAGCAATTTTGTTGATGAACATGTTGGTCAGTGGTTTTAGTAACTTGTGTTGACCACTGTTGGTCAGAAAGCTGGGAGACAAGGGATTTTTGATCTGGCTTAGTAGGCCATTCTTTTTCTTAGGTTTTCCTTGGCTAGGTGGTAGGGATGATTTGAATTCAAAACCATTATTAAACGGATAGATTATTCATATATTTTAGGCACAGTAACAATATCTCCTAACTAGTTACAAGGTATAGCTTAAAATTCTGACTTCTCCACTGAGGGGTTTTATGTCTGAAATTTTAACCTTTGGAGTCCTGTCTGGGTTTACAGCCGGCACACGAGGTCTTAGGTTCTAAATGATTTTTAAAATTTGTGTCTGTTTTGAGGTGTAAATTGCAAAGTGTATTTTGGTTCACCTTCATAGTTGCTTTTCTGCTTTTGAACAGCACCTGCTTGTAAAGCTCATACCTCACTGTGGTTCTTCTCTGAACCACGCTGCAGAGCAGCACAGTCCTTCTCCCAAAGACCCCATGTTCCTTGGTGCAGTCTCATGGCTTATCCAGGTCTGTATTGTTCAGAGGCTTAAAAATAACACATAAAATATGTGCCTGTCTACCATCTTCTTGCCTAATGATCTGCATTTTAATCAGAAAAACAGGTTCTGGTACAGAAACTGCATTAGAATTACATAAAGGCTTTGGCATTGAACATAAGCCAAACTACATCCAGAGTTGTAGCTGATCTTCACTGACATGGAGCATTGAGAGACTTTATTAGCTCATCTAGACCATTTTCTTTTCCAGTCATGGGTTCCCTACGAAGAGGTATATAATTCAGTCGTCTATTTTAATGGTAATTAATAATAATGAGGGTCATCTTTTCTTTTTTTAAGGTTACATTACATCTAACTGAATTAGAATTAATGTCAGGATTTGTCTTTGCTTAGTTTCATCTTGCACAACTTCAGGCCACCACAAGGACCTCAGTCCTTTAGAATTTGTCTTTCCAGTACTGGTAAGCAGTGCTCTCCCTCCCTCTCGTCCAGACAAGCATTACGTGCTTGATTGCGTCGTACCCTCAGGTATCTGGTAGGCTTTTATCGAGTATTGTTTTCAAAATGTGTCTCACAAGTGAAACATGTTGTAGTACTTGTGCTGGGTATCATTTGAGATTAAAAGACACTCTAAACTGCAAAAAACATTGTCAGGGTGGATTTGATTGCCAGTCACCTCTTAGTCTTTTCCTTGGACGTGTCTGTCTATATGAGTGTTCTGATTGATTTATTTGTTTTCTATTTTCCCAAGTGTGTGTGTGTATGGTCATATCCTCTTGTTATGGTATTTTGACTATAGCTTTTGCTGAATGGAGGAGTACCATTTCTTCTCCTTTTTAATGTTTGTAGTGAATGTGACAAATATCCTGCTTATCTTCTTTTCCAAATTATTAATTAACATTTGAAATAGGATTGAGAGATGCAATTTCCTCCAAAGCGCTGTGAGGATTCTTTCCGTAGCTTGACTGGCACTTGTGTTTGCTACTTGTGATCTTTTTCATTCAGTACTTGCCAACATCAAAACTATTCTGAATGAGGTTTTAAAACTGTAACTGAGAAATTCAATGGATCAAATGATTTGGTGAAGGGCAATTCGGTAAAAATCCATTTTAAATAATAAAAAATTAATCACTGAGTTTAGTGTCACATGTTCTTAAGAAATGTGTGCCAATCATTGTGTCTTCCTGAGCTCAAATACTTTTTTCAGTTTGTGTTGTAGTTTCAGTGCAGTTTTATGGTATTTAATGGATGGCAATTACCAGGATCGGGGGATTTGCCGTTAGGATTTTTTAGTTCCCTTTGTGTTTTCATTTCCATGTTTCTGTTGCTTTATAGAACACTGGTTTTGTTTGTTGAATGAATCATGTTCTCAGCTGTTTACCAAGTCAGTTGAATGACGACCACCATAAACCAGTCATGCTTCACCTACAAATACTCTTTTTTTTTTTTTTTTAACAAGAGCACTGTATATTTTGTAATAAAGCATGTTGATATGAAAGCAGAATTGATTCTTTACTTTTTTTTCCTCCTAACTTTACCTTTTTAAGCTTGGTTTTTGTCTTATTTATGATCCTGTTTTAATATGTGTTTTTCAGTTAACTGCCTGCATTCATGGGTCTGCAGCTATGCTCTACCCGATGTTCTGGCAGCATGTTTACATTCCTGTTCTGCCCCCACATCTATTGGACTACTGTTGGTAAGGCTATATATATGTGTGTATGTATCTATATTATATATATGTGTATATATATCACTTAAATTCACAACAGTTTTCACATTTCTACATAGTAAGTCTTAAGTACTCTGATGATGCAACTGTTACTCTAAAAATATATAGCTGTATTAAGGAAGCAACCAACCTAGTAAGTAAAAAGGTTTATTTTCATGGCAAGATATAATTGTCTATCAGTACGTTGAAATACTCTAGTATGAGTGGTTACTAGGAAATGCTGCAACTTGGATGCTGTGTAATCAGAATCTTTTTTCAGCATATCTGTGTTAAACATTAAAATTTGAATTAAGACTCCAACAGTAGAGGATGCAGTGGAGAAGATCCTCTCATTCTTCAGCTTTCCTCAACTTCTGTTGGGGGTGGAGGGGAAGCTACTGATTTTCCTGTGGTGACCTTTTGTTATCAGCGTGTGTTTAGAATGCTGTAATGGTGTTTACATTCTTTAGGGGAATGAATATAAACCTTTCAAAAGCTTATTCTTTATCACGATGTGACGAACGTTGGCACAGCCCATGAGCAACCTCGTGTAATGTCAAAGCTGGCCCTATTGCAACTGGGAGCTTGGACCAGTTGCCCTCCTGGGGTTCCTTCCAACCTACTCTGATTCGAGCCGGTGCAGGTGGCCGTAGAAGCCCCCTTATTCATGGCTGGGATCTGTGGGTCAGTGTGTCGTTAGGCGTGTGTCTCGTACGCTGTGGTTGATAGTTCAGACCCTGTGGGCAGTGCCCCTCCAGCGGTCTCTGTTTTTACTCCCCTAGTGCAAAGTCGAGCAGTTCAGCCTCATCCGCCGTAAGACCATCTCTCCTGTTTGCTGGGCACAGGAATGGAGGGTGAGCGCTCTGAGTAATCAACAAAGGAGGTTAAGATGCTGCTGCTTTTGGTTGCTCAGCTGTTAGTTTGTGTGACTTGCCCTTTTTTATTCTTCCCTCTATGTACATAGCGGGGAGATGAAGTTTGCCCAGAACGAATGGCCTTACCTTAGGCTTCCTAGAGAAGTTGAACTTGCCAGCCCTGTTAGAGAGTTAATGGAATTGTTGCCTGGGCAGGCAGGGATAGAATTAGCAAGGCCAAAGCCTGGATGGAGTTAAACTGAGGGATGTGAAGGGTAATGAGAGGCTTCTGTGGGCTTGGAAGTGAAAGAAAAGCCCAAGGAAAATGCAGACCTGCTGCTGTGAGGTCATGTAGTCAAGTGATGAAGGACCCAGGAAAGGCTGAGGGACTCTGTGCCTTGGTCTTTACTGGCAAGCTCTACTGGCTGGCCTCCCGGGTCCCCCTGTGTAGCAGGAGTGTGGTGCTTAATATGCTTTTGGGAATGATTTGAAAACACAGGAACAGCCTCCCTCTGCCCCCTAGCATTCTAAGAAGTCCTTCTAAGTAAAAAACAAACTTAATTTTACTGTGTCATCCAATGCCCTATTTTAAGTGTGGCTCTTAGCAAGGAGGTTGGCTGGTTTTTAAGTGATAGTGTTCTGTGTGACGTTTTGTCTGCATTTAAGCAAGAGTAAGGAATCAGCTGGGATAACTAGCGTTTTTAAGTGACATGCTAGGAGCTGAGACATGCAGATTTAAAGGAAGCTTGTTCCTCTGCAGGTGATTTAAATGTTAAGTGTATGCCTGTGTCCAGGGTACACTGAACTAAAATTCTAAAAAATCTAAAAACGGTTATCTCCTGTAGAAAGGAACCTTCAATTTACTCACTGCACAGGAAGGGCAGGTTCCAGTCATTTGCACTGCCAGCAGGTGCCCTTTCTCTGCATAATGGGCTTCGCATCTGTAATTAACACATGAAGGCTGCTGCTGCCAGCTTTTTCTGCAGGTACATGCTGCTAGGAGTTTTCAGGACAAGGATGTGGACCACAAGAGGCTTTTACACTGGGCCTGAAGATTAGGTATTCATCGACTTTCTGACAAAGACATGTTAAAAGGGGCTGAGTCCAGATCCCACAGATGGGAGCAGAAGTGTGCAAAAAGCAAACACTTGGGCAGCGTACCCAAGGAAATAAAGGCACAAGTCACTGAGCTCCACTGAATGAATTCTTTCAGGGCGTAACGCCCTGTCCATATAATGAATGAGCCAGCTAGTGTGTGAAAAGTATGATTTAAAAATGTATAATTATTAGTCAGATTGTAGTTGCATGCTGGCAAATGTAACAACTGATTACCTTCACCAGATAGGAACTTTAATTGGAGATGTAGCTACACACACTTTAATTGTTTGAATAAGTCAATTTAGCACCAATTTATGTGCCATAAATATATTTCTCAAAATAGAGTCCATCTATTTTGTAACCATGTGAACTTAGAGATGTCACTTTTGCCTAAGAGTCCCGAGAAATCAGCTCTGCGGTTTTTGCTTTATGGAGGTATTATTGCTTATTGGTGCCTGCCTCTTAAGGGAAGTGACCCGAGATTATTTAAAATGAAAGAGTTTAATTATTACGGTTATTTCTTTTGCAAATGTGACATAAGAGTTTTAAAGAGCTGACGTGGAAACAAAATTTGAAGTAATGAGAATTCTTCAGTTCTTTGAATACAAAATATCACTTTCCTTCAGTTGACTGGGTCCATTTGTCGACTGGGTTGTATGATGGGTTTGAATCTTCTCCTGCTCTTTTGAAAAATCACAGAATCACAGGATGTCAGGGGTTGGAAGGGATCCCGAAGGATCACCCAGTCCAACCCCCCTGCCAGAGCAGGACCACCCAGAGCAGGTCACACAGGAACACGTCCAGGCAGGTTTTGAATGTCTCTAGAGAAGGAGACTCCACAGCCTCTCTGGGCAGCCTGTTCCAGGGCTCTGCCACCCTCACAGTGAAAAAGTTTTTCCTTATCTTCATGTGGAACCTCCTGTGCTCCAGCCTGCACCCCTTGCCCCTGGTCCTGTCATTGGCCATCACCGAGAAGAGCCCGGCTCCATCCTCCTGACACTCACCCTTTACGTATTTATAACCATCAATGAGGTCACCCCTCAGTCTCCTCTTCTCCAAGCTCGAGCCCCAGCTCCCTCAGCCTTTCATCAGAAGAGAGATGTTCCACCCCCTCCTTCACCTTTGGGGCTCTGCGCTGGACTCTTCCCAGCAGTTCCCTGTCCTTCTTGAACTGAGGGGCTCAGAACTGGACACACTGTTCCAGATGGGGTCTCACCAGGGCAGAGGAGAGCGGGGGGAGAACCTCTCTCCACCTGCTGACCACAGCCCTTCTCATACCCCCCAGGATGCCATTGACCTTCTTGGCCACGAGGGCACATTGCTGGCTCGTGATCATCCTGCTGCCCACCAGGACCCCCAGGTCCCTTTCCCCTACGCTGCTCTCTAGCATCTCAGTCCCCAACCTGTACTGGGACATGGGGTTGGTCTTTCCCAAAACGGTGTGCAGCCTGTATTATTTGTGATCTTTGAAAGTTTTTGATAAAAAGTATATTCCACCTGTGATTATTTGCTTTTAATCGTCTGAGTTGCGGTGGAAACTTTTCGTATAAAGGGAACTTGTTCCGACTGATATACTGACAGCTCCATCCTTGTGAGATCTGTTGTGTTTCCTGGGGAGGGAAGGGCGACACCACAACTATTGGATCTTTCCCGAGCTGCAAAAAGGTGGAATAGCTCTCTTGGCAGAGAGGGAGTGGGTAGGATAACTAACTATCCTCCTGCCACTTGAAGATCATTGTGGCCAACTTCATGTAAGAGGAACTGCAGGCAGGGTGTGGAGGGTTCCCTTCAGCTGTTGAGAGGGGTGTGCTTTCCTGAGGGGGGCGGGAAAAGGTGGGCCGTTGGGTATCGTTAATGTATATCGTTATAATGTCGTTACCAGTGAATGGCGACTCTGCCACAAACAAGCTCAATGTGAATACGTTTCATTGACATTGTTAAAGCACAAGTTTTTTCTGTAGCATTTTATCCTTTATTGACACTTCACACCAAGTACTTTCAAAACACTTACTGTGGTTTCTCACTTTTTCTGTTTGCTCTTTGCTAATTTTTTTAAACTTATAATACAGAAGGGGGTAGTTTTCTTCACATTTCCCTTTTGAAAGGATTTTTTTAAAACATAATATTTGTGTTCACCTGCATTCCAAATTTGTGTACCTAACCACAGAATTGAAAATGCCAAAAGCCTGTGTCGTCAGATGTTCTCGATACGCTTGTACTAGGGATGCTGAGTCAATAATAGTGGTGCACTACCATGTACGTGTATCTGGAATGACTTCAGTCATCTCATCCCTGTCATTGAGATTAAGTGAGGGTGGGGGAGGAGGGGAGGGGAAGCAAGAGGAAGAGTGCTATCCTTTATTTTTATTCTTATTTTGTTTTTTTAATTAGATACCGTTCTTTGATATATTTTCAGCCCAGGGAAAGATTTTTGGTGGAGGAGACTAGAAATTGGTGGGAATCCAATCATTAGATTTCATACCTCAATGCACAATTGCTCGTTCCTTTAAATACAGGACAGAGGGAACATATGAAGTGCTGCTGGTTGGGGTTTTGGTTTGGGTTTTTGGTTTTGTTGTTTTTAAAAAAAGGTACATGCCAGCAGGTGCCAAAAGTGCTGGTTGATGAGATGCTGCCACCAAACATCAGTAGCCAAGCACATGCAACTCCTTGAGTTTGGCCGGATCTCATCCATCTATTTTATCGTTGGGAATTTAAACATTTCTTGATGTGAAAGACAAGTCTATTAATTTTCCTCACTACTTCTACCAGTTTGTTTTTCATGTGGCATAAAAACACTCCCACTGTGTCTGTTTTCTTCCTTTTTTTGCTCTTGGTGTCTGTGTTTAAAATTAGCCTGTAGGAAAAGCCTGTCTTTGCTGACCTGGTAACACAGCTTAGTGTGTTCTCCAAGTCCCAGAGCATTGTCGCTCGGGTTATTCTGGGGGCTTTTACTAGTAGCAACAGTATATTTTCTAGGGTGATTAAAACAGTCTTTTATATTAGATAGAGTGCTTAGCAGCCGACATTAATATATTCCGAGAGCCACCTTCTTAGAGCACCCTGGCACAGCTGCTAAACAAACATTTCTATTGGTGCAGTTTTCCCTTTCTCAGGAGTTTTTTTAACTCCCTTTCTCCCGTTTTCTAAATCTGCATATAGTTCAATATGCTGCTTTAAGTAGGTGGAGGGGGTGAGTGGAGGGTGAGTACTCCTGCTGCTCGGGAAACAATGCTTCCTTCCTCGGGAGCCTCTTGGTAGGCATTTCGATTTAGCCCGGTACATCTGTGTACTCACTGACAGCTCTTGTAGTTGCTCTTCTGGTTTCTTAGCTGTATGTTTTCTGCATCATCCCAGTTTATGCTGTCAAGTTGCTAATCTGCACCAATTAGCCCAATAAATTTTGGGTTGAATTCTGTTGCATTTCAGTGAGTAATCTGAAGAGAAATCAGGAGACTGCCTTAGAGAGTAGAGCAGCACTGGTGGGAGAGCGCAGCACATTAAGTCAGTATTTGTATATCAAGAGATGAACTTAGTAAATGTGATCAAATCAATTTTCCTGGAACAATGAAGCAAAATGGTGCAAATCCCTGTGCAGCTGTAAACTATGAACCTTTTTGAGATCCTTGAGTTTTACATTACTTTTTCTGGTGAATTACAGTATTTTTTTTGAAGGTGGGTTTTTTTCACTTAAGAGGAAATGTCCCTCTATTTCACCTGCTTCTCTTCCAATTAGTAGTTGCCCACCTCTTGGGAGCATAATTAAGAGGTCTCTAGTTAGCCTAAGGAAACGAATTAAAGAAATTGTAAAATTGCAACTGTAATAAATGGGCAATATATAGCCATTAAGTCCACAATATCCATATTCATGCTTACGCATTGCTACTTTAATGATTTGATATTTACCTGTATAGCTCATTCGATTATAAATAATGCTGATTGCATTGGGCACCAGTGTCGCACAAGAGGAGTAATAACCTCTCTCTTTGTTCCCAAAGACTCAGGCAGGCATTTTGTTTAAGCAGTAAATATGTGCAGTAGAAATTGATACTTCTTAATTTTGCACTTAATGGATGTTGGCTGCCATCGAACCACTTTGAGTAATTAGTAGTTGTGGTTGTAAGAAGCCCCAGGAGTGGTGAAGTGTCAAGGAGCAGGCAAAGCCTGGTCTGAGGGGCAGTCTTTAATCTGTCATGGGTCCCAGAAAGATTAAAGATTGTGCAGAGTGTCCCTCCTGTTTATACAAGCATTGTGTCTTACTGAGGTTCACTTGAAAGTCTTGGAAATACGCATCGAGCTCGATAAAATATTAAAAACTGCTCGAGCATTTCATGTCTCAGGACCTGAATTGCAGTTAGGGAGAACTACTGTAGTGTGCTCTGAACGGGGACGAGGAGGTCCACGATGTGCCCTTGTACAGGATGGTAGCTGAGTATTTAGGTGATGGCATGTGATTAACAGATGATAAAGAAAAACAGTGATAAAAGCGGTTTATGAAGTCTGACATGTGCCTTCAACGTTTACTGTTAGGTGTGTTTCCTTTTCAGTCAGATTGAAGCGTGATGACGGAAGAATATAATCTCTCTGGTAGATTTGATTGGAAATATTTATACTTTTTATCAGAATTATATTTTACTGATGTTATTTATGATGTTTGCTTCATTAAACTTTTGGGAGTGTAAGGGAGCTATCATGGTGAGTTATCCTTAAAATATCGTCAGTTCTGACAAAGAAAATGGATCTTGATAAAATAGGTATTCAGATAATTTGATTTTTGTTATCCATGGAGAAAACACTTTATGGTCCACATTTGAGTGATGAACGGTAATGGTTGTTTTAAAAGCAGTTTTGAATAAACCAATGTGCACCTTCAAAAACCAGTTCTTCATGGATACGTCACAGATCTGCTTTTGTCTATGCCTGTCACCTTTCACACCAACTAAAACCTGCATTTATTTCCCTCGATTCTCTGCTGGGATGTTCGCAGATGCCTCCCATTTCTCATTCCTCTTTGATGTCTTTCAGTCCTTACACAAAATGGCTTTTGTGGATAAAAGTGAGTTAATTTCTTTTCACGTAGACCTATAACTTGGGGAATTCTTTGTTGGTCTTCAGACCTAATATGTTTCTAAATAGGGCGTGTTTCTTCTGCTTCTTATCTGAAACGTGGCCTTTCTTAGCCATCTGTGTAGCTCCAGGTGTCTTTGCCCAAGCTCTGACCATTCTGTGTTTTCCCTCTGACTTCTGGAAGCCAGGCGATTGCTTATACACGTTGAAAAAGTTCGTACAGGAATTATTTTCATTTTGTCAACCTTCTTCATGTACTTTCTGCTTTCCCCATCTTCTCTTCTGCATCAAACATGCTATTCATCTTCCGGAGCCCTTTGCAGTGTGTACCTTGTCTGCTGGTCATTCTCCGCACCAGTGCCATGTCCCGGTGCCCTGTGATCCAGTTTTCACTCATGTGTTAGTGTGTCTCAGAAATACCCAACTTTGTCTTTTGTGCTCTGCCTCATTCCCTAGTGGAAATCTCTGCAACTGTTTGCAAAACCAACACAAATATTTGCAAAACTAGCACATTAACAAATTACTGCTTCAAAGTTTCCTTTTTCATATCAATCAGCAAAACCTGAGCTATTTTTTCTGTCTGTGGGTGTGCTAAACCCACTCTTTGTAGTTCTCTAGTATCAAATTGTTCCTCCTGCTTTCTCCTGTCTGCCCAAGTGTATGCCTGGTACAGCCCATTAAACACCTGACTGGAGTCCTTTTAATGTTCAGTAATACAAGTTTAAAGAAATAACAGCTTTCAAACACTGCTAAAAGTCGGGTTACTGTAGCCTTTATGCAATCCCTGTAATAGTTTTATATGCTGCGTTGTCTTTACATGTAATGTCTGTCACTAGAAAGTTGGTAAGATGATTCATTGCATCCGAAGCTGAGCCATGTATCTTAAGCCATATCTTGCCAGTAAATCCTTAAAACCTTAGTGGAGGTGCGTGGTTTTAAGGGTTTAGGCATTCTTATTGTTCTTTTGTTGGTAAACTGGACGGTTGAAAGATGGACACGGTTCAGCTAATTAACTTTTACAGGTTCAGGTTTTCCTATGCTTGGTGACAGACTCTGCTGTTGGACACGTTAATAAATGGCTGGTTTTCTGGAGTACTGCACTCTTCCTGCTTCCTTTCATTACGTTAGCCAAGGTTCCACTAGATGAGACATTTGCAGTCTTAAGACTTCCTGCCGAGGTTCAGACTTTGTATTTTTGAGATTGAAGCTGTCGTGTTCATGAAACTACTTAATTAGAAACACATTCGTTTCAGTGCATACTGGAGGAGGCTTGAGCAGCACGGCCAGGCACACGGGGAAGTTGAGCATTTGTGCAGCTGGCAGCTAAACCAGTGGTTTATCCTTTCAATGTAAAATTCCTTGCTGCTGGAATGCGGCCATTGGAAATGAAGAGATGAGGGGGAAAGAGATGAGTGTTTGTTGCAAGTAAAGCGTGCAAAATGGCAAATACAAACACTCCTCAGCTGAGCAGCAATCCGTATGTGATAAGTGTGTGTCACGTTGTACGGTAAACATTTCTATGGCAGAAGGTGGATGTGTGTTGTGGTTCTCATCTGTGCTTTCCCAGGGAAGCAGAACCCTCAGGGCTTGTACCAAGTTGGTCTCTGGTTTCGCGGTCGCTCTGGGCTGTCTGTCGTAGGCGCTGTATCGGGTGAGGCTTGGGCAGGGTAGTCTTGCCGAGGCCGTTCTGAGCTGTAGTGTAATGTGGTCCGTGGCACTTCTGTGTTCTGCAGGTGGGCTTGTGAGGGGTTTCAAGTTGTATATTTAATGCCTTCAAAAAACCCCCACGCGTATTCATGTAGAATGTCTGATACAGAGGCTGTTTCCAGCTCTGCATCCAGCAGAGTAGCAGTTTTAGGGGTTATATTAATAAACATGATAAATATTAATCTGCATGTCAGTAAATATATTGTTTTAAAAGTATTTCTGATTAAAACGGGAAGCAGAGTGATTTTTGCTGGTCTGGTGTCTTGCAGTAGTTTTTTTCAGCACTCTACTCTTACTGAGCAGTAGGCACCAGCTTATAAAAGCAATATGGAAGATATTTTAATCTAAGGCAGTGCAGTGACATTTCTCTCATTTTTTTCATCTGAAATTGAAAATGAGCTCTTTGAGCTTCTGTATCCAAAATGAAATGAGGCTCTATTTTAAAAGTTGTGTCTGTCTGTGTGCTTTCCGTTTAACAGGCAGTATATGCCATATTTGCAATTAGCAGCTTTGGCACCCTCTTTGATGTGTTCTAATAAGCAGTGCAAATAGAAGCTTTCCCTGATCAGTTGAGTGGGAGTCCTGGAATAAGCTTAATATTAGAAATACTGTGTACACAAAGATACAACTTCCATTCAGTGTTCCTCTTGTGTTATCTGGTCCACATTAGTGTTTGCTAACATCTTGGTAGCAAGGATGGAAAAGATCAATCTTCCTTTTACATGTTAGTGTTCTGTTTGGTAACAGAGCTATCACACCTGTGCGTGAGGCTACGATTTGGCCGAAGAGCCTCTTGGTGGATTTAACTCTGGTGTTCTGAAGGGAATAATGGTATCAGCATATATCCCAGTAATTCTGGAGATTATCACAATCTTCAAAAGTAATTTTTATATTTTTCTTTTATAAATATAAGCATTTCAAGGTTTGTACGTAAAAAAATTAAAATATTTAAAATGTGTCTGGGCCTGTATTCAAAGGATTTAAGACTCGTAGTACTGGGTGATACTTATATGTTAAATTAATCACTTAACGCTACTACAGGATCAATTTTTCTAAAGAATACTCTTAGAAAAAGTCTGGGTATATTTTGGAAATTGCATAACGCGTTTTGTTTGTTTTTTAAAAAAGGACCCCAGTATTACAGATCTGTTTAATAGCTGTCCTTGCCTACCTGTCCTAACTTAGCCACTTCGGAATTCGGATGTCTTGAGAGGGTGTTACATAGTAAAAAAGTCTTTGAAATGTGAAATAAAGTTTTGTTCACGTGTGGTTTGTTTGTGTGTGTATATATATAAACATGAAAACATTTTTTAAGCAGAATCTAACCCAGTATCCCGGTATGTTCCCGTAGCTGATTTTCGAAGTCATATGTGCTAATCCAGTGCTATAAAATGTAAAGCTAGGTTTTTTTTTTTCCTCTTTGCAGTGCCCCAATGCCCTACCTCATTGGAATACATTTAAGTTTGATGGAGGTAAGTCTTTCTCACCAATTCTGTAACTATATATAGTTTTATGTTTTAGAGCCAGATTCTGCGAGCAATTATACATTCATTCATATGCATGAAAATGAAATAATCCTGTTAATTTGGGAGTGCTGAGAGAATTGAAATTAAGCATACGTGATGATGTTAAATCTTAAGGGAGTCTTGTCTGATACCCTGTACTCCTTGGGTGCACTTTCTGTTTGCAGTGCCGCAGTCGGTGACGAGCTCACGTTGTGATCCCTTCTCCATCCTGTTGCTTCACTTCATCAGTTTACTGCCGGAGTGTGACTCTGTATTCAGAAAGGCAGAGTCGATATTAAACCAAAATGTTGACAGTTACAGTTCTCTTTTAGGCTTTTGCAGACAGATTGTAATTTTTTTAATGTTCAAAAGATCTGAAAAGAAGGAACTTGCTGTTAATGTTAACACAAAGCTGGCAGAAAACCAGCCTCACAGAAAGCTTCACATATAAACAATTCAGAGTAATTCGTGTGACTTTTTAAAATCTCTAAAAGTGGAAATAGCACATTTGCGTTTGCTTCCAGTACTGGTGAAATAGTTGATGACTTTCCTCAAAAGTATCTGGAGGACAACGTAAGCTGTTAATTTAGATCCCTGTGAAAATCCTCGTCCTTATTAATTGTGCCCCTTTGCACAGGAAGTCTGAACAACGTGCGCGTGCTCCGTGTGGGCAGAGGTGCTCCTGCCCAGAAAGCGTTGCCTCCTTGGAGGCTCTTAAATTAACGGGTAGGACCTGCAAATGCCCTCGACAGTGAATTGGCCCATGTCCCTGGTTTAGGTATCTGTGTTTGGAAATTTTAGTGTTTAGGATACAAAACAATTTACAAAGCTGAGTTTTACATCATATAAAGTAATGCATATTACTAGGAAATTTGTTCTTATATTGTCCATAAAAACGTGTAATTTCTCTAGAAATCTTGATTAAACGTATTCTTTCACTAGGGCATATGCATGTAATAACAATCCTCTATGTCTTTGTGTGTTAAAACTTAGTGTGCTGTGCAACTTCCCCCTTTTTCCAGTGTTAATGTGAAGTAGTTTCAGAAGTCACTTTTTTCATGAGAAGCTAGATGGAATATGCAGGACCTCTTTTTTTCTTTTCTTTTTTTTTTTTTTCCTTACAATCCTGGGTACAGATGATTTTTTTTATGCCCTTTATATTGCTAAATAAAGTACAGAGTTGCAGTACAATGTGTTAGTGAATAAGCAATTATTTTAAAAGTCAACATGTTCATTTGTTTGCACATCATATGCTTATGTTAGAGGAGTTTCTGGTGATCACCCTTGAATGCTGCATAGAGAGGACCGAAGAAAGAGTCTAGTGTATATTTTTCCATATTGATCAGCACACTTTCTGCCCCATTTCTGCACCAGGTAGTCATTGACGTGCTTATTACGATATCTATCTGTAGGAAGAGACCTGGTAGAGGAGGGGATAATATCTCAATACAGATATTTGTCAGCTTTCCCAAATTTTTTTTTCTCACAGAGCGCTACATGGTTAGCCTGGCAATGGGTATAAAAAAAAATTTAATAATTATACTTCAGAGCTGCTTTGCATGATGTCTCACTCCTGCCTTGCTCATAACCATCACCTCTTCCTTTGTCTCCGTTTTTCAGATTGCAGGGCTCTGTAGGCCTTCCAAACTCCATCTGTAAAAGCTCAGAAAAAGGAGTTGTTCTTGGAGAAGCCAATTTTCATCCATTTTAGTAACTTGTGAAAAAATCTGTTTAGTACTAAATCCAGTATGGCTTTTGAATAGCCGGAGATTCTGGAACACAGACGCACTTTGGCAAAGTACAGTTATTCAAAGTGCCTTGAAATAAATTAAATAAATAAAACAAACTGTCTTCTCTCCTCCCTCTGCTCTTAAGGATGAATTGAATACTTCCAGATAGAAATGCATCTTCCAGCTAACTGTGCTTTTTCCACTGAAAAAATAAAGTAAAATCACTCAGTGGGCTAGTCTGTCTGTCTGTCTGGCAAGTACTGCGTGATTTCTCTGTGCCTTGGGCAAAGGAAAGGTGACATTTGTCAAATGAGCTAGGCAGTTACTAGTTTACCCCTTTGCCTGTTTTTGATGCTGAAAGCTTACCCTCTTTGTCTTTTTCGTCATATGTAGGTGTAAAATTGTGGGGTTTTTTTGTTAGAATAGCAACTTAGTAGCCACAGCAATTTTTTTCTCATGATCTAGCTAGCAGTTGATTTTTAGAAACACACAATGTATTCATTTTTCCATATCAAAATAATTTTATAAACTACAACTAAAAACTACTGTCATTATTCAATATTCATTTTTTCTTTGAATGCTGAAATTTCAGCAAATAGATCTTCAAAAGTGTTTTGCTAATCCACGTGTTCTAGTTCCAGGATAAGGGATTAATTCCCCAGTCTTCTGTTCAAGTGAGGACAGGTGGACTCTTTATCTGCTGTAGAGCCCCATGGGAGTAATTGCATGGATGGGCTCACGGTTCTGCTCCAGCAGCTCCAACTGCAGAATTTGTCATTGCTGCGTAAATGTTAGTGGAAGCCTAAACTTGTGCAGAGAAAGCTGTAGGGTAAAGGGGAAGTGAGTTCGGAATGTAAGAGAAAAATAAAATAAAATTTCTAGCTTTAGTGTTTTTTCTGTGGGTTTTTGCTTATCCCTATCTTGGAATGGGTCCTCTGGAAGAACTACAGCAGAAATGTGAATGACTTTAAAGAAAAATAAATACACCCTCTCTCTCACCTTGAAAGATTTGTTTCAAACCATTTTGTATCTTAAAGTTAGTTTGCAGTTTCGCGTGTTACATGGGGTCTCTGTAGAAGAAGCAGTTATTTTAATGGAAAATGACAAATTTTTCTTATGATTAAAATATCAAGCCTATCCATTGACTGTTAAATCTAATTTGCTGTGACTGAAATGTTCTCCAGTGAGATAAGATAATCTCCTGTTATAGGTCAGAGGGCTCCAACTGATTTATGAGCGAAAATGGTAGAAAATATAGAGCTGTGTTTTGTGCTCTTATTTTTCAGCTTTTCTATCATCACCTAGTTAGTCATTCTTTATAAGATTTCCATTTAGCAATCCATAAAGTGACTTCAAAGAAGGCTAAAAGTTTATAAGCTGTTGGATAAGCAAGGCTGGAGCTATCACATGAATAATGGAACATGCTTACGGAACTAATTGAATTCATATTAGATGAAGATAAGTACTTAGTACTGATAAATAATGAGATAGGAAAATGAAACTCTATCAAATGAACACATCCCTTTCATAATCTTGTTTTATTTTCTACCTGCGTGCTGCATGCTATTTTACTGTTCAAATTATATTAAATTGACCTTTGTGTTAGAAGTGGTGTCAAACTTAGCTGGCAGCCTTTTACATTTTGTCATAATCAATGATTGTTTCAGCAACTGTTTCTGTAGGAAAGGTTATTAGTGTGATGGCGCTGATGGAAGAGGAATGCCCTTGACCTAGTAGACTACCTATTGGAATTTGGGCCCATGTGGTTGTGATTAACCAGTGGGGATAGTTCTGGTTTGCTGTCAGATGCTGAGCTGCCAGCAGTGTGCTCTTCTCTGCCAGGCTTTGGTCGTTTGAATAATGCCCGCCCTTTCATGGTCTACTCGGGGCACAAAACCAACCTTCAGAGTTAAAGTTAATGAGAAAAGTATTTCTTATACTTTTTTTTTTTTAATATTCCAGTCACTCAAGGACTTGATCTGGGACTCCAGATTTTTAATTCTTGCAAGACTATCCAGAATGAGTTTGTGTGTGAACCTTCACATTGCATTTGTCAGAATGATCTTCTAACGTTTTTCCGAAGCATAAAGGACGGTTGTGCCCATAGTAAAACCCGCATGAGCAGCTTCTGTTTTACTTTAACCTGGTATGAGTAAATATGTTCATGTTAGGAAGAGGGTTCACTAAAATTCATGCTGTGTTTAATATGGTCGGACGCAGCAGCTGATCCCACGTAACGTCAGTAGTCTGTTCCTTAGGCAGAGGTGAGTGGAGGGCTGTGTGTTCCGTCCTCTGATCCCCACACATGTACTCTGGAGGCACTTTTTGGTATATTTACCTGGTGTTTTTCAGGTAGGCGTGAGGATGCTGTGTTTGTGATCCACTCCGATAACAGGCCAGTTAGCATGCAGGGAGTCTGAGCTAACGAACTCTGAGGAACGGGCTACGTCAGCTTGGGCTTAGTCCTGACAGTGCCACGTGGTTTCCTGTTGCTGCAGAAGACACCCTGAGAATTCACTGACCACTGGCATCTTCCAGTGGTAGTGTTAATTGTAAACCATATTTTTTGACTGGGATGAAGATTAATATTTAGCTTTTCCCATCCATTTATAATTTGTAAATCACTGCCTTTTCAAGCTGTAACTGAAGAAGTGTAGCTCTTCTACAGGGTTTAAATGAAGGGGTTATATATAAACTGAAATCCAGGTCTTAAAAAATTACATGTAATTTAGTCACTCACAAATACCATAAATATGGCTGTACGTGGCTTCAGGAGTATTGATAAAAATGCATTTAAAAATATGACAGATTACTTATAGAATTGTCTTTCAGCCAATTACTGGAAAAATGAAAATAATAACTGTGTTTTAATAAGAGATTCTGTGTGAGGGGTAGGTTTTAAGGCAGACAAGTACTGCAGTACCAAGTAGACTCACCGGTAAGGGGAGAAGGTTTTTCCTCTGTTGTACAATAGCGTTAGACCAGCACTAGTGGGGTTTGTCACTCAGTTGGCAACAGCTGCTTGTGATAAGGATCTGGAGCATCACCTGTACAGGATCAGGGTCCCCCACGTCAGGGGTGGGAGATGGGCGGAAGAGTGGGAGATGCACAGGAGGGGGCAGCAGCCCACCTGCTGGGCCCAGATCAAAGGGCTGGGAGGTCAGGGGGCACATCCAGCTTAACCAGATTTGTCTGTTGAATAGCTATTTCAGATTGTAAATCTAAGGGTGATTTCATTAAGTCCTTCTGGCTGCTGTTGGGGCATGAAATAATAAAATTTTATATCCGTTGCCTTTCCTGCTTCTGGCAGCCAGATTGACACATTGTTGTCTGCAGTGTTGTGGTGTTTTTCTTAAGAAAATAAATGGAAACTATTAACTAAGTAGAGACAAGTCATTAAGCAAATGGATTTTAGACTTCCTGTGAATCATACTTTCATAATAAATTCAAGTATAATGTACAAATGAGCTACTAGGAATGTTAGTTTTTGTTAAGAGTTTTACCTTTCCAAAGGAATTGGTGGAAGGTACATTTTCTTTTTTCTGTTACAACATTTTGTAATAAGTTTATCACACTTGTGTCTGGTTATGAAACCTCACGATCAACTTGGTTTCTGTTTTGGCACCAATTTACATGCAGTTATGCAAACTTGGTTTTGGGGAGGGAGGAGAGTGGTGGTGGTGGTTTGTTGGTTGTTGGTTGGTTTGGGGTTTTTTTTAAAAAAATAACCATTTAATAAAATTGTCCACCTGAAAGAAGTTTAACTTAGGATTTTTTTATGGTAGAAAATGCAAAACCTGCCAACTGCAGACAGTGATAATAAAATAATATTTAGTATAAACTGATGTTAGTATTATTGATGAATATTGCTGCTAGCATGAGTGAGACAGAGGAGCACCCCATAATACTTCTATTAGAATATAGTTTCTCAGTGTTTTTGCAAACTTAAGACATTTAAATTGCTTCAAGTGTTTGGCTGCTTGTGAGCAGGACAGATGCACTAAATGCTGCTTATTTACTGACCTGGTGTTTAAGGCCCCCTGGAGTTTGTTTGAAAAGTTAAGAGATTTTCACAGTAAAGGTGCAATTTCTGAAATTTAAAGTGCTCTTTTCACCAGGAGATAAGTTCTCTCTGATTAAGTCGGTAATTCTTACTAAGCCATGTTTATAGAGGCCATAAACAATGGGTTCAGTGTGCTTGTTAAACCAGCTTTCCATACCTCTCCACTCTTTTTAAAAGAGACGTTTAAAATAAACGGCAGGTGTAGAAGTTAGTTTGATTTGATCGTTTTTAGATGATTAATTATGGCTACAAGGACCTTGGTAAGGATGGTTGAGAAGGGTTTGCAGTAGTGATAGGTGATGCACATTTTCACTGAATCATTTCTTTTGACTCAGCAGATCCCTAGTCTGTAGTGAAATGAGATAAGGAAGCTATAACGTTCATAGCTCCTCTTGTTTTTTGCTTCTCCACTTTTTTTTTTCAGCAAAATATGGACATACTGAATATAACCCATTGTGTTTAACAGGTATCCCTTTATTTGTAAAATTTTGCTTGATATTCAGGAAGTTGTGAAATACAGAACGTGACTGACTGTGGCTTAGTGGCTGTCCCTTCGTATTTTGAGAAAATTACAACATGCAAACGGGACCTGTGAGAGTGGTCTACATGTAGCTGCGATTCATAGAGCCCGGTGGGATTCAATGTGAGAAATGCAGTTGGATGCTGGGAATTCTTACTAAAATTCCAACAAGAGAGTCAATACTTTTATTTCCAGGTCAGATGGGCTGATAGGTGCTACGTTTGCTGAAAGACCCATGTGATTATTTGACAAAAGGCCTTCCTTATAACTATCTGATAATACCTTTATCAAAGATTATAGTGAAATAAAAGGTGATAAAACCAGATAAGGATTAAGATGAACTGGTCAGTCTGCATTTCTCTAGGATAAGCCACAATTGAACCATTGAAAAATTGTATTTTTTCCAATGCATTGCAAGACAGATGCTGTAAATCAAGTTAGTCTCCAGTGTTTTATTAAACTTGAGGGTTTGTCTCCAGGGAAATCCACCATCTTAATACAAGTATTAAGGTAAGGTTGTGCTCTTCGCGATGTAAAGGTGTAGCACAGCAGAGTGTCATAGTAGCCTTCCTCTCAGATACAGTTATTTCTGGGCCATGTGTGGAGATGATGACGTTGATCAGCATTTATAGTCCTTGCACCATGAGCAACATCCTTTTGTCCTGTACTCCTTGGCAGTTGCCCGCTTGTCACAAGCCTATTCCTTGCTACAGAAAACCCCAACGTTTTGCTGAAGGGAAGGTGCAGATTCGTCACCAGAGTTACAAAAACACCCATTGATAAGCTCAAGCACACGTTTGTTGCTTCTTTGGCAAGAATCAAGAGAAGGTTTTAATTCCTTCTGTCTTGTCCTACTAGCACTCAATTTTGACAAGCTTCTGGCTTTGGTTAAGTTCGTTGCAAGACCTTTTTGTTGGAGCTTTTTAGACTCCTCTGAGTATAAGTGAGATTTTTAATTTTCTGAAACAGGAAGGAGCAAATCAGTTTGTCTGGTGCTTCCGGACTCCTAGAAGGAGCAAGACTCCTGGATTGCTTTAGAGTTTATCAGATGCAGCCAACAGAGTTGACCTTTGGTTCCTGAAATGGAGAGGAAAGTACCTGGTTTGTCATGCAGTACTTGTGCTTTTTATATAGAAGGCATTAAATGTGATATTCTTCCATTTAAGTTAAAGAAATTTCTCATGGAAGACCTAAACTTAAATGTCTACAAAGTGTTTTTTATAGTTGCCGGCTTCCCCCCCACCCCCACTAAGTACACAGCAGTTTTCTTTATAGACAGAGGACTGAGCCTTGAAAACTGAAGGTAATTATTTAGATGCCTAAGGCTCAACTTTGCCATTGTTTTAGAGCTTTGATTTGTTTCTTTTAAAGGAAACAATTCCCCCCACCCTGCAAAACCTTAATTAAAAATTGAGTATGTTTTTGTTCATTTTCCTTTTCAGTAACTTGCATTTGGTCCTATGTATAGGTATGTAGGTACTTAGATTTGTTTACAGTATCACCGGGAAATTTCCTTAATTGCCATATTCTATAGTTCCACTTTTTCTGATTTCAAATTCTCAAAGCTTTGTTTGAAGAGGGTTTAAATATGTATGATTAGTCAGTCAAAAAAAAAAAAAAAAAAGAAAGATTCAATGTTAGTGGAAAAAGTGTTAAAATAAATATTTAAATGGTGCTGTTTCATATCAGTGATTCATTTACTGTTGTTTAAGCAGGGAAATAAAGTCTGACAGTGTTTAAATTTGCTTAGATCACCAATACCTTTAGACACTTAAAGTCAAAGGTACTGATGATTGTTCTTTTGAGAAATAGGTTATGCTTTTCTTTTGTCTGTCCGTGTGCTGTTACGGATGATGTTAACACTCAAACTAGATTAGAGACGTTTCTTTCTCTCGGTTAATGGGAACAGGATAAAAACTTCAGACTCGCTGACCATTAAGAGACCAGGATATGGTGGAGTTATTTTTCTTTTCGCTTTTTTCCATTTTCATTATTGATTTATTAACTTCTGGTAGTGTCCATTTTACTTAAACACAGTTGTAAACTGGTCTCTATTGGAGTTCCAAAATTCAACCTGGAATTTGGAAACCAGTTCCCATCCCTAACTTACTGCAACTCTTAACTCCTAGAAAAGCCACTATTTATTGTTATTGTTATTAAAAAATTTCTAAATACAAAAAGATAGGGTTGAAATCTTTACTCAGCCAGAAACTGAAATGTGCAAACAGGATACCAGAATTAAGGCAAACATTAGCAGAGGTGCTTGGAAGAAATCTTTGTTTGAATAATGACAAACAGTAACTCCCTGGTTTCAAAAATTTCGGTGTGCACCACGTTAAGAACTTCCCTCTGCAAACTGAAGGTTAATTTTTCAGCACTGGAAAATGTGAGTAAAGAAAACACATGATGACAGAAAGACAGGAATGTTGTTGTTTTTAAAATGCTTGAAGTTTTGTATTGCCATGATGTTATGCCATCAGTTGTGCCCTTTATGCATAAAATTTGACTCTTCGTAATTATATTTTCCTTTCCCTTTTTTGTTGAATTTTCTCTTATTTAGAAAGTAAGAAGCATGGCCCTGGAAGATGTAGTGATTCTTAATGTAGACACCAACACACTGGAAACCCCTTTTGACGACCTTCAGAGCCTTCCTAATGATGTGGTATGTATGAAATGATTTATCCAACTATTCCATTACTTAAAAGTGTGAATCCTTTTGACCTGTTCGGATTGTAACTGAGGCATCTCGTTGTGTCACTCTTCGTTATTAGAAATAAACGGCTTTACCTCAATCCTTTCCTCTTTTGAAGGGTTAAGTAATGTTTGTTTGAACATGTGCAGACACATTTTTAAGCCTAAAGAAAATAGATGCTCACATGAGCTAGAAATGCTGCAGCAACCCAGCTTCAGTTTTGGAATGGCAAGAACGGGTTTCAGGTCCCCTAAAGAGTTAGTCTTCTATGGGCAGAAAAGACAAATGAAAACCATGCAGGTTATGGTGCATCTGAACAGGAAACAAAAATTTAAACTTCTTCATGGTGTGAAAAAGTGCTGCTATTTTAAATCATCTTTGTCCATTCCAATAGGAAAAAAAAATATCTTGCCTTTTTAGATAACTTTTGTTTCCAAATGAAATTGGGTGGGGGGGTGGGGGGGTGGGGTGTGTTTTCTGTGACTTCTTCCAGGTAAGCTTTAATGAACTCTGTGCATTTTGTGTCCTGAGTTGGGATATCAAATGGACTACTTAATGGTCACTTCTAGCACTGCTCAGTGCATATGATTCAGAACTTTCTTTCTCATTCAAACTTTTTATTGGTTATTAATTTATTTTTTAATAACTTGATAGAAGTGTTATATGAATACTTGATCTTTTCATTTAATGGGATGAGAATACATCCAGCTTGCTACTTGCTGCTGTAATCATCTTCACTAAGGAAGCTGAGAGGGAAGAGCAGTAAAGTGAGTAAGAGTGTAAGAAGCTATTTTTAAGTCAGAGGGTGACTGTTTAGGAGAAAACGGCAGGAGAAAAATCTGGATTTCTTCTACTAGTTCAAAATATTGTGCTGACAGTTAGATCTATACCTTTTTATGTGTAGTTGAGAAATAAAATTGATATGCAGGGAGCTCAATATAAGCTGGTCTGTTTGAGGAAAAACTCAAGTAATGGTGAATACCCAGTGCCTCCTACTGTGACTTCCCGTCACTTCACTGTGATCTGTGGTGTGATCCATTCTTCGAAAACAGGGAGCTCTGGATGAGAAGTCCATCTTGATTGTGAACATTTTGGCTTTAGTCAAGCATTTAGTCTATAAAAGTTACTTCCATGAATTTTTCTGGCTTTATATAGTTTTTCATTTTGATTTCACTCCCAGCATCCAAATCTGCCAGCTGGGCATCACTCGTGCCATTATCCACAACCCGGGAATGACAGACTTGTGAATTTAATGGAATTATGTAAGGAATGTCTGGATACAGTGAGTGCGGGGCCTCAAACATGTATATGATTTGTCAACAATCAAGTATTATATTAGATTTTATGAGACTTCATTAAAGGAGCTGTTGTAGGCGCACTGTAGAACATCAGAAGAGACTTCGCCAATAAACACAAAACTTCAAGCTTTGGAATGTAATAAATTTTAAGAGACTTCCTTCCTTTCATTATTTACTTTTACTTCACTTTTATAACAGTAGAGAGTTGCATTTTATTAGTTGAAATTTCTTGATTCAGTTTTCCACAGGTCTATTTAAAAGCTACATTTTATCTTGGAGGATGTTTGGAGCATAGCAGAGGAAGTGCTGCCAGCAAATTCAATTAACTGGCATGGCTCACAAAGAGCGTACATGGTGTATTTTTTTTCACAACTGCTATATAAATACAGCTGGGATTAATATTTGTCGCAACAAAGCCTTAACTTGAATTGTGCTGCATTGTGTAATTAATGTTTGGGATCAGTGTTTATGTCTTATTTAGCTTTGTTTCATTATTTTAGTTACCTAGATAATGAAGTATTCTCCTCTAGGTCTTTTCCTTTCCTTCAGACTGCTTAATATTTGGCTTTGACCACTAGAGAGCAGCTGCTCTTCTTTGCAAGAATTGAATTTCTGTCAGTTCTTTCATGCATCATGTGTTTGGAACTGTAAGTGGATCAAGTTGTTCATCTCAGCAGGGAGACTCTAAAGCCAATCCATTATACTTTTTTTTTTTTTACTTTTTTTTCCCTTTTGCTTCCCTGGGAGGTTAGGGAGATTCTGGGAGTGTCTCTCCCCACTGGTCTCAGTCTAAATAGATGCATTTATGATCTGAGAAACTACAAATGTCTTCAGCAGTATCATGATCATAGATGGCTGTTATGGCAAAGCATTCTGCCAGTTTTGCTACTTAATGTGAACAGCGAGCAATTCATGCGCTCCTGAATAGACACAAAATTTACTTTGCTAAATTAAATCTATGTATATTGAACAGTGAGGAAAAGCATCTTCAGTGTGATGCATTCACCACCGGGTAATTAATCCAGAACAGCTTTTTTAGTCAAGTAAATGAGGTCCTATGATTATTTTAGGGCTTCAGGTAGTGAGCTGTGCTTGAGTTTCATGGTAGTGATGTTGCTACCTAAAGCGTTGATTCTTGGGACTCTAGAATGAACTGTTCTTTAATCTTTTAGTCCTAGGATCCAGTCGAACATAGGCTACAGTGAAATGTCTTTCCAGTTAACATTTGTGTGGAAGGAGATGGATAGTGTTGAGACAGTTCCAGCAGAATGACATTGAGTCATTTTTTTGCCCCGGGTTGCCTCAGCAGTACTTGTGAGCAGTCAGGCTTCCTGAACCGTTCCGGTCAGGGCCCTGGAAATCAAGGTGTGTGCTCCTGCGTTACCGATGAACTGTTTGAAATGTGAATAACTGTCCCTCCTTCACCTTCTGCTTCTGATGTGTTGCTGAAGATCTGGCAGCATGAGAACGCCCTGGGAAGTTACTTCCCTTTTAAAATAGTCGATATTAAAAAAAGAGATTTATTAAGGACTGTGATTACAATAAGTGCATCTGCTGCTGACAAGTCTCCTACACCACCGTCTGTGTTGCAAGGAATAGCAAAGAGGGGGTAGTAATTTTTTTTTTATGCAACCCTTATGGATTTTTCATGTATTTCCAAATAAGTGTCATCTTCTAGTCTTAGTTGTAGTCAGAGCTTCACATTACAAGGAATAAAGCATAAGCTCGCTCTGTCAACTTGTAGTTTTTATTAAATGAAGCCTGATGCAATGCGGTGTGCTGCGCCAAAGAGATCTCGCATATCTGATGGCTGTGAGAGTATTGTAAATTTGCACTAGCCTATGAGTATCGTGGGCTGTCAGTAATTTCGTTGTCTGTGCTGCTGCTGCCCATTCATTAGCAGTTACCACAAGTAGGAAGCCTAGGTTTTCACTTAGTGGGAAATTAACTGCTTTCAGGACAGCAAGAAGTGCTAAACTACAGCTCTATAGCAGAACCATTTTCTTAAAGGTGAATCCATTTTTATTTCTTCCACTGTGTTTGCAATAGAATGTTTCTTGCTTTATTCATGTTGACAACTGAAAAGCCTTGGACCTAATTAAAAGAATTTCCACTAGCACCTTTACTGAACCATTTCATTATGCTGCATTGCACAGATTGCATTTTGAAACATGGTGATAGTTTAAATCTGACCTTTAAACCTGAACTGCCAGAAGTATAAAAATCTTCTTTAAAAACACTCTCAGGGTAGACTGCATGTATATGTGTCTGTTTGGCTAGAAATAATCTTCATATTGAGTGGTCACAGTCTTACTTTTTATTAAAGTATTACTGCCTCTTTAGGCAGGAAACAATCCTAATTCTGCTAGTATAAATTACTTTGTCTTATGTACTAATTTATTCCAGAGAAACACGAGTTATTTTTTTTTCTTGCTTCTTAGTCTCTTTAAATATGCTGTTGTTAACATTTTCTTTTTTAAAAAACTATGATGTGCCTATTGCAATAATCCTGATTGAAAGAGTAAAAGTGTACGTATGTGAAATAGTCATCCCACAGTGTTGGATTTAGTCTGCAAAGAGAGCAAATGAACTGAAAGCTTAAGGAATTGGCAAAATACCTATCAATATTGTGCTTCTATACCAAACAGGAGCTGAAACAGAGAAAGGCCGTGACTACCCTTCTGAACTTTTAGTTTGGTGTAAAACAAAGCATAGAGCCTTTTCTTTCTATATAGATAGCAAGTTTTTTGTCTTCACGTGAATGCTTAAAGAAAACCACTTCTAAAAATGTTTGAGATGGATTCGGAAGTTACTCAGAGCTATGGACCTTTTGTTGCACTTTTAAGAACTGCCTTCAGATGATTTACAGAAGTTCATAAAGGAAATAAACACGTACTTCATCCCTACAACATCAGACCCCTTCAAGCATGGAGAAGTGTGCTGTTTGGGTTTGAAAATCTGATGGAGCTTCTACATTTTGAGAATAACAGAGCTCCTTGAGAGACATTATCTCCATGAATAGGAGTGAGCTTATTTTATGGGCATGATAGACTAAATCTGTTATCGTGTATCATGTTAATACGTGCTTATGGGCTCGTTAATGCGTGGATCATTGGCGTTAGCCACAGCACTTAGCTTTATAAACGATGCTGGATGCGCTCTTGATTATTTCTGTTATACTAAATAACTGTAATGAAATTCTTTCTGCAACAGAATCTGCAGGAAATTTAAAAGGAAATGTCTTTGCAACTGTTTTGGTAAACACAAATGTTAGTAAACATCTAGTTTTAAAAGAAGAAAAAGTAGCACACAGTATGGATTATGTATTTAACACCTATATAGCAAGAGGAGGAGTCCCTTCCCTGCCCTCCCCAAATCTAAGACTACTGGAGGAGGAAGTGAGGGATGTGTGTACAGAAGGGATAAAACTGAGCACTCAAGAACAGTTTTTCAGTAAAATCAGCTTGCCATTTGCTGCTAAGGCAGGCTGGTAGCAAAACCCTGAGGCAGAAAAAGCTCAACTCATCTGGTAGGATTTTGGAGATATGGATGAGGCCAGAATAAGCTTTTGTTATGAGCTGGAGGATGAGGGGAAGGACTTGAAAGTTAATTGGAACGCTTGAACCACCGGGTTATATTTTATAAGGTATTATTCATACTCTCAGAAAACGCAGTTATGTTCTCTACAACAGAGTCTGCTTACTCTAAAAATAATCTTCCTATAATGTTCCTTATAGTGTGAAGTATATAGAGCTGCCCCAATGGAGTTTTTCAGGATAGCATTTGAAAAAGGAAGATTTGCTAGTTATTGATAAATTATTTCTGTTAACTTCATAATATGGAGATTTGTGGCATTGTTCATTTTCTTCTGCAAAGTGAGATGACTAGGGATGTCCTGGCTTTCTGCTCTCCTTCTTTCCTGTCTTGTGCGTAAGGTATCACATCAAACTCTGGTTTTGCACGTGACATGACCGCATCCTCTAAAAGTGCTAGTTGAATTTCCTTCAAGAATCAGTGTGCGGATTGTTGGTTTTGTGTTGCTGTGTGTTGTGTGAGATCTGTCTCAAAACCTGAGCTTGTCCTGGTTCTGTCTGCAACACCAAAAAATTGCTACTGACATAGCTATTTGTTAATGATTTAACGTAACTGATAACCACTGCAGCACAGGCACAGCAAGCTTGATGTTAATCTCTGAAAGATTTTTTTATCTCCTTTCCCAGCTTGTGTTTGGGAAAGGAAAACACTGTCACTAACAATAATACGTACACACACAACCTTACCTCACTAGTTACTGAGCTGTATGCACTCGAAAAGAGGCATCAAACTAAGTCACAACCTTCTTGTATGTATGGGAAATTTTGAAGCACAGAGAACCAGTAATGGATAATCCTCTAAAACTTTAGCACTTGGTGTACACAGAAAACAAAGACTATTCGTGTAACCCGGGTCATGGCAGTTTTAACTCCGCCTGCATGGAAATGTGGTTGGCTGATATTTGCTGGGTTGTGGTCGGTAAGTGTCTCTGCGTAAATGGTAATGAGGACGCCCAGGGCTGCGTTGGCCCAAAGTGCAGCTCTGTGAATCCTGAGGTAATTAAGCACCTCCACAGTGGAAGGGAGAGGGCGGTGGGGGTTAGGAGAGGAGCTGTCCTGCGCACAGGTGGTTTAGATCTCTTGAGAAACAGGAAGAGAAAAAACCAAAACAAAACAAAACCCGAGTAGACAGAATGTCCTTGTTAATTTGAGACTTTTGGAAAACGGTGGGGTTTGTTTTCTGGATTGTGTGGGGTGTTGGTGGCGAGGCGTTGGCAGGGAGGCCACAGGGCCGCCATGAGGAGAGGCTGGGGCAGGACATGGCCTGGTCCAGCTGGTTCCCGCCGGTTCCAGCCGGTTCCCGCTGGGCGCAGCAGAGCCCTCAGCTGTGAGGAGAGGCTGGGGCAGGACATGGCCTGGTCCAGCCGGTTCCCGCCGGTTCCAGCCGGTTCCCGCCGGGCGCAGCAGAGCCCTCAGCTGTGAGGAGAGGCCGGGGTAGGACATGGCCTGGTCCAGCCGGTTCCCGCCGGTTCCAGCCGGTTCCCGCTGGGCGCAGCAGAGCCCTCAGCTGTGAGGAGAGGCCGGGGCAGGACATGGCCTGGTCCAGCCGGTTCCAGAACAGTGGAATGCCGCACGGCAGAGCAAGGAGCAGGTAAAAGCGTGGGGAGGAAGGACCGTCAGAGAGGAGCTGTTAGGACTGACCCCGAGCCCTGTTGCCATTGCCCTGCGCTACTCGGGGAGGAGGGAATGGAGTGGGGAGTTGAGCTGGGGGAAGGCAAGGGGCAGAGGGAAGGTGTTTGACTTTCTGTCTTTGTTTCTCACCATCCAAATCTTACCTTAATTGGCAAGAAATTAAATGAATTTTCCTAAGTTGAGTCTGTTTTGCCCATGATGCTAATTGGCAAGTGATCTCCCTGTCTTCATCTCAGCCCACGAGCTGCTTCTTCATGTTTTCTCCCCGAGTCCTGCTGAGGAGGGGGAGAGAGGGAGCGGCTGGGTGGGTGTCTGGGAGCCAGCCAAGGAACCCACCAGTGGCATAAATAAAACTTTAATTTTGTTATTTTCCATTAAGTCTCTGAAATACAAGGGCATTTAGCCTTAAAAGAAAAAAACAACTTGTATTCGTGGCAAACAAATTCTTCAGACCTACAGAATTTGTTCTTGGCCTTGGTAGTGATGGATGGCCTGCTTATGGAGAACAGCTTCTCTATTAGTCTGATGTTTGAATTAATTTAGCTGAAATTCTTTCATGGATTGTAATAAAGAACAACACGGAACTTCATGGACTACATTTAAAAGAGTACTCAACAGCATGTTAACGGCGGATTTTAAGTAGGAGGGAAGGTTGAAATTAAGCTTTTATTTTCCTGTTGGTTTCTGAATAGAATCCAGCCATATCTTAGAGAAGCAAAACAGCTTGAAAAGTAATGCTTTTGGAACTGAAAAATTCAACTCTGAATTCACAACGTCACTTTTTGACATAACTGCTGCTGTGGTTAGCACACTTTTCATTTACTGTCCCCTAAAGTGTTAAGCTTTGTTTGTGATATGAGTGATCTATACCCGTTGTGTGATTTCAGGTTTCTGCACTGAAGAACAGACTGAAGAAAGTCTCTACAACCACTGGAGACGGTGTTGCAAGAGCGTTTCTAAAAGCACAAGCATCTTTCTTTGGGAGCTACAGAAATGCCTTGAAAATTGAACCTGTAAGTAGGAAATTAGTAGGCATAAGATGTAAGTCTGCAGCTTTAGTGGGGAAAAAAAATAGCAAGAATTCAAAGTCTAGTGTAACCTACTGCTAGTAAGGTCAGCATTGTGGTTCTTTGGCTGACTGGTACGGAAAACAGTGTTCCAGTCTCCTAAAAAGAAACAGGCACAACCACCATGATGAATGACACAGCACAAACCTTCTTATGGAAAGGTATGGATGTCGCTTGGTGTTGAAGACAGTTAAGTTAGAAGAGAGATGATAAAAAAAGTATGAATTAATGATTATAGGAGGCTAATGCAGGGTTGACCGTTTTGTCTCACTGCTAAACCTGGGTATTCATTGTATTATTTTTAAAGGTAGTAAAAGGTAAGCTTTTTACACAATATATGCTTAACTGTGAAATGTGCACATTTATGGAATCATGGAGTTTAGGAACATACATGGTAAAGAAATTGTGCTTTTACAAAAATATGAAGAATGTCTGGAGTTGTAACTGTTGACGATAAGTATTCTGTTAGGGAGTTCAATCTCTCGCTTCTGGTTCAGAAGGTAATCTGTATTCAGCGATGATTAAGTGCATTCTGAGTGGGGGAAGGATTTTTCTGTATGTGATCTCGGGTTTTATTGCTTCTAGTGAGGCATCTGATCCTGGCTTACTGCAAGTAGCTTCATGGACTTCAGTAACATATTTCCACATGTTTTGTGACACTCTGGTTTTGCTACTGTGTACGTGGGGAGTTCCTTTTAAAGTGTGTACGTTTTGCTGGTAGACAAAGTAAATAGTAAGAGGAACATTCAGGTATAATTCATGAGGTATGCCCCACAAATATGGGGGATGAAAAGTACTAACTGCAGAGTGATCCACAGAGTAGTTCCAAAATATTCTGCGTTCCCTGTTTCTGAAGTGGCGTAAACAAACATGTGCAAGTCGAATGCAGCGATAAATCTCAGCGTGGTGTTCACGGGCTCATTTGAAGTACTGTTGTTTAGACCTATGGCTGCTTAACAAGAAGATCTTTGTAGAGGACAATGTACTTTTGTCCTAATACCTTCTTCTCTCATCTGCAAGCATTTGGAGGCAGAACGGAGCATTGGTGGTAGCAATGGAGAGTTTGAATACCACTGGGAGATGCTAAGATGAGTTCTGAGTGTAAGTTGGGAGGCTAAATGAGTGGAGTGAGAATGAAGGCTTACTAGTTGAGGTGTTGTATTTTTGTGTTCTCCTGCTCTGTGAAGATCAATGAAGAGATCTGGCATGCAGACAAGTAATAAATCTAATTTTAGTCATGATGTTAAAGGAAAAGACGAGAAGTTGGGCTATAGGCATAGTGTTTCTTGAGGTTGAGGATATTTCAGTAGCTAAAGTCTCTTCAGTGCTGTAGTTTGTCTTGTATTTTTAAAGCCAGAAGGAAAAAATAGCTCAGTCTGAATTTTAAACAGTCCAGTTATCACCATCAAATAAGCAACAATTCATATTCGGGGTTCAAATATGACTTCTGAAGTCAGCATGAGTCCTTCCACATCTTACTGGGGGAATCCATGTGTTGTCTGTGCAGAAAAAATAGATTGTATTGACTTGTGTATATATGTCTGGGTGTAAGAATTGGGCTTTTAAAGTATCTAAAGTGAAATAAAGAGAGGTATTTAAAGTACTGTCCATATAAATAACAAAAGTGAAGCCAGCAAGGCACTCTGGCCATAAGGTTCCTTTATCCGTGTCGGGGAGACACTGACTTCCCTTCATCCATGTAGGCTTCCTTATTCTCCAGTGCTCCTCCCAGTAGTTGCCAGGCAACTCTGGGAATATTGGTGTATGCTTTGCCTGGATGTGTGTGTGAGATTAACTAGTTAAGGGATTTATGAAGAAAAATAAAAATTTAAATTGTTTTTCTGGAAATACCATCTGGTATTTTGAAGGCTGAATGTTAAAGATGAACATTCGAAATGAGTTGACAACGGCACACCCCTACAAAGTGTGACTTTGAGGGACAGCTAACCTGAGGAAGTAGAAGAAATTGTTTGGTTTGCTTATTTCATCAAAGAAAACTTGTACACATAATTGCACAAATATGTCATAAAATCCAATTTTAATAATCAGGAAGTGGAAATTTTCAGGGCTTTCTTTCCCAAGTCCTTTTATAATTAAAATTTAATTTCTGATTATGCCTTTTGGTATTAAGATTTAGATAAAGAAAACTTGCAAGTGTTTTATGTGCTGAACATGTCAGAGTCCAACGAGCTACATTCGGTTTCACGTTTTGCCAGAGACATCCTGTGGGGTATCGGACAGGTCACACAGCTGCTCTGCACTTCACTTATGGTTTAGAATGTGCCAACAATAAATGCGGTTACTGAGAGACTCTTGTTGCCTTTAGGAACATCACACTTAAAAATTAGTTCAAAACCATTGGAAAACCTGATCATGAGAAGATGCAGCGGAACTCCAAGCAGTAGTGTGTAATGTGTAAAACAATTAGGGAATCGACTTGCTAAGTTCACAAAAGGAAATGGGATTGTGCTTTGATAACAAAGCGTTGTAGCTGGCAATTAGTAAGGCATCTTGTAATTTAAAGCCCTGTGTTTCTCTGTCGTGCTGTACTTCGAAAGCTGCACTTGAAACAGTTTTCTTTATTCTCATGTAATCCCCTCTTTACCCAGCAGTTGTGTTCATCGTTACTTCCTGTCAGCTGCTCAGCTCCGTTTGCTGGGCCTGTGGATTACGTGCTAACAAGTGCTCAAAGTGGTTGCGATGCACATCTTCTCATATAAATATGGGGTGATGGGAGCTTCGTGTTGAACAGTGGAAGAATATTAAAGTGTATGCAGCAACTCTTTGATTGTTCTCCACTGGTGTATCAGAATCCACAAAGAGCACAGTGGCTGTCATAGTTTGCTTTCAAATTTTAATGACTGTTTGGAAAAAATAATTTTGAAACTGTTACTGGTGTAACAGTTGCAAATAGAATAATTTCGCTGTGTCTGAGACAGCAGAAAAGCAAATAGAAGAAATAGCTTCTAGGAAAGGAAAGTATTTTCAAATACCTCCATTGCATTTTTTTCTCTTTATCGCCTTCACATGCCATAAATATGGGCATAAGCAATACCAAACATGATGTGGTTCTTTGCATTTGCTGTCCCGTAACTCGAGACATCTGACTGTTCATTTAAAATCATTGGTATTTAGGAAATAAATTCAAAGATTCAGCAGCTTTTCCTCCTTTCGTATTTTTTGTCTTATAAGACAATTTAATTTCATAGACCATCTCATCTGGTATGAGTTGACTTTTCGGGATAAATGTTGCGAAGCTTTTTTGTCGTTGTTCTGTGTAGGCCCAGAATGTGTCACAGAGCAGACATTAAATTCACATGAACGTAAGCGCAGCAAGAGCTCTGACTCTGGAAGCTTTTACTCTAAAGTATGGGGTTGTGTAATGTACACACGAACCAGTGCACCAAGAATGGGTGAGTTACTGTTGCCGTAAACTTGCTAAGGTCTTCAGTAACTTTTGCATGAAAAAACATATCCAGATCATAGAGTCTGCAAGTCTAATCATACGGTTTATGTAGCAAAGTTATTTTTATGCTTCAGTTATGTTTCCTACTGTGTACATGTGTTTTCTGTAGTTGTGTTAAGGCGGATTTTAAGTATGGGAGAGTATCCATCACACGTGATGTACTTGGAGCCTCCGCACACCTCTGCTGCTATTAAGCACAGTAAAACACACGAGAAGCAGTGTGCTTACGTGGCTGTATTGAGGCAGTTTGTTATCTTTATGAATATGACTTAAATTTCGAACAGTGACACCAATGTGAGCATTTTGTTCACTTGAATGACTTTTAAATTCCGGATTTTTTGCAAAGGGAATGTTTTTATCATCTTCTAAATATTTAATTCACAAAAATAGGTCATCTTCAACAGAAACAGCTGCGTAATTACGATGTGTGTGTAAAGGTGGTTTGTAGTACTTTCTAAGTTTTGTGTATATTGGTAATTGAGGGGGGAACGAGACTCAAGTTTTCTGTGTCAAAGGCATTGGCTGTGCACTTTCTTCTGCTGACACCTAGTGGGTAGAGCCAACATTTAATTGGTTTTCTTTCACAGACAATCTTGGTTAAGAAACAAACCCCCAACCCCTGCGAATAAAGGTAAGCTCCCAGTGTAGGCTGACCGACAGCAGTGGCATGTCGGGTGTGACACGGTACGATTGTGGGGTCCAGGCTGTGGTGCTAGCACAGCTAGCCTAAGCCATCTGACTGCTGCTTCACTGAGCTTGGGTACGGTAGTTTAACAGCAGGCTTCAAGTTTGACACACAGTTCTCTCAAATGACAGGCTTTCTGTCTGTTCTCTGCATACGTGGTCACTCCAGTGAGCTTTGCAAGGGAACCGTGTGTGCTCAGTGCGACATTTGCTAGCCTGGCAGATTTGAAAATCTTGTCTGCTTGCGCTTTGCTTTAAAATCTGTATGTTCTGAGCAGATATTTCTGTTTCCACACCTTGGTTCTTTTCGTCTGTTTTTCATTGCTATAAATCCATCCCTGGGGGTATTTAAAAGACGTGTAGACGTGGTGCTCAGGGACACGGTTGAGTGGTGGACTTGGCAGTGCTGGGTTAGCGGTTGGACTCAGTGATCTTAAAGGTCTTTTCCAACCTAAACGATTCTGTGAAATATATTGTGAGGTGAAAATTTCTGCACTTATTTTTCTTTTGCAGTGCTGCTAATTTTTGTATGGATAATTAAGGGAGGGTAATTTTAACATTCATAACCCAAATAGGTATCATATCTACCTGCTCCTGCAGGTAGTTTTCTCTTTTAACTTTGCTGTTTTGCATTGATCACTTCTTATATACAGGCACTGTAACATTTGGTGTCTCTTTCACGACATGGTGTACGTGGTATACTGAGGTGAGAGGTACATGTAATGCAACGTGAGCTGAAGTAGCCTGGTTTATTTCTGAAACACCACTGGAGAGACGTGGCTGTGCATGAGATTCTGGTGCTTGTTTGGTTTTGAATCAAGATCTCCTGGTTTGTTTTTAAAAGGCTGACTTAGTTGTTATGAATTTATTTATCTAGTTATTAAAGTGATGAACTTGGCATTCTTTGAAAAATGGTTTCCTGTGTGTATTGTCATATTACCAAAATCTAGACCTTTCTGTCATTTATAAAATCCACGTAAACCTGATTTTGGTGGATTATGAATATGCTAGATATTAATAATTTCCGTATTTTATACTGGATTTATACAGTTGCAGCACCTGTGAGTATTTCCAGTATGTGCCAGTCTGGGGCAATAGCACCTCTGATTTGTGGCGACGTCTCTGAGGAGGTGACACAATTAATGTAGTTGCATTACTTGTACCAAGAGCTACATTCCTTATTACTTGGCTCCTACTGTCTTCTTGAGATCGCCCAGCAAAATCTTTCATTGCTTTGCCCTCCTTGAGAGGCCTTTCTCTCTGTGAGTGAACTGGATGTGACAGTGCCGTGATCTCTGTCCACTGCTAGGGGAGTGTTGCTGGTTACTTGCTAAATATCAAATTTTGCACTGCTTCTAAACAAAGTAAATCTCAAAATAGTCGGGGGAGAGGGCAAAGGGAGCTGTGATGGTATTAAAAGTGTAGTTAAAATGTTTCTGAGAACATTTTGAAATCAATGTCAAAGTGAAAATAAAACCCTTTCTTTTTATCATCTTATTATTGATTAATTGTTTATTGAGGAATTTTCTTTAAATTCTTTTTTTTTTAATTGAAAATTTGCTTTCAGTCCTGGAAAGGCATGGCCAGTAACTTTCACTGTTTGCAGATTCCTTGAAAATAGCGTTGGTGTGGATAATTTATGATTAACTTTAATTGCTCTGAATTGATTTGCTTTAAATTTAACTTGAATATTCTTTAGATGCCTCCACTGCAGAGTAAGTGGAAAACCTCGGAGGCAGAGTCAATGTACTTTTCTACTTCCCCGCTTCCCATCCACTTCCATTGGTGAAGTTACTTGCTAGTTTGTGGACAGCAATGTGTTTAAGACAAAAACATTTTCTAATCTTAATATGAAACTATTTATTGAAACTCCTGTATGTATTATATATTTTCCAGTTTTCAAGCTGCTTTAGCTGAACTGGATGTATGTATATTCGCTTGTATGTGTACATTGCTGCCTTAGGTCTGGTTTCCTGTCAAAGCCTGATAGCTTATATTTGGATTCTAAGTGAAGAAATAACATACTGCCATTTTTCATAATTGCTACTTTGATACATATTTTCTCTTAATATGTTGCAATTTGAGCAATGTTGGGGAAAAAACCCATTGTGAATGGGAGGAAATAAAAAATTAACTTTTTTTTTCAACATAACATTCAATTCAACATAAGGAGATAATGTAATAAATAAGCCTTTTCAGTTTGTGGTTTCGTCCTGGTTCTGAAACCGTATAGGGACGTCCGGGGCAAGAGTGGGACATTACACTTTCATAAGGGGTGTCTAATGAAAAAAGATGTCTCCTCTGTTGTATTTCCAACTTTTTTTTTCTTGAAAAAAGTGAAAAACTTTTCTGCCATCATGCAGGAGTGTAAAGACATTTCTGGAGAATTGTTTTATCCGCTTGTTCTCTTTTCACACTTCCTGTTGCCCGTTCTGATAACATTAGCATTCGTTTGGTTATCCGTGCTGCGGTGTGCCTGTACCTCCTGGAGACACTGGTGTTGACCGCTGCGCGCTCCTGGCCCGCGAGTCCGCCGGTGGCTGCAGGGGACGCAGCCTGCCTGTTCCCACGTGCATCCAGCGCCAGCGCTCAGTCTGTAAGGAGGGAGCACAAGGATGCTCTCCTGTTCTTTTTCCCAACACGGTGTTGGTGCAAAGGTCTTGCAGTGCAATGTACTTTAGATGTGTTGCTGCCTTACATATTGTTAGTAGGTACTAGTTCTGAATCCACCCTCGTTAGGAATTCCTTCCTCAGCATCTGGGCCGCTGTATTGTAGTGCCATGGTGTGGATCTTCCCATACACTTGGTCATGCTATGCTGCTGAGACACTGCACGACTGAACTCTAGAAACTTTTAATGTTTCTGAGTAAATTTATTCTGAATTTTAACCCTGGGACCTGGGATCACTTTCAAATGGGATGTAGAAGTTCCTCAAAATTTTTTAGGACATTAAGTGCAACATAGCAGTTAAAAGGCATTTTTAAAAGGCTTGCACCTGCATTCTGAGCAGGATGCAGCTTGACAAGCATCCATTAAAAATTAATGTGGTAATTTCCTGTATTTGCTGTAACCTCTTACTAGAGAATCTGCCTTAACAGCTGTTACTATTCTTGGTATCAATGCATGAGTGCAGCCATTGAGTTGCGATCTTACTTCTAGAAAAGTGTTTTTTAACAAATCCACCTGCACGGTTGCAATTTCCTGCTATCCCAGGAGATTGTTTAACATCTCATCAATCTTGGTAGAGTTGTTCCTCGTATGAGCTCTGAATGGATTCATATTATCCAGGGTACTGTAGCTAACTGTAATGAACTAAAGTATTGACGTTGCTCTGGCATTGTATGTTTGCTGACCAAGAACTGGGTGCATTCTATAAGAAATCTATTGCTCTTTACCTCTGTTTAAATTCATGGCTAGGGAGGAGAAGTTAAGATAAGTCCCACAGATATTTAGGTCTCCTACAACAGTGGGAGTTTCAAGGTCTTACAAGGGAACAGTTTACTTATCCATTTTAGGTTTTTACAGCACTAAGGATTTTTGCTTTATGGATTCATAAGTCATACCAGTAACACAAATTGATAGACTTCTTGGGAAGACATTAAAGCAGCAGTGTGATGGCATGGCATAAGGCCACTGTATTAGTTGTTGTGTATCAGTCTCTTGCCCAGACTAACACTATAAATTCCTTCAACAATTCCAGATCTGTGAGATCTGAGTGGGACAGAAGTCAGAAAAGTCGGTGATGTGTGGTGCAGAATGAGAAAGGGCCAGATGAGTCCAAAAGGAAATTCTGTTGGAATATGTGTGCAGTGACATAAAAAAGTGCATGTTACATACCGGTGCATAATTCATTTTGAAAATGGCTTTGTAGCATTCAGTGCTTTATCTACTATGAAGTATGATTGTTGCCATGGTGAATTATTTTTTTAAGTTTTCCAGTGGCAGAGTAAATAGTTGTTTGCAACTCTGAGTAATTGCCACATCCCAGTTGCTTCGTCTATGTAGCCTTCGTTTGCATAGCTTTTTTTTTTTTTTTTTTCTGCATGTGTATTTTAAAGGTACACATTGTATACAGAGCAGAGCCTGCCCTTTCACTGGCTTGTCTCGCTAGGTCAGGGGTTTAGGAGTTGTTGTCCATGTACAGAAAAAATGAAAGAAGGTCACTACTGCTTCTATTACATGTCTACAAACTTGTTAAAACAAACAAACAAAACAACCCCAAACTGTAGGGGAAACAGTGAGCAGAAGCATATAAAATAAAGCTTTCTGGTTTAGTTGCAATTTTGTTGTGCTCCTTCTGAAGTTAGTGCTGGTGTATATTTAATAGGAATTTTCTCCCACACATCTTTTCTTTTTTCCTGTTCAGATGCCGTTAACTTGGAAATATATGCCTGTATGGATGGTCTGGTAGTGCCTAAACGATGGTAATTTCTAAATCTCATCCTGACAGCCTTACTAACACATAGGAGTAGACAGTGACAGCAGCATTGACAATGACAGCAGCATTGACAGTGACAGTGTGTAAAACCTGATGTTTGTGTGGTAAAAATGGAGATAAATTGAATTTCTGTATATTCTGGAAGTGAAACTTAAGACTTTTTTTTTCCTGCTATGAAGATTCTGTGTTTTATGGCATATTGAAGATCCTTCAATAATCTCACTTAGACACTACCTGTAATTATTGTTATGTTTTGCCATTTATGGAAGGGGATCTAGAAGACATATGACCTAAAACTCAAAATCACTGACTGAAAAAGAAAGACAGTTTTGTTTGTTTGTTTTCTATGTGGTTTTTGTTTTCATTTCAATTCTGTTGCTATGTTTTGTCTGGGAGCATTACTGCTGCTATAGACAAGTTTCAGCTTTTGCTGTTTTAAACCTTAAAATGGCTCTTTTTCTAACAAACATTTACTGTTCTACAAAATACATTTAATATTCTACATCTAAGACTGTTGAGATATACATATGTTAATGAAACTGAAAAGACATTCTCTTTAATCTTATAGCATCTGTTGTGTAGTAAATAGAATTGTTTTTAATTTCCAAACTGTTGTAAAATACGGTGTTCTTTAATTCTGTATCCCATGCTAGGGGGGAAACTACGATTCTGAAGGAAAGGCAATAAACATAATATTTGAGAAGGTTAGCGTGACCCTCTGCTGAATGTGGCCTTTCTGCTGGAAAAGATGCAGACTTTCCTGTCTGTCATCTGTGTTAAAGGAACTAAACCAAAACCAAACAGCAAACCCGAACAAACAACCCCCCCAAACCAGCGATGGAACGGGTTTGTACTTCAGTCTGGAAGCACTGCCCAAAGCAGGGGATTGTGTGCTCTGCACCTTGTAGTGCACCACCAGCGGTAACAGACGAAGCGTCAGGTTCCAGGATGCTGATGGTCACAGCACTGCCTTTGAGGTTATTAACGGTTACCTGTTTCACGCTGACGTTTAAGTTTTTGTGGTATCTTGGTGGCTGGAACATGAGAGCAATCCGAGGAGAAGTATCTTGTGTTTCATTGTGTAACTTTGCAGCCTCTGTAGACATTACATGTTCAGCCCTCAGACTAGATAGGGTCACTCTCTGTGTCTTCCGTGTTGGTGCTGCAGAAATAAAAGTAGCTTTGTTCAAAAGCCTCTAAATCTTCCTATTACCAGGGAAGGTTGTACAGTGAGGAGCAGCTCCGTGATACTTCAGCTTTACTATGGAAGGATTTGTACATTCAACTGATAAACTATTTATCTGTGCCTTTCACACCTGATTCTCTGGGTTTTTATGCTATTTTATACACTTGTCTTTGTTTCTTCTCAATTTGTTTCAAGCCTTTGTTTGTCTGGTTTAGACTGACTTTTGCCTGTGCTTTTATTGTGTTTCCTCCTGATACTTTGCTTATAATTGAGAGTGCACAGCCTCAGCAAGCAATGAAGCAGTGTGCAAATGCCGCCATGCAGGAAAAGTTGAAGATATTTCCTGAACTAATAAAGCGCAGGGGACTTAGAGTAGAACAATGAAGCAAGTAAACAAATACCAAGCATAAAATAACATGACTGTTGAATTCAGCTTCTGTGTAAGGCACTCAGTGACTGTGTGTTTTTTAAATGAGCTGTGAATAAGTTGCATTTGGTATTAGGGAAAAAAAAAAAAACAAACACCCCCCCCAGCCCCCCTCCTCCTGTCAAAAAAACCCCACAAAACAAAAAACCAAACCAACCAACAAACAAACGAAAAAGAAAACCACTAAAAAACCACCACCCCAAAAGACTGTTCAAGCACGTAGGGAAAGAGTGACATTTATGTTCTCACCAGCATGAGCAGCTGTACAACTGAACAGAAAGTATTACTTCCCTTGAAAGAAGATGGTAGAAGAGATTTTGATATTTGGATTTGTAAAGTAGATTTCAGTAGCAGGCAAACTTGATGAAATAATGATAAAAATTAGAATATTTGATCAGCCTAGGAACAAACTAATAGAGCTTCCTAATAGAAAAGTTGTGCCGCTCTGGTCTTTCACCATCCACATTATGGACTGGGTATAAGCTGGAGTGTACAATTTGTACTTTTGTAGCACAAAAAGAGTAACGTGAAAGGTAGTAAATCAAAATTATTTGTAATGATTTGCATGGATAGGTGATAGAGCTCATACAATGAAAGCCTAAAATGCGATAGGGTTGACGGCAGAATGAGACATTTGTGTGCGTGCCATGATTGACAGTTCAGTTTGAGCTCGCCCTGGCAGACAGCATAGGAGACCTGCCGTCGTTCAGAGTTGTACTTTTCTTCAGAATCACATTGAGATGTTCTGGTATTGCCCTGGGGCTTAGCGAAATCACATGTGAGTGTAGCCTCAGTTGTGTGCTTGCTGTCATCTCGGTGCCTCGGTCCTGGGCAGGGGCGGGGGTCCTGCTTCCTGGGTGTTCGTGTTGTACCTGCGACTTGCTTAAGGCTTCTGGAAAGGGGAAACATAGGGGGGGACTGAGCCCCTTTTCTGGTTTGGCTTTTCCATATCGTCAGAGAATTGGGCAACTTGTTTTCACAAATATATTGATTTTAGTATGGGCAGAGCATTAGTGACAGAAATTCTGGCTTGTGACCAAAATGCAATATAGGCAAAAAATAATTTAACATTGGGGTCCACCTTTTTCTTCTTTCTTCTGTTCTGGGGGGCCCAAAAATGCTAACTCTGCAGACAGCTAATAAATGTGTTGTTCTTTCAAATACTACGTCAGTCGAGTAAAACATCAAATGGAAAGATGCTGTCTTTTCTTCTCTTTTTCTAATTCAATTCATCGTTTTCTGTTCCTTTCATTCAATGAGTAGCACCTTTTGGCAATGACATATATTCTATTGTGACTGAAATATGCATTTTGTAAGTCATAACTTTACTTGGTATTTAAATAAACTGTGTATGTACAGCGTGCAAGATTTATGCAGAACACAGCTGGAGGTATTTTGCTCAGAATTCCTATGGTTTAAAATGTCTCTTTCAAGTTTGAAAATGTGTTGTGAAGTCGATACCATTATGATAATTGGAAGTTCAGCTTCTCTGTCTTGCTCTATTATTTTTTTGAATACAATTAACACATCACACACACTTCACCTGGTCTCTCCTCATTTACCTCTGACACTTCCTTGATATTTATTTAGACACATGTGGTGTCTTTGCTTTGAACTCAATAGTTGGTATATTCACTAGATTATTTTTTTTAATAAACATTTTTCTCGTTTAGAGATATACAATTAGTTTGCATTGTTAGAGAAGAGTATACATATTGATGTCAATTTAAGTCTTTTACTTATTTGTTAGATGATCAGGGCATAAATAGTATAAAGATTGCAGAGAAAAAACTGTGATTACTCTCAAATCAAAATACCTGCTGAGAAGTTGCAGAAGCAGCTCATCTTATTGTAGTTCTCACAAGGGAACAGTACAGAGAAGATATGCAAGATCTATCTAGAGAAAAATTAAAAAAAATATGAATAATAAATTTAATTTGAAATTGTTATATTTTCTTTAAGGTAGCATAAACCTGAGGCAGAGAATTCAATGTTTTGGTTGAATTAAGGTTTATTCTTTCAGATTCAGAGCAATGCTTTTATTTCTGAAAACAAAAGACAGGCAGTGAATTTGTTTTAAATATAAAACCGTATTTTTAAACTGGACTTAATAAAATACTGTTGGCATAGGTTATGTATCTTGAATAATACATGTAGTGTGCTGTGTTATGTAACTTGTAGCAAGATAGTGCCAATATCCTCCAGGAAACAACTAGAAATTATATGAAATAGTTTTTGTAATTTTGAAAAAAAAAGTATCCGACAGATCAAATTTTAGTGATACCACAGGAGAAAAGAATAAGAAAATATAATACTCTATTTCATTTGTGGAAATTAGGTTTGGAGTTTTCGTTTGTGGTTTTTTTTTTTCTTTTTCCATTTTATTTTAGTTTTAAGAACGCTCCTAAGGCTTGGAGGTTTAATAAGGAATGAATCCAAAATCCAGTCTAAGTTTGAACCTCACAAAGCAGGAAATTATTCTGGATTATTTCATTAATTTTAGTGGCAGTTTGGAATGAACCCGGCTATGTTTTTGTAGAGGTCCTGTTCACTGGCCATTCCTGCAATAGCTGTTTTCCATAATATTTTCAGAAACTGTATTACTGAAGATGTCTAATATTTGTAAATGAGTTTATTGCAGGAAAAAGGTGTCATCTACTGAGTAAGAATTCATTTTCTTAGTTTTAAAATCAAATTGATCAAGCTTTTCAGGTCCAAGCCTCCAACGTTTTCATATGAAAGTTCAAGCTAGAAAAAAAAGGACACTAAGCTGTGCCCTTGTATGAGTTTTATATAAAGTGTGATTTTCACCCTTATGAAAGGGCTGTCTCTGAATTCTCATGCATTGCTGAAAGTCGTCCTTGTTTCTGCAGCACAAGTTAGTTGTGAGATGGAAATCCACACCATGCGACGGGCTCTGAACCGTTGTGCACAGCAAAGGAAGTGCAGTTGTGACAAACCACAAAGAGGAGGTGTGTTTGGTTGCTTCACTGTAGTCATCACCACGGAGAGATCCATTGTTCTACAGTTGAATCTTTGCTGGGTTGCTTAGGGAAGGGCACGATGCAGAAACCATTAGAACAGGGTGTTTGTAAAGGAGACCTATATCAATAATGCAAAAGGAAATCGGTGTTTTCTTTCGAGACGCCTTTGACTTGGACTTCCAATTTTCAAAATGCACATTTAAAATTATCTCTGTATAAAACTGCTTGGAAGAGTGGTGGGGGTTTGGGGTTTGGTTTGGGTTTTTTGGGGGTTTTTTGGGTTTTTTTTTAAAATGAAATCACTCTGTAATAAAATATTTCAAGTACTGGCTAAGCTGTAAAGCTTAGGGCTGATAAACAAAGCATCTGAAGCCAAATGGCCCCTTAGCTAACCCCAATTAAAATAAAGATTTCATTGCGCTCTGTCCTGACAGAGAGGGAACATATTGTTGCCTTTAAGGGAGTTTGGTTTAGTTAATGAAAGAATTTATTTCATTTTTTCAAATACAGAACCTAATTAAATAAGTTTCAACTTGACTTGTAGTTGAGGACATTTTAACTCCTTAAAGGTTACTTTTGTGTCCAAGAGTAGCACTCTCTTGAATAATTTCTGATGCAGTATTTAGTTTTATGATTTATGTAATAAATTCTGTAGCAGCTCTCACGTGAGTAACTATATGCCTGTTTTGTACATACATACATATATGTTGTTGATCCTAAAAGTGTGAAACTTGTTATTGACGTTACTCCTAGTAACTAGCATCCTAGTTGGCATTAAGTGTTACTCCGAGATAGTAACTTGTACTGGATTCCTGAAAGCTGTGTGGAAATGAAGGTGGCATGGTTTTGCTCTGAATTTCTCTAGATCATTATAATTAAGATGTGTTTCAGAAATCTCAGGAATAGTTGCCAAACATAACCAAAAATAAAGCATCACATCTAGCCAGAGTTCTAGATATCCTCACTCTGCCCTAAAGCTACGTTTCCCATCCATTATCTTGTCATAGTTTATTGTGCTCAATTTTAATTAAATTTTAATAGCAATTTTGCGGTCGTAGCTGACCTGAAAGTTTTCTAAAGACTATTATACCCACAGGATATTTCCCTTAAGTGTTTTTCTTGTTTTTCATCTTGTCCAAATTCTCTTCTTGGGAAAAGTCTTTGTTGACAGAGAGCATGAAACAGAAAAGGGAGAGAATGGTTTAGTGACTTGACTGACAAGTATCAGTTCACAACCAGAAGTAATCAATTGCATTTTGTGTTCTTTGGGAATGTTGATTCCAATAGTCAAATAAGAAGTCTTAAAAACTGATGTATTTGATAAAGGTCTTGGGTTCTATTTAATTTTACTGATGCTCAGTGTAGTGCATACACTGAGTATTCTACATTTAGGTTTCAACATACAGATGCTGAATCTTTAAATAAAACTGCAACCTGCAGTTCTTGCTTTACTGCCTTTAAGGGTGTTGTATTCACGAATGTTATGCACAGCTTTTACTTTGATATCCCAGAGTCTGAAAAGTCAGGTTTTATGCTAAAAAAAAAAAAAAAATTAAAAAAAAAAAATCAAAAGCTGGATCATCAGTCCTTAGTGCTGTGTAGGAAGCCCTGTAATATTAATTGGTTGTCAAATCCCTAAGAAATAATGGATTAACGCGCTTGATCATAATGCCCTGCTCAGAAGCTGAAGCTTGCTGCTGTCCCCAGCCTCTCTATTTAACGCAATTACAGATGTGCATTCAGGACGTTGGAGTGGATTGCATTTCGTTAATGCGATTTGAGCAGACAATACGAAGTTGCTGTTGGGCCCGCTCTGACAGCTAATTACTGAAATGAAGTGTGTACATGGCTAGGAAACAATGGAGCACTTGTCAGGAACGGTACAACAATGCAGAAATAGTGCCAAATCTTGGAATCACTCCTCTGAACAGTTCTTGTCTCTGCAGACCAGCCTTGGGATGTATGTGATCGTGGTGGTGAGTTAGACTTTAGGGAAACAAAGTTTGTTACCGTTGACTAAAATGCAGTATGGTTCTGTTTTGCCCCTTCCTGTGTTTAATTCAGACGCTTGTATGTACTTTCCCCGATTGCTGAACTCACTTACCTCTTGATTACAGATGTCATTGCATGTTTTCCCTCCTAAAATGTCTGATCTGGTTACTTGAATACCAGAGATACTGGGAATGGCAGAGAATTTTGTAGCTTTATTTACAGGAGAAGCTCTTCCTGGCAATTTGGAGGAGGAAGATAGGGAGTGACTTCGCATTGTCTCTTCCGGTATTAAAAACCCATGGGCAATCAAGTGAGATTTGTAACAGCAAAAGTTTGGAATAAATGAGGAGCTGTTCTTTGTGCAGCGGGCAGTAATCCTGCCAAGCACCTTATCAGATGGTACTGAGGAAGTTTGTATTGGTTTTGGAGAAGGTTGGAGAGGTACTTGGGAGAGGCCTCTACTGTCTTCAGGTTTATTTAATACACAAGCAACAGCAGACTGTAAATTTCTTGAGATTAAGATCTCGGACTGAGAGTCTGAGGGGAGAAATAACGTTCGGGCTTTCTGCCTTCCTGGTCTTTCCTGAACATCTGCTTATGATATGTTGGAAACAACACCAGGCAGATGGACATTTTTATATGATCAGTTCTGGCCCGTGTGTTCTGAAACTATGGTTTTCAGCTTTTCTCTTGTCATTTTTTTTTTTTCTTTATCCAATATTTTGGTATTGACCACTGGAAATGAGAGGTTGCTAGGGAATTTTCTAACTTGTCATAAAGTAAAGGGGAAAAGAAAAAGCAAGAACTTTTCAGGTGCTGAGTGGACAAGGCTCTCCCATCCCTTCTCTGTTTCAGGCCTTCTGAGGTATTTTGGTAACAGCCGACTTTCAGAAGAGATGATGTTTCTATTTAAGAAACTGTGCTGCACCTTCGGCATTGAGCGCTTTCTGTACCCGTCCGAAGACTTCTAGTGCGCGTGTCATTCTAGAGCAGAAGGAGCTAAAGCTCCAGTGTGTTCACTGGGGAAGGGAGCTTATCTCAAGGCTTTTGTAAGAACCTGTGTTACCCAATGTGGGTTTGTCTTATCAATTATCTGCAGAATTATTAAATAATATGATGCTAGCTACGAAGCATTTTTATCATCCAGTTCAACTGACTTCTGTATGGCTGTAAGAGGAAGTGCAAATTATTATTGGAGATTTTTTTTTTCCTATTGCTGTTCAGAGGAGTCTTGGATTACCAGTGTAGCTTGTGTTGATGCATGCATCCCTGTCCCTGATGACAATGAGAGCCAGTGCCACCCCGGAGCAGCTCACGTTGTTCAGTCTGTGCATCTCCAAGTCCACAGGTAACGTGGAGACAAGGGAGTTTGTATTAAATACACTTGAGCCTTTATTGCCTCTGTGGTACTTGCTCATCTTTCTGGTTGTGCAAGGCATTTTTCTTTCTAATCCTTAAGCATTTTGGTTAGTAAACAGAAACAGAGGAAACTGAGGTGAGGTGGTTTTTTTCATTCCAGTGGCATAAGGGTCAGCTAAATATGCTGATTTAATCATGTTTGCAATCTGGTGACCTATACAAGATTGCAGCTTAGTTTCTTGGTCAGTATGAAAATGCACCTTTTAAAATGTACCGCTTTTAATAACTCAAGAGTTGTAACTAAGATGCTTAAGAGGTTTTGCTTTGGTGTTCATTCACAAGTTATTCAAGGACCTACTACAAGCCATACCATCAGGCAGTAAAATAATTGCAGCAGAAAAACGTTCTGTTTCTTGTTGAATTTGTATTGAATCTAAATATTTTTTATTTGCATCTGCTGTTTCAATTGGAGAAAAAAAAGGACAGTAGCAGGTTGCCAGTACAGGGCCTGTTCTGCCTGATCAACTCAAAAATTAGTGTTGAGGTGCTGGAATAGTTTGCCGTTCTTGCAGTTCACTTCACAAAACAAGTTCCAGACTGAGCTCTGCTTTTATGTATTCTCTCTCCATGGAAATTATGTCCTTTTTCTCATTTCAAATTAGATGAGTACAATGAAATCCTTATTTTACATATTTATTAACAAGGCTTTCATCCCTGTGGTATTGTAACTATCTTCACTACTTTATGCAAAGAAATTACAAGGAGAACTTTAAAAACCTTTAGGAGGTATGTGATCACTCTTTCAAGCACTATTGCTCGTTCTTCTTGCATGTTGCTCCACTGACCATTATTTATTGGCCTTCCTTTCCATACACTGTTGCTGGCATTGATTATTTTTTTCAAATTCTGAAATAAATCACGTTATAGACCTCATGCCAAGTTCAGATCTCTTTGGCTATCCATTGCTAGAAAATTGACGAGTGAAGAAATGATGTCATCTGTGCTGTCTGGCCTGTGGAGGGTTAAGGGAATTTTTAGCCTCACCAAAAAGTATTTGGTCAGGTACTCAGGTGCTGGAAATTTTCTTAGCAACACCAGTCACCTAGGAACATGATCATCTGCTGCTCTGGGGTAGAGATTACAGAGCTTAATGATTAGCTACTATAAGCTGCAGCTGATGCCAGACTCTACCCCCTTTACACCTAATTAGCCTCATTAATGAGCTCTTCTGCTCTCCACAGAGAGGGCTTCCTCCTTGGAATAGGAGGCAAAAATACTTCACCCAGGTAGATGTGCTGAAACCTTTAATTATTGCCCACACCTGCAAAGCCTTGTGTCTGACAGCAATATTGCTGAGCTGAAATTGTGCTTATTTACAGTGACCACAGTGCAAAGGATTAACTCTTTAGAACCTTAGGAATTGTTTTTAAGCTTTGAAAGTATTTATATAGGGGTATAAATCTAAGCACTTGAAAGTTTTGCGCTTAATACAGTTGGGTGTGTTGTGTGGGGTTTTTTTTGTGTATGACTTTAAAAGTTCCTAAGTATTTTGTTTAACCCTGAAAAATGAGTTTAAATTGCTGTTGAATGTCAAATATCGCCTTACCAGAGCTAAGAACACTTTCAGGCAAGTTTCATTCTTTAAATGAGCAACTTTTTGCATTTGGAGCAATGTAATGTTGTACTGCTAAAATCAAAAAATGGACAAATACGCATGTAGTAATCAATGTAGCAGACAGTAACTGCGCTAATGAAGTGTTCTGGTGTGGTTCTTGGCTCTAGCAATTATTGGTAAAGATCTACTACAGGAGAGTGTTTAAATTTCTTGAAACTTGGTGACATTGTGTTTGGTTTACCGTTTATTTCTTTTAATGCGAAAATAGCTACGTAACACTTTTGCATGTGCGTTTGGGTCAAAGCGGTGATGCCAAGGTAGAGCACTTATCAAATTAGCTCAAAAGGCAGCTCAAGTCAGTGCTTGTTCTAGTCTTTAATGGGGAAAGTTCAAAATGCTCTTTTCTCAGTGCAAATGCGTTGTTGGTTATTTAGTACCTTTTCCCCCAGTAGCCAGCTTTCTTGGGTTTTCAGTGGGAAATGCCTACTGTGAAAATATCTAGCATCTGTGATGAAGGTACCCTGTGGTACGGGGAAGAACGTACTCCAGTCCTGTGGAGTAGTCAGCTTCCTTGAAGAGGAAGCGAGCAGGCGGTGAGCATTCTCTTTTACTGTTGTTTCATGCGTATCCACCTGGCTTTGTCCGCTTCTGCCCCCTTGTTGCAGCAGATGAAGCAATTGTAAAGAAAATCTTGGGCTATAGGATGCTCAGAGTCTGTGGGGCACTTGTAGTGACAAGTTGTGGTTCTTTCTGAGGGAGTCTGAGCCAAGGAATCTTTTTTCCTGGAAATTCGTCTTCTAAAATGGATAGTGGATCGTGTGCCTCCTGCAAGGCGTGTTCAGTGCTTGTGTAGAGGGACAGGGCTTTTCGGCCAAAGGTGTGAGATTGTGACATTTGAGTCACCTTTGTTTCCCTTGAAGATGTCCTTCGCCGAATGCTGAGCTGATTCGAGCTAAAGCATTAAAACTGAAAAGAGGTTTGGAACATAAAACAGGTATTCATACAGGTGAAAGAATATTAAGAGATGAAAATAGTGTCTCAAAGCTGTGAGGTCACTGCAATAATAGACATCATTATTAGCAGTTCTTATGAATATGTAGAGCAAAGTTTGTTTTACTTGATTAATAATTAAAACAGCATCGAGCCTCACCAGCCAGGAGGTAATAAATGCACCGCACGAATTGCAGGAATTCATGTGCACTTTTCCATTAATGCCATTTGAATTGAATGCCAAAATAAAGCATCAAAATGAGTGATTTTTCTAATATTTGGATAATGTTTTATCAATTGTCAGTACTTCTTATAACTATTACATGAATGGGATTGGAGTTTGTGGACTCTTCTGATTGAAATCTTGGCAGGTTTAGTTGTTTCCTGGGTGAGAAAGCCTGAGGTTCCAGGGCAGATGAGAAGGACTTTTACAAGATAAAAATTATCGTTGAGGGCATTGTGGGTCTGGAGTGGAGCAGACTTGGCATTTTTGGCCCAGCAAATATCTGCCCATCTGCTCTCTGTCAGAGTACGTTAGAAGTGCATCTGGATCCGTGCCCCAGAGTTCCAGCTCTGAGCGGGTCATGCGCTTGTATCCACGACAACTCAAGGAACTGTGTAAACGGCTGCGCTCTGAGCCAGATGCTTCTCTGCACATGTGGTCTAATTAGATGGCATTTTCCCCCTCACAAAAGAGTTCAGAAATTTTGCATGGTTTCCATGTCAAAAATGTGTAGCTGATATAATGGGAGGTGGGAGGAGCCACGCGGCCAAAACCTAAATAATTGCACTGCAAAGCTCGGCTTCAGGGAGTGTGAGCAGTAGGCTTGCAGGAATGCAGAACAAATTCCCTTCGATTGCTTCATCGTGGATTGAGCAAAACCTGTGGGGGAAGTGGTGAAAGGGAAAATCTGCTTTTTTTTTTTTCGTCCTCCCACTGGGTGCAACTTTTCGCTTTATGAATATACCAGGAAGGGATGGGGGGGACTGAGGCAGGTTACCTGTCTTGCAATAAGACACAGCATTCTCAGTCTCTCAGAGGCAGGACTTTTGTTTGTTTGTTTGTTTTTCCTTTCTAAAAAGGATTGAATAAAGACTGCAAGAAGTGAGATGTTGTAGAGGAGAGGCTGGGGGAATAAAAGCAAACTTAACTTACTAAAACTGATACTTCCTAATGTGGCAGAATCCTCAACCTCTTGTGAGACAGGGAAAGGGCTTCATTTAGTGCCAATGACTGAGGAGCTCTGTTAAAGTAATTGAAAAGTAGCACAGTTTTTGTGGTTAACCAATGTGGCTTTCTCTGCGTCTTGCCTCCTCATGTGGTAAAATCTGAGCCTCTGTCTGAGCAAGAAAGAGAATAAATGGTGAAGGGAGAACAAGAGTTCTCATTTAATTTAAAAGGCAAATGCTTTACTTTGGTTTTTTCCACCTGTGAGGAGAAGCATCTTGAGTGGTTGTGGACTTGATTGCTTAGTTCTTTCCCAGAAGTTGTTTGGGCCGATATATAACATGCTAATGCTCTGTTAGGAGCAGTATAGAGGCAGGTGTTCGGTGTGGCACGTTCCAGTTGTTCCCAGGCATGGGTGCTGTTGCATCTTTAAGAGTCTAGTGACATAAACTGCTGATTTATGAGCTCCCATATATGATAAATAACCATAGGGAGCGCATGTGTGTATGCATTTATATATGAATCATTGGCCACTTAGGTTTCCCCAGAGACCGTTACATGACTCGAACAGAAAGGACTGAAGCCTTTTACCAGTGGTCCTGATCCAGGGCCTTTGATTCCCTCTCTCAGGGGACATGACAGGTTCCGTCCCTGCAGTGGCTGCTTTTCTAGCTGTGTTTCTTCGTGGCGATAGTTGAGGCTTGGCCACCAAATGATCAAGTGTCACGACATGATGACAAATCAAACCTCGGTTCTATTACAGTAATAGCATTTGCTTTGCTAGATATTATGTGAGGGAGATGGCATTGTGTATCATGTTATCCTGTATCTTGTGCATTAGTTATATCTACTAGAGACTAGATGTCTCTAACTCAGTGAAAATTTAAAGTTTATTTCCATTATATTCATTTTATTTACAGAGACAGGGTTTTTGTTACTTACCTAGGAGTGGGATTTTATGACCTGCCTTTGTGACGAAAGCTTCTTTCACGTGCTTTAGTGACGTTAAAAACAGTTTATTCTCCTTCTGCATCTATATTAGCATCTAAATATTATATTCGAATATTTCAATCTTGAAAATAGCTGTTTGATTCAGTGGGGTTTTAGTGATCAGGATACAAAGGAGTTGTATACATCTTGCACAAACCCATATTTTCAACATAACTTGGGTGAATTGTGGAGCTTCATTGGTTTGGATGAGTGTTGGCTTTTTACATGTATCTAAGGAATCAAAAGAAAGCAAAATATTACCATTTATGACCCTTAGGCATATTGGTAATTTCTAAATCTTGACCAATCATTTACTGTTTTTGCAGAGATTTTTTTTTCCTATTTTAACAAAATATTTCATATTCTGCTGAGCTTTAATAACGGAAACAAAAAAAGCTTGTCATGTATCTCATAGGAAATACTTGGTGTAGATTGTGTTTTCAAGCACACTTTTATATTTTGTCATAGTATAAAATAACTCACACAAAGAATTGCACTGTAATTTTTCTCCTTTTTTGTATTGTCACTAGTGTTCCACAATAGTTAAAATCGAAAAAGGCCTTTTTATTATAGGGAAGCTGAATTGGTAGCTGCTTTGCATGCAGAACATACTAGCTTCAATGGGAGTATTGCTCATGGAATGATTGCAGAACTAGGCCCTGAAATTACCTTGCCAGCTAATGATAAAATCGCATGCAGGCCACAGGGGTTTTTGTGGAATAAATATAAGAGTGGAACAATATACAGTACACATTATACCAGTAATTTAAAGCATATTCAGGACAAAGAGAGAGTTCCTAGTGCAGGCAGCATCATAGAGATTTGCTGTATCTGATAAAGATTAGGTTTCTCAGCTCATAATACCATACTATTACTTTTCTTTTGTTAGTCTTTCAACACCTACACTCATGCATTGACACAATATCAAGTAGGAAGAGGAAGAATAGCCTTGTATTTAAGGTACTGAACAGGGATTAAAGAAATTTCGGTTCTTTTCCCTGGCTCTGCCAGAGACTTTTGTCACCATGTACAAGTTACTTATTATTTTCATGCCTCTATTCTTGATCTGTGAAATGGTATTTTTTTTCTTTCTTCCTTTTTTTTTTTTTTTCCCTTTCCCCCAGTCCTAAATCTTTCTTGCTGCCTTCTTTGCAATTTGTCTTCCAGGTATGTTGCTTGAGTTCCAGTGACACGCGACTGTGTCACTTGCTCAGGGATGGAGAACGGCGGGCTGATGTAGGTGGTTCAGAAATCGGGGCAGGCAGTGCCTTGAATTAGCCGTATGAACACTTTGAAAGGTGACTTGCTGTATTACAGCAAAGTAGTTTGGTACTTTTGAATATGAGTGTGAGTCATTTTACTTGATCTAACATGAAAATGCCAGGTATCCTAATATACTGAAAGGGCTTGAAAGGAGAAGCAAAAACATTGCTATGTGATGTAAATGTTTTCATTACACATTTTTCGTTAGCTTCCTCTCTTGTTTTGTGCAAAGTTTGTCAGATTTTGTAATAGCGTTGGATAATACAGTCTGAAATAATGTGTAAAGGGGTGTTGTTGAACTTCCACTGAATCCGTCAGTGTCTGAGCTGGTTTTCTTAACATGTTTTAATGCAAATAAATCTTATTCTGTATTTTTTTTCTACAAAAGTTTCATAGTAATTTTAATACACCTAAAGTTTTTTGTCTGGAGGCACTTTGGATGTTGTAGAATGTATTACAGCTCAATAATGTATTGCACTATAATAATACGTGTATTACTAGGGTTCTAAAAGAAGCACAGGCCACAGGTTCTGATTACAGTGTTAAAGATTTTGGTGACGTCTGAAAATCTACGTATTATAACTTGACATTTGAAGTTGAGTTGTGTGTTTAAAATGCTTCATCCAGGTTGGCAGCCTGCTGGTAAATATTCATGATACCTTCAGTGGCCGTAGGAAGCAGATGTATGTCCTTTCTGGGGACACTTGGCTTTGATTGGGGTTTTGGTCAAGAATGCATTTGTCGATATGAATGTGCTTTTCTTCCCGACAGTCTAACTCAGAGCTCCAGTTGGTAGCTAGGTTCATAAAGGGAATTACAGAAGAATTTCGAGAATGCTTACAGGGTAAAGTTTTGAAATTTATTAACTTCCAATATCTACATGAGAAAACTGGGTTAGAGCCAGTAATCGCAAACCACTCCACATTTTGGCAGGCTCTTCCCGTTTTCTTTTGTTAGTGTGCGGTGCATCCTACTTCTTATAGTACAGTCAGAAAAAACACTTCTGTGACTCTTTGGTCATGTCCGAGCTAGCAGTCTGGGGAAGCACCTTGTTTCAGTCATTGTGTGCACTGCAGAGCATGTCTGTCTCAGTCATGTGGTTTGGCTGTCGAGGCGTGTTTTGTCCAAGGCAGCTCCCGAGCTCTTGTAAGGGTGAAGCCTGTGTGGGTGAGTACAGGCGCCTGTGCGTGCGTGTGCCCCTGAGCCACAGCGCAGGCGCAAGCGAGGTTTTGACACCTGGCATTTGGAAGGGATTGTTGATGCGATTAAGTATTATGATTGGTGTCAGGGATTTGACTGACTTGCAGTCACCTTTCTCCCTTTTATTTCTCCTTCAGTGATATTATTACAACTTATTACGGGAGTTATCAGATCACGTGCAGAAGAATGACAGCTGTCAGAAATTCCAATTCACCAGCAACACAAGGGCTGAGAATTTAGAGAAATGGCCCATTTTATTTGAAACTGTAAATCTTATAAAAAGTTTCTATAAAAGTATAGCTACTGTAAACTTATTTAAAAAAAAAAAAAAGTAGTAAGGATGTCCAGTCGTGAAGAACATGAAAAATGTCTGAAATTGGACTGGTAATGGCAATGGGCATTTACATGAGACAGTAAGTGTTTGGACGGTACAGCCGGCATTGGTAAATACGTGGGGTTTAAATGCTTGTCAAGATTACACTTAGCAATACTAATTTATCACAACTGGTAGTCTCTTTTTTGAGCAGAGTCTTAATTTAGTTTTCTTTAGAAGAAGTGTGGTCAAATCTCTGAGCATGTGATTTCTTTGTTCCTGAGCAGCATCTTGAAATGCTAATAAAGCTATGGTAGCATTTGCTTAATGCAGAGTGTTTGATCTATGCTTTCTTGATTCCATTATGACTGAGGCAGATGCAAAGAGCTTTCTTGTGCGAAACGTATGTACTAGTTATGGGGAGGTTATTTCGTCGCAATTGCAGGCTGAATGAGCCAATGTCCTATCAGGTGTCTGTCACCAATTTCAGATTTTCTTTATGGAATCCTGCTGGCTGACTTCTTCAGCTGTGATGAGCTAATCTTTCCTTGACATTGTAATCACAATTCCTGAAAGGTCTGCAGAGCAGTTGCTTGCCTTTGGTTGCTGTTGTATCTGACGTTGACATATATATCCAGATCAGTAGGATCATTCTCCTATCTTAGTTTCATTATAATTCTGGATGGAATTAAGGATGATGATTCCTAGAATATCCCTACAGGCTTTACTTTGTCATTTGCAACATAACCAATTTACTAAAGGATGTGGTTATTTGCAGCATCTAGGTAGCAATAAAGCAGTGATACACGAATCTCTTGCATGTCATTGTTCTTGCTGTATGTTTGGGGGGTTGCTGCATAGTATGCTGACACTAGACTTACAGCTTGTAGACTGTCAGATTGTCATCTTGTTCTGCACCTTTAAATTCCACCCACAGTTTTTCATTTCGTGGCTGGTTTACAGAGCAGCTCTAATGGCTTGTGTATTTATTAGGGAGGCTTTGAAAGAGCACCTACATGGTTTACAGGCATGCATACAGCAGCACAAAATTCATTACCGTGCACCACATGCTGACCATGGTAATGCAGAAGAGATTACGTATGTCTTCCATGGCGTAACTTGTACGGCTGTCTAAACAAAGTCTTCAGGTTTGGGTAGTTGGGGTTTTCTTTGTTTTGGTTGTTTTTTTTACCCTTAGAATCAAGTTTTGTGAAGACTTTGCTTGTGCAAGACACTCTTGGTGTTGACCTCGTTTGAACCCCATATTTATTATCTTCATTTTCTCCAGCAGTCACACGCTGGCTTTAAAGCCCCGGTATCCAGCTGCACACTTCGGTGTCTCATCTCTTGCAGAAGTGGGAATAGTTGGACTTTCATGAGTTGCCTCAGCACCTGTGTGTCTGTCCAGAAGTATCATTTCTGTTTACCTCTGTCCTTTCCTCCAAGTCCTCCTCTGATCTGTGCTGTCTTCTGTCCCACATATTTTTAATCCTTTTTTTAAACAACTGTGAAAGTTGTTGCCATAACCAGTTAGCTGCCTTGTCTGCGAATATGGCAAGTCAGACAGTTCAGACATGATACTTCTCTCAGTAACTGTCTGCATGAGGTCCTGTATCCCTTTCTTTCCAAGGAAAAGTGATTTCCTTGAAAGATGGAGAATCATGGTGAAACTTTTTACAGCGTAGCTAATCAAAATCAGGCTTTATCCTTCAATTTGCATTATGGCTTCTTAAAATCTAGCAGCAGTCTGAAATAATTCCCAGACTCCTTTTGTTTTTCACTTGCTGCCTTAAGTAGTTTCAAACATTACTTTAGAAAGTAACAGAATTCCAATTTAAAAATATGGCTGGCAACAGATCAGATGTGGACTGAAACTTTTCAGCTTTTTAAGGGGTCATGAGATAGCAGCACTGCTCTGATGAACTTCATTATGCCATGTGAATATAAAATATTAATGTAAAGGGAGATTTGCAAAGGCATAAAGAAAAGGCACCTATTTTTTCAATGCATCTGGGAGTCTTAAATCTTAGTCTTCTATTTTAAAGTTACTTCTCTTGTGTTAAGATTGCAGATTAAATGTCTTTGAAATGTGTAAATTTTTGTATTAAAAAAAAAATTTGTGATCCAATCTTGAAATATATGTGAATTGTATTTCAGATCAAATCAGATTCCTCATAGAGTCGTATTGTGCACACATTTAGAGCATTTGCAATGCCCTGTCTTAGCCTCTGTTATGCATTCATAGTTGGAGGGAGAGGATAATAATGGATATTTAAGGTGCTGATGAACCAAGGCCTAAATTCTAATTGTTGGAAACAGCAAGTTTAGAAGTTGATGGGTTTATCAGGACAAGTTATTGTAATTGTTTAATATATGAGCAAGACCATTCATTTCACAAAATATCTGTAGTTCTTAGCATGTCCCCTCATATATAGTGTCATCTGTTAGTAAAAGCAGAGCTGATTAGCTTTATAATTTACAGTTAAGTAAATCTGTCAAGAAAATGGTCTTATTGTCCAGCTTGTCTTTTTGTAATGAGGCTGGGGATGGGGGTTAGCAACAGTGTGTTCACCCTCCTGGAGGTCATGGAGGATGGAAGGTACTAATGCATTCTAAGCTGAAAAGCTCACGCTTGACCTTGATGATTAAAGTTTTTCTTATGATCTAGCAGCATTTGAGCCTGAATTGTCTCTTAAGAAGTCAAAAGGTCTAATCAACATAATGAACAAACTCAATCATTAGTACTTTGGGGAGGGAAGTGCGTTAACACTGTAAGAATACCAGGCTCCCCCAGCTGCAATATGTGTGTTTGTAGGAATGGTTCATAGCTCGATTGTAAGAGCAGAAGCTGCTGTCACTGTGCTGGATGTACAGTGGAGCAGAGGAAGCTTCTGTTTGGCAGCGTGTAGTTCCTTCCACAGCGTTCATGCTCTTCTCTGGCCATGCGAGAAATTTTGGATTTTGTAGATTATAGGAAGGGCTGCTTGTTGCCTTTGAAGTGTTTTGTAAGTGAGGATTAAATGAAAGCTAAACCTTCTTCTGGTGAACAACTTCTCTGATCATGGACTTATCTACACTTTTCTTCATGTATTCCCAGCTGCTCTTTTCACACTCCAGATTGTATCTATGGCAGACAAATATTTTTCAGGCATCCTTTGTTACGTTCTGGTAGCTGAATTTGATGGGAAAGCCTTTTTCCTACTGGTCAAGCAGACGTTACATCCTGTTGTTAGTTGTACTGTTTGCCTGAGCCACGCTTGGAAAGTGCCTGTCACTGCAGTTTCTGTAGTAACAGATGCATTCGCAATCTCCTAAGATTTTCTTTTACTAATTGTAGTGCTCTGTACGATCCTGACTTTTCCTTCCTGGTACCTGAGAGAGAGTTTAAACAAAGTGTCTTGTCATTCTTTATCCTGATTAGAGCAAAGCCACAGGGAAAAAAAATTTTTTTTTTTTTTTCATACTCCTTGTCCTTAAAGATTGTAGTGATTTTGGTTTTCCTTGTAAATACCTGCTAGAGTAAATCAAAGACAGGTTATTATCTTTAAAATTATTATCCTGAAAGTGTAGTTTTCACATAAGAAACCTGCTTTCTTTTTCAAAACCATGGAAATTCATTGGCCCAAGGAAAGGATGACAACTTCTCTCTTTGAAAGAGACCCATCCTGTGCTTAGACAGTCACTTGCAATTGATCCCTTTTCTCACGTTAAGACCAGCCTGTGACCTCTGGCATTTGTTGACTGCTGGGTTAGAGGCGAGGTACATGGTATATCATCTTGGTGATTCTGGTTGCCCAATTCACTGGGGGCCAGGGAGAATTTTACTACTGTGATCTGATTATTTGAAGCCAAATATTTCCTTCATTTTCCTTACAAATTGTGTTTAAAAGGGACATAACTGCTTGTACCATTTAGTTACAATGGCAAGGTCAGTTATGTCAAGGGACAGGCCATCAGCAGCGGATGTCAGCCGTCAGGTCGATAAGCTCTGGGGTAGTACCAGGCCTCAATGGGGAACGTATCAATGAGGGAAGTTTGATTGTGAACTCGGGGGAAAAAGGTGAATACCTATGGATTTTAGGAATTGTGAGCGTCATCACAGTTTGCCCAACATAATGTTGAGGATTTAGTGTCCTTTCAGTGTGGATTAGGTGTTAGAAGTCCTGGGGCCACATGGTGGCTTTCAACATAAATTGGTGGGGAAAACCCAGTATGCTCAAGCAATGCTGCGGCATGGGGTTTTTTGAGCACAGCCATTTTAGTGGCTCTGTTATCCTGACTTTACACAACCAATGGCAAATGAGATTGCTGATAGAAACAGCTTTCAGAAATTGAATGATACCACCCTTTTAAAGGGGGTGCTTTAAGGCTTTTTGCTGTCTGATGTTGATTTTGAACACACAACAGATGAAGAGTCCAGATATATTTTGAGTATGAAAAAGCCTCCATATTAATTATACATCAGTATAATTTTATCATTCTTTGTTACTTTTTTCTTTTTAATTCAATAAATATATTTGCTTGCTACATTGAGTATTTGTAGATTTAAAAGCAGAGGAAATTTGTGCCCTTATGGCAGATGCAAAGCAGACTTCAGCATTAACATAACTCATTAAAATAAGATAAAAGTAGAGCTGCAAAACAATTTCTGTCTTTTGCCAACAAGGTTGTGAAAAAGGGAAATTTCACTCATTCAATATATGAAAGTCTAATCTTTCTGAACTGCGAAGAGAACAGAGTAGGCATTCCTGACTTGTTTGTGCAGGTTAACGGGCTGGGTCTACTCAGGTAGATAACCAGAATATACAAAATTCTGGGGACATTAAGAAAAATTACCTTTTTGGATGATGAAAGTTCCTTCACCAGCATTAGCAAAATGTGCATAAAGCAAGTGTGGTTTATTTTGATGATACACAATTTGCTGGTTTCCAACCCCTTTCCCAGTCGCATGATTGAAACCTGGAAATAAACTACCGTTTACTCAATGTTAGGTAAGGCCTACTTTATTTATCTGTTTATTTTGGAATGGAAATAGATAAAATGGATACAGTGGATTCAAATGCATCCAGACAAAGCTTTTTCAGTGTTTAATGCTCTGAACTCCACAGGGTGAACCCATCACTTTTTGTGAAGAAACATTTGTGTCCCATCGTTCTGCTGTCATGAGGCAGTTTCTTCAGAATGCCATCCAGCTCCAGCTCTTTAAGCAGGTACTGGCTTAATTGCTCTAATGTAGAAGCAGATTCTGTAACTATACAACGGGGGTTTTTTTGAGGGCTGCTCCTATATTCCTTGATCTGTCAGCCACATAATAAGGAAAGTTCATGTAGTAGGCAGCACCTTAATTCCTACTTGCTGGCTTTTCTCAGATTAGGTGATAAGGCTTTCTGTATTTTAAGAAGTGTACGGTTCTTTCCCCTAAAGGTCTCTGTGCTCAGTTTTGATCTGAGCATACCTTGACCAATGTATCAGCTGCAAACTTTGTACAGAAAGCATATTACTGTTAAACATGGTGTTGCTGCTTCAGGGAAGCTGAAAGCATATGTGTATACACAAACACACGAACGCTGGTGTTTTAGTGAAGCAGCATACCTTTCTGCATTGCTAAGCATTTTGCCGGTTTTGGTTGTATTTTGGTTTTGTTTAGAGTCCCTTCCTGATAAGAACATTGGGATTGTTATAGCAAATGCAGCACAAAGTCTTTCTGAAAAGGTAATGGATGAGATGGTTGATTTGTTTACGCTCTCTTTTGACACTGATATAGTTCATTGATGGCCGCCTCGATCTTCTTAACTCTGGTGAGGGCTTCAGCGATGTTTTTGAAGAAGAGATAAATATGGGAGAATATGCAGGTAGGAAATACAGTATTTTACAGTAATTTCGAACACTGTTCTTGACTTGCTGTTCGTGGGCCAGCGTGATGTAATGGGTCTTTGTGGTTTCTTACCTAAATAACTGAGGCTGCAATGATCTGAACTTTGAGTAATGTATTGTAGTTTGAGTAAAGTCTGTTCAGTCTTGTAAAAACTCTGCTTTACCACTTGGCTGAAGTACAACTAAAAGAGTTCTTGCCATAGAGGATACTGAAAAACCTTGGCTTTACCTGGATCCACCTCAAATTTCTTTTAGTGATCTTAAAAAAAAACTCAGTGTTTTCAAATGTCCGAAAGACAACCCTGATAAAATAGAAATGCCTCTTAGCAAGTAAAAGAAAAATCATAGATATCTCGTCAGTTTTTTGCTGTGTTTCCATTGAAAGAAAAGAGTGTTTGTCCTGTTCATGTTCCTAGAACCACTAAGTGCTAACACTTCACATTTCTAGCTCGTTTTCTGTTTGGTAGAGAGTTACAGTTTGTTTTTGTGATTCTCTCTAGGTAGTGACAAATTGTACCACCAGTGGCTCTCCACAGTAAGGGTAAGAACACAATATTCTTCCATCAGACATTCTAATTCGTACTGGACCGCTGGACAGTTCTGTATGGCTGTAACCTCTGCCCCCATGAACACGACTAACCTGTTTCCTTCAGTGTTTAGCTGTGATCAGCTTGAGATTCGTTGTGAGAAACTAGTGTGCTCTTCAGATGAAGTAAAGAACAGAAGGAAAAATACACTAATAAAAAAATCACCATAGGAATCTCAAGTTTTTGAATCCCATTTTAATGTCTTGGAGACAGCTGGAAATAAGTTATTGTTGGTTTAGAAAAGAATGTGTTTTTTCTTCCCTTTTAATAGAAAAGGAAAGAAAAGGGAAAGTTGCCACACCAAAAATCTCTTTATAAAGCTAAATGGTGTGAAGTGCTGAATGGGGACAGCACTGGTTGGGATGTGTTTTGTATCTCTTTGGTTTAGTGGTCTAGTTGTATAAATTAAAAATCTAAATACTTTTAGAGAGTAATATGTTATTACAGCTGATAATTGGCAGCTGATTTTAGAAGTCTCTTTTGATGCATAAAATGTGATGTGTTCAGAAGTAAAATATTTCTGGTTAGTGGGTACGAGTCAGTAGGAAAGATTGAATTGTTTTCTGACAGAATTCAGTTTTGCAGCCTTTTGTCCTGGTTATGAATGGAATTATGTTTCTTACACAAAATGCTGGGTTCAATATTATCTTGGTAATTTTGAATTAAACATATTTCGTAGCAGTCAGGCAAAAAATCCCATCATATAGTTAGATAGGTAAATATATATTCATAAATATATATAAATATGTAGGTTGACAAGTAATTTTAAAATTATAAGAAAGGGGCGTGGCTGAGAGTGAATATAAAAATAAGTGTAATTAAATTCAACAATTTCTAATTTTTGTTGAAGATTAATTGTCATGTAGTAACAAGCAGTAGATCTTAAACTGTTTGCATCTGATTGCATCTGATCTCTGGAAATATAATTTTACACTGAAATAAGAAAATGTAATGTTATCTAAGATTTTATTCCTTGGGTTTTACCCATCTCCTGTACTTATCAAATAAGGTATTGTACAGCCATAGTCAGTGATGTGTGGAAGATGTGTAAAACACCGACCAGGCTAACAGATTATTCTGTCTGACATGTTACTGTCTTATGACTTTTATTATGTTCACCACATGCAATTCAGCTTTTCTAGAATTAATGTTTATGACTGTAGTTAGATTTCGTTTTCCCTCAATTTATCCCTTTATCAACTACTTAGATCTCAAAAAGGCAGCATGCTTTTGATAAAGAGTGTTGTGGGATCATGAAAAGGAAGATGGAAAAAAGATCTTATTTCTTCAGACTGAATGTACAGGCTTTCCTGAAACTGAATTTTCTGCCCCAGGCATTGAGTACTTGGGAGGATGCTTTTGTTCTAAACTTGTTGAGGATTTTAATGCAATGTACAGGGCACCCTTGAGGGTGAGTGGAACAGTCATAGAGCACTTTTGTGAGGTGACTGTAAGACAAGGGGGTCTTGGTATTAGGAGACACCGACATTTTTCATTTGAAAACTGATGTATTAAACAGAATTGGGGTTCCTCTGGGAAACCAGAGAAACATTTAGAGTGTTTTAACTTGTGTCCTTTTTCTTTAAATTTACTATTTTAATACACCTCTCTACTAATAAGCCTATTTGTTATGCTTAGGTTTTAGATTTAGATTTTAAATTTTAGATTGTTGTCTGCTTTAACGAGCTTTGATGAAATTTTTTCTATCATTACTATAATTATAGAAAGGAAGTGGAGCCATTTTAAATACAGTAAAGACCAAGGCTAACCCTGCCATGAAGACTGTCTATAAGTTTGTAAGTATCAAGTACTGGCTTACTACTGAGATAAGAGTCTAATTACGATTCTGTTTTAGCCTTTCAAATGAAACTCAAGACTTAAATTCATTTTTATTGGACTCACAAAACTACGTAAAATATGCATTCATCGAAATTTCAAATTCAAATGGAAAAGTAATTTTGAAATTTAAACATAATTGAAATGCAAAGGAGGAGGGGAACTTGTGATTTCTTTTGAAAGTATAGATGATAAATTCTATTTATTACATAGAACTATTTGTGAGAAATAGCGCCTATATGCCCTACTAAGCAGCTCTACCATCTCATCATTGCTCTGTTGGAAATCATTGTTACCTCGGGTTTCTCTGCTTGCAGCTTCATCGAAATAAGGGAATCCTCTCATTTTCCAAATTGTTTCCATCTTTTCTAAATGTCAATTAATTTTCCCTGGAGGTTTCTTACACCTGCTTATTTAGAGCCCAACTTACTGAGTTATTCTTTAAAGGAAAATGTTTTCAGTTCTGTTAGCCCAGTGCCGTACCAGCTGTTTGTTATCATGCATGGCTGCCAGTTCCACTGTGCAAGATAAAACAATATGGAAACAAGTGAGGATTTCGTATAAGCTCGATTTTAGGAAATAATGCTAGAAAATTCACTGAGATGTCTGTTCAAACTTTTCTCCTGCCTTCCTAGAGCCTGAGAAAGAGGAGTAGGATGAGGTTAGCTCTGCTAAATGGCACTGACATCCAGAATTCTGCAAGGAGAAAGTTTGCAGGCTTACTGTTACCGTTGGTTGTTGGCTTATAGCACTGATAAATGCTTGGAGGGGAAGACCGAGGGTGTGGAATGCAGAAGGATGAAAGATGTCTGACATCAAAACAGAGAAAACAGTTTTTGCAATGACTGTGTGTTGGGGGGAGGTGGTGGTGATTTTTGTCTGCTGGTGTTTGGTTTCTTTAGCTTTCTATTTGTTTTCAGTATCCTTTTACAATTTTTTCCTTGCCATTTTTAGTGACTAGAGAAGGTGAATCTTGATGCACTGAAATCAAGCGTTGTCACTGCTGGAAATAAAAGGGGATTTTAACTTAAATTAATTTTTCATGCAGGCAAAAGATCATGCAAAAATGGGAATAAAAGAAGTGAAAAACCGCTTGAAGCAAAAGGTACTTGAAGTTCTTATTCAAAATGTATAAGCACCACGTAAGAAATACTTAGCCACAAAAAGCATTATGTGATCAATAGGAAGCTGTTTGATACAGTGTTGTTAGCACACTTCAAAATGCATTACCAGCTGTCCCGGATTTTTCACACTGTTATAAATATTCACAGACAAAAAAAACTGTCTTCAAATACATTAAGGCTCTGACTTAAACTCACAAAAGCCAGAAAATTGAGTGTTCTATTTGGAGTGGTCCCTCTCCTGTCCTTTGTGCTGGGGTGTTGTGGAAGGGGACTTGATGTGACCTGGGAGATCTTTCTTACAGTAATAGCAGTAAACTTTTTGCAAATGGTAAATTGTTGTTATTCCTACAGTAATCTCTCAGGGAAAATAGCGTAGTGTCTGTCATTGGGGACAGGATTTCTACATTTCATGAGCGTCTGCTGCAAACTTTAGATATAAAGGAATTAAATTAGAGTTGGTGTTCATTTCAAATTTGAATTATTGCAGAAAAAATTATCAAACTGTTTGTTGTATTCCATATCTCCCTTTGTAAATGGTACAATTCCAAGAATGCTGAATTGTGTTTGAAGAATGTATGATCCAATAGTGTTTGCTCCTTTTAAGCCAGAAGTATGGTCATATTGATACACACCTTATGAATGAATGCTTAGCTCTGCCTTAGGTTTATTTCAGTTGTTCTGTCTGTTCTATGAAGCAGAGCTGTTAGAGTCTTTTGGGAAAACGAGATAGCGAACTTGCTAATAGAACTGAAGTTCTTATTCAGAAATTTTTATTTTGTTTATTGCATAATAGTTTTGGGGTTTTTTTAATTTGTGTTATCCCAGTAAATTTCTTCTCTAAATTTCTAGACCATCATCTTTAAGATAGCGCTGCAAATACATTCCTGTGGCACAAACAGAAATCTACCTGAACGTGTCCATAAAACGTTAATACAAAGGGGTTATTGTGCAGCCAGGTTATGAACTGATAAAATTAACTGTGTCTGCAGTCCAAATGCCGTTCACTCTCTAAATACTCTAGCAGATTGCTAGAGATTTTTGAGGAAGATAAAGTTGCTTCAGATGCTTTTAATGCTGTTTTATTTTATTACACTTACTGCTTTATACATGACCACTTTAGGTATAATACGAAAACATTAGAAGCATGAAGCAGTTTTCTTGTACTTGGAATTTTTTATGTAATTTCATGTGTTTCACTTCTGGACATAATCTTCATGAATAATAAAATGTTTGGCCTTATGTGCATTTCTAAAGCAGTCGGAGCTGTGTAAAATGACCAGATTGTTTTCCTGTATTTTAAATGCTAATATAATTGTAAGCTATTCTGTGACATTTGTATAAAAGGCTGAGAAATGTCTCATTCATTCATTGCTTTGTTTTATTATTATTGTTGTCTTCCTAGTCCTTCAAGCAGCAAGCATTCTTTTTAAGAAACACACATAACATTTACAGATAACTGGCCCAATTTTGTTGCACCTTCCTTATTATGTGGCGTTTCTGTAAGATGGTTAAACACGATTGTTCAACATATGCTTTCAGGAGAGCTTAGAAGATTTCTAGGAGTAGTTGACACATACTGCTCTACCTCTCTTTTCTTCATTAAGTCTGTTCTTTTCAATCCCATCCTCTTCTCCGTTTTGAATGCAAGGTAGCAAGATAACTCTGAAATGAGGTATTGCTCTGTTTAATGTGATAAAAATAGCAAAAATTTGTTTTGGATACCCTCGTATTATTTTTAATCTAAATGTCTGTGCTGCTCTGTTGACAAGTCTATTAGTGCATCCTCATCAATTTTCAGATACGAACATTGTATTTTTCATGTATTTACTTACTAGTTGTTATGTGCAAGTGTTAACTGTCTGAAATTCTAGCATAATTAAATACTTAATTTTTGCCAAGTTTGGGATGCTAGTCTTTCATCTTCTAAGGATAACCTAAGGTTATTTTTAAACTGAACTTACTATCCACCGCATTTTAACATTTTATTTTCCATTATTAATAAAAAAAGTATGCAGGCCACTGGTAAGAAAAAGTCAAATATAAACATCCCTTTTCCAGTTTTCCCTGCCAAATATGAGCAGCTTCTGTACAAGATAGAATTTAAAAATGCAATAAAGCTAGAGGTCTGCTTCCTACAACTCTGCATAGCAATGGTGACCTCTTAAATATAATCAAGAGCCCATTTTGCCCTTGGTCTGCTCCAGTCTTGGGTTTGAATTGCAAATGGGAAATGCAGGATTGACCTGTTGAGAGGTCACTGTGGTGTGTGTAAGGTCCTTCTTTAATATGATAGTAGAGATTGAATGGGGCTCTATTTCCATCCCTTGTTCATTTGTGGTACAGTATTTCAAAGCAACAGAAATAGTTTTCAGAGGATTCTTATGAGTGATAGCAAATAATTGTTAATAGAAACGGCATGGTAGCTTTATTTTATATCTGATACAGTACTTTTTTTCTTTTTTCTTTTTTTCCTCTCTCTCTTTTTTTTTTTTTCCCCTTGTAAAGGCTGCTTTTTCCATTTCACACATGGACCATGGTGGTCAAGTCACTCTGTTATTGGCTTGTTTGAAGCTTAACTACATAGAATTAGGAAGAAGGAGGAATATGAATGGTACCGTCCTCAACTTTCAGTAAGGAGAATGTAACTTACTGAAAGCTTCTGGATAAGACAGTTTATATAAATGATTGGGCACTTGGCGTTAATGTATTCAACATTATTTTACTTACTAGAGCCCTGTGTGGCTCTAGTTAATGTCTGTTATCAATGGGCTGTTGTCCGTACTTTGTTATCAGTACAGCTAGATACAACTCATTTAGAGGTTTATAAAATAACCTGAAGAATCCTTCTAGACATGCTGGAATGTGTTTTTTGCTCTTCTAATAGGCAGTATTTGTAATCCATTACAAATGGTCCTTAGACAAATTACTGATGCGTATTTAAACCGAAGAAAACCTTATTCAGTTTCCAGGGTAAACTTTACATATCTGTAAGTATATAATCTTATTCATTCTCTGAAGTTCCTCCTTTAAAATAAATAGGTAGTAAAGATTTCACCTGAACAGGCAGTTGTTAGGGGAAGCACTGTTTATATATGGAGATAATTATGGAGTGTGATAGATCATTGTCATTCTCTTTTCCCAGTAATTTATAAGGTATCTTTTTTTCCTCAGGCAAAGGGTGGGGGTTTTTTTAATAATATCCTTAAATTACACTTCCTTTTCATTAAGAAGTCACTGAAACAATGCTAGGTTTTGCATTTCTGGAGAATTTATTCCAGTAATGAGTAAATTATCACCTTCCATTTTTTTCTGTTTTTTGGGGGGAGGTATAGGTCTCATGTTTGTTGTTGTTATACTGAATAATATATATAGCTTATACCAAATCCCTTCACTGGGGACTTGTTGGAACTGAAAAGCCAGACTTAGGAGATACCTACCCGGTGTGGTGCACGGGGTACTGCTCACGAGCACCAGCCAAGCTGGTGCGCTTACACAGCACAGCTTCAGGTGGAAGCCCTGGTCTCAAAAGCCCTGTGGAGGCACGAGGCAGCGTTCTGGCTGGTAAATCCTCTGTCAGCTGGGATGCACAGGTCTGCCTGGCTTTTCTGGTGGTACCAGGAATGGGCACTGCTTTTTTAAGGCCGGCCTGCACTATGATCCACTGCGGATCTTTGGTCGTTTGTAGTTCTCAAGCTGAAGAACTGCTTTTATCAGTAGGCATTTTGTGAGCCCTGATACCTTTCTGAAGCTGAAGTTTTCCTGTTTGTGGTTTTATCTCTCTGTCTGTCTTGTACTCCCCGTTGACTTCTGAATAACTGCATTCAAGGTCCATTAGTGGACTGGAGATACATCTCAGACTACTTTGAAGGACTGTTGTCTACTTCCAATTATAGAAACACTTTGACATTTAATCATTTTAAAGCTACTAGGAGCCCTTATTTTGGGGCGTTTAAAATCAGGTTTCTCTGTTTATTTAGCTCAAATGTGTTTTCATTGAAGGCAGAAAACAAACTTTTCTGAAGCAAATTTTGCTTTGATGACTGAAGCTGTGTTGTTGATTTTCAAAAGATACAAATAATCTAATTCTCATGTTTTAAGTAAATTTAAAAAAAAAAATTTTGACTGAAATCTGCTGCAGTTTCGTTGGAAGTCTGTACACCAAACACAGTGGAAATGCGCTTTAGGATGACGTTAACTTTTGTATGCAATTATATCATCAGAGAAGTACAGCAAATCTATAGCAATAAAAGCTGCACGGATTTGCAGTGATCGTTACACTTCTTAGGGGGGTTGCGTAATGGCTTGATCTGTCTGTGTCTTTTATCTCCTCCTGTTCCCCTGATGTCCAAACTTTTGCATCCGTTTTACATTTTTCTGGAAATTTTGCCTGGACTGGAAGGTGCTCTGTGTTCTGTTTTTCCCAGCTGTCTGTGGCCTTGGTTGGAGCCACAGCTCCAGGTGGAGCTCGGAAAGCTCTGAAGTGCTGGGAACCTCCACTGTTCAGTGCGGGTCAGGTGGCTTGGAATGTGCTGGCCACCTCTGTGGCACTTACCGGACAGGTCTGAAGCTTGGTGCCCATTTAATGTGGCTGTACTTGTATAGAAAAATGGAAATGTAGTTTGTATTTAATGTCATTACTTTTCAGAATGGTGTATGTTGCTGCCGTAGGTTGTGATTACAAAACGGGTCAGATTCCTTGGCTGCTTGGTGCTGTTCTGGAGCTGAAGTATGAGTTTCACAGAAGCTTATGTTTCTTGTCATTGAGTTGTTTTGGGGCTCCTTGTTATTAATTCCGTGTCCTTTGTTGTATTTTTTTAAAGACAAGGTAGCATTGTGCAGCCAGAGGGCAGGGGGAGGAAAAAGTTTTTCTCTCCAGTTTGACCTTAGCAAGTTGTTAATTTCCCCGCGATCCTTATGCCCATATTGGTGAACCACCGCTCTACCAGCTGGATCTAAAAAGGTCTCTCAGCTTCTCTGTGGAGCAGACAAAGCCCCTTAGAAAGTCCATCCAGCTTTTTGTTTCATTTGACCTAAACACATTAGGTCAGTCTGTGTCCAAAAGAACCATTTCTAATTGGCCATCAGCTTACATGTCTCATTATTGTACCTTAGCAAGACGGAAACTTGAGGGGGCATGTCAAAGGTCAGGGAATCAAAGCAATGTCTGTGTCAGCAGCCAACCTTAGGTCAGTCTTGCAGAGCTACAGCGTGTGCAGGTTTCTCTCTATATTTACCAAGCATTATTTCCTTGACATTGTTGCAGAGAGATGTAAGGTTTGGGGCCCACTGCGTTACAGACTGTTTCTCAACTGACTTTCAAACTCTTTTCTCCTTGTCTGATTCCTTATGTGTGCATGCCTTTGTCTTTTTCAAAACCTATGTTACTTATACCATACGTACACTTGCCAAGTCTTCTAACCTAGGTTGATGGGTCACTTTACTTCTGAAGATGAGGACTAATGTCAAAGCAAAAGCAAAGCAAAACAAGAAAGCATCGTGCTAGGCAGCACTTAGTTTTGTACAATCTCCTGAAGCCATATTCAGTATACACAGACTGAGAGCTAAAATGCAAAGCTAACGAAGCTGTGAGTTTCATCTCTCCTTGCCATTTGCACAATTGTTCTGCTGCAGATAATTCTGTGAATTACGTAAATAGAATTACTGTTTTCATTTAGGTTTGCAAAAAGCAGAATAGCCCTGTTCTTAGGCTTCCCTTGAATTTATTCCTGGAATAGACATTTTGAGCTATGGTTTTTTCCTCCCTAAATATATTTCCTGGCTTTTGCAGTTTAAGTCAGACATTTTATTGAATGTACCTGTTTGCATACAACGTTGGTATTAGGAGGAGAGCGTGGTTGTGTACAAGCTCTGATTGACAAAGTGCAATGAAATGTTTTATTCTAATGATGTTTTCTTTTCTGTACTTTGGTGTTTTTTCCCCTAACATCAAAATTGTTAGTCAGCATTATCCTCTAGTGTCTCCTTTGTCCCCCTTACCCTTAATCAAGAATGTTCCTGGCCCTGCTATTCACCTTTTCCTACCATACAGGACATTGCTGAGAACGGGTGCTCTGCAGCACCAGAGGAGTCTCTGCCAAGGACAGCACCTTCTCCTTTGGTGGAGAAGAAGGACCCCAAGTTACGAGAAGACAGGAGGCCAATCACAGTTCATTTTGGTCAGGTATGTCTTAGCGTTAGGTTTCTTTCAATTGCGTGACTCAGCAAAAGTAATTCAGAGAACAGTCACAATAGCAAACATGACAATTGTTTCATTGTTTTTTGTAACTGAATTGTGGTCTTGTAGATTTGTTTCTGTTGTGTCTGTTTAAATGAGATTCTAAAACCTGATTTTTCTGGGGTTTACCGCTTCCATTTGTTCATATCAGGATTTTGAGGAAAATAAATTCTAAGTGAATGGGGGGAGAAGCATAATGATTATAGCCATTTTATAAACATTTTGCTGTTCTTTTAGCATGCAAAGTGTTATAGCCCTCAGGACTGAGGATGTATGATTTAAAATGTCCTCTGTTATCTGGCCAGATCATTAGTGTCAATATGGAACATCCAACTATTAAAGCATTTTAACATTCTCTGAAAATTAAATGCGATGAACTGAGATGGAAAAATCAATTAATAGCTTATTAGTGTACTCTGTAGTTCAGTATTGACAACCGAGCTGCACACATTAGTTGCTCTTGCAATGTTTCTTTTGATATGTCTGCAAAAGAGTGAGGTTGGCTGTGTAGGTTTTTTAAGAGCTAGTTATTTAGAAAATGTTGTAGTTGCTGTGATTTTTGTGGAAAAACATACAGTATTATCAGTTTGCCAGTGTTCCCCTATTAAGTGTAGCCTGACTCAAAAAATAACGTGTTCACAGTTCTCCTCTTTTTCTCTGTATCTAATTCTTACAGTATTATGATCAGAAAACAGGAGTGATTGTCTGATTTCTTCTCAGGAAACATAGTGTGATTTTAAAACAATTGTAAAATATGTAAATTATAAAATGTGAAGCAAACGAGATTTTTAGATAAGTATCTGATAATAGAAATCAGTAAGGATAGCTGCATTGCCTGTTTAGGTATTAGATAAGGGTACACGAGGTATAACGGTTGTTCAGAGCAGTGTTGTTTGTATCAGTTTAGAGTTAGATTTGTTTCTTTCAGAACTTTCACTGCTGTGCTAAATGTAAGTTCTTGGAGACTTTTTTTTTAAAACAGATTCTCTTCCAATTAAATATTTGCAGTAGTGATTTATTTTTCTCCTCCTTTCTGTGCCAGTACAGTTGAGAGGAATTGGGGCTACTGGAGAAATGTGACCATCTAGCTCAAGCAGGAAAATGTTAGATTTCATTTAAAGCAGTCAAAATCCAGATTGTAATATTCTAATCTTTTTCTTTTAGATTTTTATGAAAGATGGATGGTTCAAACATTTTGGTAGATTAATGAAATATATAATGGAGTGGAGAGTGCAAATTTAAATTCATGAGGTTTTTTAACGGTCACTTTCAAATTTTTTAATGATCACTGTCTCTGTGTCAAAAGAAACACACATCAGCTTTCCTGAACCACTGGCTGTGGTAAAAGGCTCGCTTGCTAAATGCTTATTACTGTCATTACATTACAAATGTCCGTTTCCAAAAAATGATCTAACTTAGCAGTTGTAGGGCTGTCTCACTTATAGCCTTTGTCCTTCCACAGGTCTTTTTCTCCTGATAGCCCGATGCCAAAATGAGAATTAAATCATACTTTCAGAAGGAAAAGATGTTCAGGTTTATGAAATATAAATTAAGGCTTTGGGGGGAAAAAATGCAGCAACATTTACTGTTTAAATGGGAGATGGCTTCTAACCAGTGATTAAAGGGAGAGATTTTAGTGTCACTTTTAACTCTGTCTAGAATACAGTAGGTGGGAACAATTAAAAAGCCACAAGAACTCTGAAATAAGGGCTGTTTGTGCATTCACAGTTCTTATAAACTGAAGAGGATGAAAGAGGCTTTTTTCTCATTGTCACTTGCTTTCTATGTCTGCTAGTATTATGCTAGTGTATATGGCAAAGGCAGACTTTTTTAAAATGCATGCATGCGGATTAGGGTCAAGCCCTGTGTATCAGTAATGCAGTAAGCCTCGTCCATAGCACTGCAGTGAGAGAGCCTACCAACAGCAGCGAGATGCTTTAATTGAGACATGCTGTCAAAGTGACAAACACATTTGCATACAGTCTATTTATTTTCGTTGGAAAGGTCTGCAGTCTGCTGTTGGTTGAACATTCTTAATCAGCTCGCTGTAAGTGAGCCGGCAGCTAGCTGTCCTATGCTAGGTGCTTCTCTTCATTACATGACAGATTAGCTAAAGGGGGATGGGCTAGCAAGGCAGCAGCAACCTTTAATTTTAACTCATTATCTCTCACCCTATAGTGAGGTAGTTTCTAGCTTTTCCAGATACAGTTGTGTATCTGCAGTTGTTAGGCTACAAAAAATACCAGGAAAATATCTTGAAATGCCTTTGAATGTATAGCACCGCAGCTGATTGTTCTCAAAAAATTTAGCAGCAATTCTCGAACTGGGTGAGATTCCGTAGTGGTGTAGCTCATCTTGGCGAGTGGTTATCAGGCATTGTTTGAGAGGGTTGTTTGTTATGGAACTGTTTTAACGGTGGTTTCTGTAAGCCTAAGAGTTGTGGGAAAGCTCTCCGTGATTGTCAGAAGGACTTTAGCCAGATAGCCTAGGGCAAGGCGATAAAGACTGAAGCAAAGCCTTCTTAATAAGACTGCACAAGGAGACCAAAGTGGAAGGGCGGGACCACAGCTTTTTCTCCGGTTTGACTTTGCATGCTTTTTGGTTGACTCAGGGTGTACCTTTAATACTGACCCTCAGATCAACCAAGTACAAGGAACTATCGTCATGGACTCCGAGGCAACACAACTGTGCTCAACAAGTAGCAAGAGCAATGCAGGCAACTGAGGTTTAATGAGTGGAGAGAAGAGGGAATGATTTTCAAGCCAAGAAAGAAATTCAAATGAATAGCATGTAGTACTGAACAGTGCTCTCTGTTTTGGGGAAAGTCAGGTTAATTATAGTACAAGGTACAATGCTACAGAGAACATCCTTTGTGAATGTCTTATTATCGCTTGCTTTCTTCCGGCTTTTTGTCTGAAACCCTGACCAAAACTTACTTGAAAACAATAGAACACATGCTGCATGTTCAGCTACCAGCGTCCACCACTGCTGTTGCTGCCCGTGGGTCCTCCCAGCGGGGCCAGGCAGGGCGTGCACTGCGAGCCCAGTAACCGCTGACCAGGGCAGGGTGGGACAGCTAATGCAGGTGATGGGTGACTCGGGTGTTTGTAGCTTTTGCTGGCACGCATACACTCCCACTTTTTGGGTAGAGTGCACGTGTTTATCTTGGTCATCTTTTAGCTATTTGGAGAATAAACGCTACACTGTGTCACTGTGCATTCCTTGTCCAAGCAAGCAGCTGTTAGGGGCTACTTTGGCAGGACCCACAGCTTGAAACATTGAGGTCTGTTGTGATACTGGACACGTTTGGTTCAGGTTGGTTTTTTGGAGGGGTGGAGGATGTTATTTGGTTGTTGCTTTGGTTTTGTTGTTTGGGTTTGTTTTTTTTCTAAATAATGTTCATTTGCACCTAATGGCTGCAGAAATTTTAGAAGTCTTACTGTCTTATGTTCAGAATAAGGAAGAATGGCTGAATACAGACCTTTTCATAGTGTTTTTCAGAATCTGAGTTCGCATTAGTGGTGCTTGAGTGTGTGTTTTTCCTAGAAATTTCAGCTTCTATCACTGGACTGTTGGTGGTGGCGAGCTACAGTGATAAGGGTGCTGCACGGAGCATAATGATAAGCAGCCTTAGATCTCTTCCACTTTGTGATTTTCATTAACTGATTGATCTGTATTGCGGTTCAATTTTGTCTGATTTCAGAAGTATGTTGTTTGAGGAGTTCTTCACATCTCTACACCCTAAACAAACATGAAAATTTATAAGTTGCCTTTATGCCAAGGGAAGGAAAAAAAAAAAACAAACCACAAGACATTTTTCTTTTCTTTTTGCAAGGCTGAACTATCCTGTTAAGGTATTTTGGGGGTTTCGATTTTTTTGAAGGTGTTTTTGAGACAGAAGGCTCAAATATCTCATTCAGGTATTTGGGTAAGTGATATTTATACATGTTATCTATGTAATAGCCCAAAAGCAAAGAGTTTGGGAAATGCAGGCATGTCCTCATTGATGATGATTGTATAGCTGCTTCAAGTAACGCAAGCAGCTCTCCAAAATATCTAGATGAGTGTTTAATGAGCAGCAGGCTTTTTGTCGTTCTCTTATATATATGTATTTTTGCAATATCTAAAACAAAATAAACAAAACAAAAACCCTTTTTAACGTATAAATTGATTATTTTGCTAAAGGAGAAAGGTAGATTAATATCTGGATCTGATACTTTAGAAGCTTTTTCCCTCCAGCAGACAGTGCTTAACTATTAGGCCACTGGTACACCACTGTGGCAAAGATAAACACTTATGGTGTCTGTGTACCACAGCCAGGAGAAGAAATGCTGAATGATTTTTAGGTTTTTGAGACTTTGCTTAGGCGAGCGGACACATTGACAGGTCCCTCTAACTACTGAGGTTGTGTGTCCTGGTGTGTGTCCATACAGCTCTATCAGAACCGTCGTACAGTCTGAGATCGTGGGTGCCACGTGGTCAAACAGAGCACTTCACGTTTGGCAGAGTTGCAGCCCCCTTCTTGGAGTAAAGGGACCACTTTATTTTCCAAAAATGTACTTGTTTTTAACACATCTTTCTCCTAATGAAGCTTCTGCTTCTATGCACTATGCTTGGGAACATTCTATCTCTGGAGCTTTTACACAGTCAGTAGTACAACTGATCTAGTACAATTAAAACAACAAATGATAAGCTGCCAGAAACATCCTTTGTTGGGAAAGGGTATCATTTCATTAGAAGCAAGTTATACTGGCAGCTCTCTAATTGTTTCTATTCTAATTAGAATGTCTTTTGTCAGCTTACGTGTGGTTGTGTTCCTGTGGCTTTTTTTTATTTACCAGCAAATAGAATATTTTATTCCATTTATGTACCAAAAGGTAAAACTTTCAGAAAATAGAGAAGACCCTTCCAAGTATGTCTTTACTTAAGAGATTCCATTCTTGATGTGAACTAGAGAGAATTCGTATTCTGGGGGCTCGTGCAAATAACTATGAAACAAATGGAAAATATACTTACGTAGTAAAGCAGCTTATCTGACTATGGAAAGGCTTGTCCAAGTTCTCTTCCCAGCTGATTCTTACTGCTGTTAAACTTTGCAGGCCATAAAATGAGAATTGCCATCTTAATTTGCAGTTTTGATCATTTGCTGTAAATTAAGACGTTCATTTTTCCCATTCATGATCGGCACTTAGACGTGCAGAACAAACAACTCTGCTTTGTAGGGCAGGTTTCTTCTGCAAGAAGATTAAATGGCATTAAGAGGTCAGGGGGAAGACGGGGAGAAAACCAGCCAGCTACATTCCAGAAATGCAAAACTGGATCACTGAGGCCAGAGGCAGCAGAGGGAGGGATAATCTCCAGGGTAAAAGAGATGAAGTAGGGAAGGGAGGAAGGCTCCTTTGCCAGACCCTGTGACTCCCTTCACACCCAGGTGCATTGGAACAATAGCGGATTCCCCTGGATCACGGCGGGCATTGTGTGGCACTGAGGTAGAAACCAAAGGGGAAAGGGGAAAACGAGTTCATTTTCTAATAGTCATGCAACTGTACGCTAATATTGCAGAGCCAGCCTCCTGTTCTTGCCACTCTGAGCTGTTCTGACAGTAGAGATACCTTCCTCAAGAAAATGAGCTTCCATTCCGCTCTTCCCCGCTGATGAGCAATACGGTCTCCCTGTTCCTTTCTGTTGAGCCACGTGGAGTTTCCTCCCTCTCTCCATTTGATTCTTTATGTATTTAGCAAAAGTGTAAGCATATTTAAAATTATTTTATCTTCAGAAAGCATATTTTCTACCGTCATTTCCTCTCACTCCTTTCTTTGACTGTTCCTTTCAGAAAGGAATTCACTGTTGCTGAGTAAAAGTCACCTTGTGAGAAAAGCAAATGTATTGGCCCAGAAGCACGTGTCCATCTAATGTCTACTTGAGATGACTCAAATGTCCCGTCACTTTTTAAGAGAGAGTGTTCTTAGTCAGGGGAATAAAACCAATGTCAATGGACAAGAGAATAATTCATTTGATTGAAATAGTGCTTTGTGGTGTGCAAGACTTGCAGAAATGGCAATCCATGGGGTAGGAGTTATCTAACTAAAAGGCTTGCACTCTTGTCATGCGTGTAAATATTTGACAAGTGAGACCTGGTGCTCTCTTTAGGAAGATGTACACCACCTGCAGAGCATAACCAAAGGTTACTGCCTCTCGTGCACTCACTTGCCAGTGTTTTCTAATGAGCAACCAGACGGCTGTGTCTTCTTCAGCTACTGCAGCAATGTAGTATGTGTGTAGCTCATGCTATGTAGGAATTCATGCTTTGCAGTAAGATTATGTTGCGCCAGTCCTGCACCCAGCACATGTTTTCATCCACGAAAAAGCACATTCTGGACTGTGGCTTTTAGTGTTTTCCAACTGTCTCGGCATTTCAAGCACTTCTTAAGCAGGGATGTTCAGAATAAATTTACTGCCCTGTGTACATGCAAGTCAGATGCCATAACATTGGATGTATGAAGGAAAGACTGAGGTTGAGCCGACCTCCTAGGGCTCTGTGACAAGCAATAGCAGCTGTAACATGTCTGCAGAATTTCCTTGTTAGTCCTGTTACGTTGAGGAACCCATAAATATCTTGTAGGGAGTATCTTGGTCCATCACTGCTGGCATGTGGAAGAAGAATTGTGCTTTATAAATAATACATACATATAAAATAAATACATCAGTACATGCAAGGCTAACCAAATCACCTAGATTGACAACTTGAGAAAAGCTCAGAGGGTCTTATGGATGACTTGCTTAGTCTATCAATGTAGCTCAGGATCCAGAAGCTTCTTATGTATTACTTATGAAGTTGATACGTGCAGTTAGGCCAGAACTGTCTGAATTGACCTCTGGGCCCCTGGATTAAACTGGAAGATTAAAGGAAGAGAGTATGTGAAACATATGATTCTTCTAACTGCTAACCCCACTGTGGTTGCTTGTTTGGCCAGCCATTTTTTGGATTTGCCCTTCAGACCTGAGCTGATTAATACCAAGTAAAAACGGTTGCAGAGTGCCATGCTGCAGACCAAGGAGCCGTGTGCTTTTGTGTGTTTGTGGGGAGGAGTATCCCCCTAATTATGCAGACTTGCTCGGTGAATGATGAAGCTGAGTGAAGCAGGTAGTCATTGCTGTTTATACAACTCCTTAAATGAGAGACCCTCTCTCTTTTTTTTTTTTCTGTACAAGTATTCTGCTTGCTAGAGAGAAATAGCTGTTAAAAGATAATGAGAGACATGTCCGTTTTCCAACATTTTAAATCACATGGGTTGCATGATCCCCTTGATTTGAATTCCAGTATCAGGCCCACAGAAAGCCCAATGTAAAGGTGACAAAATGACCAGTTAAAAATAAAACACACACAAAATAGTCCGTCTTTTTTCTTATATTTGATATTGCATTGCTGGATTTTCCAGTATTTTAAATGAAAAATATATGTAGTTAGTTCCATGTTGACAATGTCCTTGAGGATTTGACAGTGAGATTTTCCAGCAGTTGCTCTTCGTTAGAATCCTGGTGGTGTTTAATAAGGCAGCCGAACTGCTGGCACCTTCGGTTCTTGTTTGTTCTCCGAGGGCTCGGGGCTGCTGCAGTAAGCACATCGACCAGGGCTGATCATTACAAGGGCGTACGCCACCATGAATAAAAATGTCACACGTTTTCCCATCTCACAGCGGTACAAAATGTCAGTCCTGTCAAACAGACATTGCAGGTAGCAGTGAGCAGTCAGTACAAATTGGGAAGCCGAATATTCCCCCAGCTTTCTGATATTCTTCATCTGAAGCAGAAGAAAAACAGTTGTTAACCTATTAGCTGTGATTTTTAAACTCTGCTGAGATAGTAGATGGATAGACTTTAACACATGGGGGTAAATATATTCCTGGGGTCTGGGATTTTTTGCAACACGTCTCTCCGTCCATGTATGTTGAGAAACAGCATGAAAACAAGCCACTGCAAAATATACCTCATTTTGGTAGAAGTCCTTTGGAAATTTGAACATCGTCTCGATGAGGTTCCCTCCCAAGCCCTTCCCTGTTTTATCTCTCTGAATACTTCTGAAAAAACCCTCCTTGTTGTTTTGTTAGTAATCCAGAAAGGGCATGGTTTGATGAGTTAAGGGAATTTTCTTCCATGGTCCTTTCCTCATGCGATAACAGTGCGGACAATCGTGATTTCATTCTCTTTCTGTACAAATGAAAGTTCCGCTGCTTTCAGGCCAAGGCATATTATGCAGTGTAGAGTCCACAGGATATGTTGTTTTCTGGGTGTTAGACGTGCCTTAGTGCTGTGAACATATCTGTGTGTTCACTGAGTTACCCACCTAGAATTGAGGCATGGATGTTGTCAATGCAGGGTTCAGCTGTTACTGCAGCGTCCAGAAAAAATCTGTTGCAAAAGATTAGGTGCAAAGGAGGTGACAAAATAGCAAAGAAATAGCAAGAAATGGCACTAAATCACCGGTGATTGCCCTAAGGGACAAGGAGAGCAGGTAAGATGGGCGGCAGTGGTCTCTGTAAAGCGACTATCTCCAAGAAATTTACTTAGAAGTCCGTTCTGTAAGCAGAATTTTTTTTTTTTCTCTGATACCTTCTCAGAACAAAGAGGCAGTGTATGCATTCAAGGTAGTGAATTGTTGTAAATTATCCCTTTACCCAAACGGCATTGATTGCTGAAGCAAATTGCAAAAGATAGGCTCAGCAAGGAACACTCGTGTCAGAGCGCTGCAGAAACAGAGCGGTTAGAAACTGGATTAAAAGAGTGCCAGCCTGCTGCTGGCTGGTGTATTCGGCTGTCTGCAGTATGGTTCTCGGTCATCTAAGGCCTTACTACATGGAAACCAAATAGGAAACAAAATGTACGAGGCTTTTATGAACCAGAACTACTCTAGACTGAATTAAACATTTTGTCTTCTGTAGGCATCGATTTCCTACGGGAAGAGATACCTGCTACATACAGCTTAACTTACAGTGGCTTTCAAGCTGTGGTCTGCAGGCACCTGGGGTCTGTGCCAGGTAAATAAGAGGCTGTTGACAGTCAGCTCCTTTGGAGGATGTCAGGAGTCTTCAAACTGCAAAGTGCTGAGTTACATCAGTTTAATAGTTAGGGGGGGTTCTTCCAGTGTTTTAGAAGAACTGAATGCATGTATAGATGGGAGGAGGTCAGGGTTTATTTTCAACTGCACAGCAGATAAAAAGTGAAATAGGAGAACTAAGTGGTCAAATTGTATTGATACCATCTTTTGTGGGTTTTGTGCCGCTTGTTTGCGTAGTGTCACTGGAACTAGGAAGCAATCACAAGTCTTGACAGGTCTTTGAACCAGACATACCATTACAAGTTAACCACTACTGCGTAATACTCCTCCCATCAACATCATATAAGAACACGTGCTACTCTGGGACATGGCCTGAGTATGTCTGTCTGCTCAACCCTTACTGCACACGTAGAAAAATATGTCCATCTAATTCTCAAAACTCTTCCTTTTTTCTGTAATTGCAGACAAAAGAAATAAAATACCTTTCAATTCTACAGCCAAGGGGTTTATTATTTAAGCCACGTGTTTTTAGGATAGCATCACTCTAAACAATAATAATCCACAATAACCTGTGGTTTTAGGATTTCCTGTCCCTGGCACTCTTCCGTAACAAGCCGATTATAAGATGTAGCCAAAAGGCCTATTTGCATCATCCTGGTGGAACCTTTTGACTTGACAAGATATACGTGATCCTGCTATCATGCTCCTGCTTTCATTCGTGGTTTTAGGAGAGATCTACATCTGGTTAGTGCCATGTAAGTCCTAGATTTAAAGCAAACTGTGGTATGTTGTACATTTTAATATTTAATATTTTTAAAAGTTAGCTATTCTGGGTTTGTTTCCACAGTATGAGATTAATAGGTGGACGTTATCAACGTGGACGTTCCAAATGCGGGTGAGCTATCAGTGCTTTGTGTCTAGATGCACCATGAAAAGGTATTTTACCCATGATTAGGAAGGACAGAGTGTGTCTCAGCCAGGAGAGAGAGGAGGTGAAGATAGACTTTCAGAAAACTGCTTTCTTCCCCTTTAGTAAAGAGCAAGTTTCCTCTCAGTGGCTTTGGGATGGACCTATGCATCTTTGGCAGCATCCCATGACACCAGATGTGACTCAGATGCCTGAAATAAAGATCCTTATTCAGTATTAGGGAAAACAGGAGCTTATAGGCACCTACCTTTCATTTCCTTCTCTTACTGTCTACTTCTCTGTAAGGCAATGGAAGATTCCTGGCTAGAAAGGTAAGGAGATAGTCCTTGTTTTTCTCGCTGAACTAATCAGTGTTTAATTGTGGCAATCTCTGCCCCTTTCATAAATTCTTGGCACAGCTATAGGCATTGCTACATTTTTGCCAGATTCAGTCTACCTTCCCAATCTACAAATACGGCTTGAAGAACGAGGCATCCCTTAAAACATGGAGATTATTTTTATCACAGGACCCAGCAGATTTCTGTTGAAGTATTTCAGAGTGTAAATTAAAAATATATGCTGTAAAGCATACACTGTTCTTGTCATCCCAGTTTGTGAGCTGTACATATGGGAGTATGTAAAAGTAGTGTGTGCGCTGTGCAGGGATCTGGATGGATAATAAAACAGCTGCCTCATAGATTCCATCTGCTTTCTGTACTGAATCTTTTTAGGTACCGTACATTTTTCACTGTTGTTATTTTCTCCCCCCGCTTTTTTTTTCTTACTGAATGTTCAGTTGAGGTCCAGCTTATTCTTCCAAAGGCAGCACTTCAGATCGTTTGCAGCATGGTGTGTTTGAGCGTGGGTACGTTCAGGACAGTCCATCTCACATCTGATTGTTTTTAAAACATACTAGCAGTTTTCAAACCAGTCCTAAATTTCTGAAGGAAATAAGACATTCATATAGAAAATCTTTGCTTTGGAAATTGCTAGAAAAACCCCTCACTACTAGTTGAGAAAGAGAAACACTTCTATATGTACTGACAAACCACTTTTCATTTAGTTGTTTCCTTTATGCATTTTTTCTAGTTGCACTTGTTACTGCATATGAAATAGCTCTAATGTACTCTGGTTTGAATACCACTTTAAAAAAAAATCTCAACTGACATCCACAATTAGTTTGAGATAATATTCAGCTCACGAGCTGTTACCTTGCAGACTAAAAATGATCTTTTTGTAATGTTTTCTCTAGTATAAAGAACCAAAATAGCTGTATTGTGAAAGTTCCTTGGGTATATAATAGCTACTTTATGAGATGTGGGATCTATAATTTTTAAATAGTATTTTTACAGTGTAAAAGTGAATGTAAGATTTTTTTTTTCCTCCAGCATCTCATAGCTTAAAATCACTTGTCTGATAATTAGTAAAACAGTGCCAGATCTGCAGTCATAAAATTGGCTTTCTGCAAATTTTCTGTCTTGTTGCTTCAGAAGTATTTAGAACAAGACAATTAAGAAAACATCTAAAGTGAAAAGGTATGCTGGTAAACAGCTATTGGTAAGAAAGTGCTAATTTAGACATTTCTCCCTTCATATAAAAAACTGTAGTATATACATTTAGGAACATACCTAGAATAGCAATTTAGCAGCTTTTAGCAATGTAGCTGTGTGCTGTTTTGTGCCCATTCATCCTTACAGCACAGGTAATTAAGTTGATATTCCAACACAGCTTCACCTACTGACCTTTTAGAAACTAAGTATTTTGCTGTATTAACAAATTGACTTCAAATCAGTGACTTTTCCAGTAAATGTGGCCTTCATATATGCTTTGAATATACGTACTTCTCCCATTCTGGTGACAGATATTAACATCAGCATTAAAAATGGGGCTCTGGTAAAGGGCAAAAACCTGTTGTCTCCTGGTGGACCTCCACATCAGCTACTCCTCACTGCCCTTTGCCTATTCTTTTCTGGGCTTCCCACCACTGATTTAAGCCATACTGTTTCCCTGACCATATTTAGTGGAGGGAACGTGCTGCTGTGAAGCTATAGTTTTGTCTTATCATTCTATTCAGATTTCTTTAGGCTTCAGAAATGTAGTATGTGTTGCAATACATACAAGACCTCAAAATGAACTTTATTTCTGGTAGCACTTAAGTGGATAAGATAAATTTGAATCTGAGTGTTTGATTTGACCTATGGTCTAGAGAAAGAAAGGCCTTCTTCCCTTCCCTTCTTCCATCCTTCCTTTTCCATCTAACTGAATTCTGCATTACAGAGCCTTGACCAAAAATGAGCCAGTTGAAACTTTTGCTGGAGTGTATCAATGCTGCTTCTTGTATAGACTCACCTTGTGTATCATGTATCTTGTCCACTATCTTGCTGCTTGCAGAGAAAAGTGCCAGCTGTTCTGGAGAAGAAACTGCAAACTTTTCGGTAGACAGATGCAGAATTTTAACTGCTGCCTGAGGAAAGCTTCTCAAGATGCTGATGCAACAGGTGACAGTGAAAAAGCAGCTATCCATCCTTTCTTTTGCTGACAAATCTTGTAGCAAGGTCATGAGTTTGAATGATGGTGGGGTTTTTTAGGGTAGATCCATAAGGAGCTTAGATTATGACTCTTCAAAGCTATGGATTTATGAGTAAATTGTGGCTGGACTGAATTCCACCTGGAATTCAAGGTGTCAGTCTGTGTGGCATTGATTTGTTGTGTGATAACTTAAGTAAGAGAAGAGGAGAGTTCAGTCAAGGGAAAGGTAAGTTTGGAAGAGCAGCAAGGTGAATCAATGCTGATACCAATAGAAAGCTTAGTAAAAAGGAGGAGAATGCTGGGAAAAGATGACTGCAGGTATGACGTCACACTTGAGCTTGTGGTTTTCGATTGTGTTAAAAAAGTCTATCTGAATCACAAATAATGTAAGTAAAGAAATATTTTTTAAAAAATCTGTCACTTCACAATCCCCAAGTAAGATGGAACTGAGGTAACCTCAGTAAGCGTAGATAACTCATGTGATATCCTAAATGTTGAGAAGTTCTGTCTTCAGTATTCCTTGGTCCTGGAGTAGAGTAATTAAATGAGAATCACAGGTTATATTAGAGAAGTTTTTGACCCTCTTGAAATGAGAGAAAAATTGAAAGCAACCTGGGCTTATGGTTATCACTTAGAGACCAAAAGGGGGAAAAAAAAAAGGTATATATAGTTTTGAGTTCTAGGCCAGCATCATGATGTTTTACAGTCTGACTTGTAATTGTTGGTCAGCTAGGACTAACAGGAGTAAAATGTTGTGCTGTGGGTGGTTTGCTACAGGCAAGGAGTATACAGTGAGATGGCAGTCCTGTTAAACTTATCCACGTTGTACTGGAATATCTAATGCTGTTACTCTTCTGAGTACTCTGACTGGTGCATGGATTTCTTCAGTTCACATTAGTAATTCAGCTGAAAAGGTACCAATATTGGTGACTCTCTTAACACAAAGCATAGTTTTCAGATACCCCCAAATATTTAAAACTTGATTTGGTTGCCATTGTGTAATCAAACAGTGATGAGGCAGGTAATTAACAGATCCTGTCACATGTTTTCTCAAAAAAAGATTTTTTCCTCCAGCGAGTACGTGGTGGGGTAGGTACAGTTCAGTCATACATGTCCTTGCAGTGACTATAATCAGTGTATGGACCATCTCGCTGGGAGGTGATCCTCAGCGACTGCTGTGGCTGGCTGGCTGGCTCTGAGGCGCCTGCCTTTGTCACGCGTTTTTCAGAAGCCTTGATAATACTGCCGTTGGCTCGTCAGCTAATGCTGTTGGTGCAGCAGTCTTGCAGTGTTTCCTCAAAAATTATCCTGGCTTTTGCTATGGAAAGGAAAAACTGATTCCCAAATCACCATGGGCTGGGGGCAGCGATGCAGTCATTATCGTCTGGTCGAGCAGGCGTTCAGAGCCATTCCCATGTCCTCCGCTTTACTTCTCCCTTGAAGTGCTAATACGTGTGCACAAGCCACCACGGAAAGGACATTAACTGTGATCTTGTTCTCAATATCAAAGTTGCACTTTAGGGTGGTTTTATTTAGAATCTCATTAATTGTCAGTGGATTCCTTGTCTAACAGACTATACCTTAAGATGCCATCTGTGTGAGGAGAGTCCTGCTGCTGGCTCAGTTAAAAGCAACTGGACTGGAATAGCTCCAGTGCTGTTCCAAAGCAATGCGATGGCCAACTACTAATTTAAAAAATGAGGGACCAAAATAGGCACCTTAATGCACTGTTCTGTATTCATTAGAACTGTTGGTGAAGGGGCTTTCAGGTTTCTTTACAGTGACAGCACACGCTTTGCTCTAGGCAATACATTTAAACCTTGATCCAGTACATGTGCTCATCTTTAAGTGTATGAAAAGTTTAATTGACTTAGGGCTTTTTCCCATGCTCTTAAATGTCTGTGCTCATTCGAGACCTTTACCATAAGTTTTCACAAGCACTAAAATCACTCTTGAGATTTTAGTGAAAGCTTTTGTGAATATCCTGCTCTGCAGGGTTCTTCCCATTTTCGTAAGTGTTGTCTCGAACACTTGGACATAGAGGTCCAAGAATCCACCTCGAGCATCTTTGTTGTCTCAGTAAATTTTAGATGCTCTGGTCTGGAGTGCTGATTGTGCTGCCTTTGGTTTAACAAAAGCTGTGTCAAGTCTACGTCAACAGGCAGATACGGCTACCCTTCCTGTTGCTGACCTTTGTAGGTCATGAGATTTGTCACTGTTTTGGAAAAAAAAAAAAAAAATTGCATTTTGTGAGATATGAAGTTAACATAAATCACATGTTGTCATCCGCTCGTGCTGCTTTTGCCACAAAATCAGAGGTGTTTTCGTGTAGGTGACTTTAATTTAGTTTCCACTTTGATACAGCAGCAAAGACTTCGTCCGCCTCGGCCACCGCCTCCAAAGATACAGCGTTCTTCTAGGCCCGTGAGTAGCTGGTAGTTTTGTTTCACTGCCACAGCTTAACACTGCCTGAATTACGCTCTTAGTAGCATTACTAAACCTTGGTAGTCTGGATTGTCAAACTTTGCAAAAAAGCAATGTGTGAATTATGCTCCTAAACTTCCTTCTTCTCTGCTGCGGCACAGCCCTGGGACCTGCATTTATTCTGCTTTTCTTTGACGAGTTCTGCAGCTTTCAGTCAGTTTGGCAGGTAACTGATGCTGCTGTTGCAACGTTTGTTTTGACTTTTGCGGTGATCTCTTAAACAGTCTTGCTAGGCTGGCATAAGTTTTTAGCCAGTAAGCTTTTGGAGACTTGCACTAAACTCAAATACAAAAGGAAGCAGAAGTCTGAAGAGAAAGTATTTGTTCTCTGCAAGTTATGCTTTAAATTAATTTGGGACGCTTGATTTTTCTCCATGGAATAGAGGAGTGAATACACATGAAGAAAGCAAAGTCTGTATTTGGGTGGTAGAACATCAGTACCACGTGATGGATGATACACACATATGCTTCATGTTCATTTAAAATGCCAGCTGGGACTCCATGTGATTACGTGGTATTAAAAAGGTCGGCCCAGCATGTTGGCCAGAGGAAGTGACTCTGCCATGGAAGAACTACACAGAAATTGTTCTCAGTGCAATACCTGTGCTGTATGAGGCAGGGATAGCTTATCTCAGGAGGTTTTCCTTCAGAACACTAACTGTAGGACAATTGTTGTATGTTAATTATGCCACATGCCTCTCAAACTGGAGACTGTGCTGGGTCTGCACCAGTGCCTGTTTTGGTTTTTCAGTAGTACAGGAAAAGTGGTATCCCTTCAGAAGGTGGGTTGTTTTTTACATCAGCCTTGGAAGATCTTTATTTCTATTCAAGACTTTTGCTTTATGAATATAATTCCCCCAAAAGACAAATACATCTTACTCCTTGCTTCCTGATATATACATGTACGTGCATAAGAAAGAGAGAGATGCAAGTTTTCAAATCTAATCTTGCTAAAACTTGTTAAAAATACCTTTTGGATGAGCAGGCAACTGATTAACAAGTGCACTTGGGTGTGTGTTCACTTTTGATCTTTGGTGCATGTTCCTGTGTTACATTTCAATAGCATGTGTTTCTTTTCCTCCCTCTTTTTAACTCTGGGTGTTCGGCTTAACAGAGTAATTTTTACCGATTCCTGCTCTGAAGATTTCTGTTTTCTGTGTTTAAAAGGTAGCATTGGCTATGCCTGTATGTGTTCTCTTCAATGTAATCGATGTGGGAGGCCCTCCCAGATGCATTATGGAACGTGTGGAACTAGGAACAAACTTTCCCTGGTACTGTGGGGTCCCCACAGGGCTCCGTAGCCCGCTCGGCTTGTGCTTGGCAGGTGTATGAGGGCCCATTGCAGTTCCTCTGAACAGTATTGTTCAGGTTGAATAATTTATTACATCAAAGTCTTGCTAAGACTGTTTAATCTCCCAGCTGTAGAGCATTAATAGTCCTCACTCTAATGTGTTTGTGTCAACTGTCTTTGCTCCCAACGTGATTGATAAAAGGTTGGAAATGTACTAATAAAAGCTCCTGTTGCATTCATCTAGCTGTGTCAATAAGTGGAACAGAAATGCTTCATTCATCAAGAGGAAATTCAAGATAAATGTAAATGATTATAATCACTCCCAAAAATATGCTTGTACCAAATATACATAAATTTGTTGTTGTTCAGAACTGTTATTTGGCTTTTAATAGTTGAAACACATTTTTGTGTGTGTAAATAATACTTTGTGCAGGCTGCTTTTTCTCTCCCTTAGACTTGGCATATACTAGAGGTGGGTATCGGCAAGTAATTTATCCTAGCCTTTTACAGCAAGCACTGAAAGAGCAGACCAGGTCCCTCTGGTCTTCCAACCAAGCCCACATAATACCAGAATTCCTCAGAAATACTTGCTGTTTTCAGGATGTATCTGTTATAAGGAGTAGTCCATGGGCACTAGTCCTTGCCATATGAGTCATTGCTAATAATAAAACAACAGCACAGACCAAGGAGAGGTTAAAGAAGCAGAACAGATACGTTCTTTACATTCTGCTGTTTTGGAAATGAGTTGTGGTGGTACTATGAAAGAGAGAGCGTTGTTGCTTATAATTAATAGAGATCTGTTTGGATTAATAGTGGCTGTTTGGAAACTTCATTCAATTATAAAAAGTTGAAATATAATAATTATGCACAAAGTTGATGGGGACAGTAATAAGCACATTTAACCCTTCTGTACTGGATGTTTACCTTTATTCTTTTGGCTGTGTGCTCACATAATTGGATTTCTTTCATCCTTCTGCATTTGATAAGCATTTAACCTTGCCTATTTGGCTACATAAGGCTCAAAATCCAGCAAGGAATTGGCTTGATTCCTGGCTTTTCCCTGCAGTCCCCCATGAACAATGCTCTAAATCTACTTAGCATGTCACCCTGCACTGTACTGGTGTGGTGGCCCCCTGGAGCCATCCCAAACTCTCATCTCTCTCCCCCATCACCATCACTCCCCCAGGGTACCACCCAAAAGGTGAAAGTGTTCACAGCATGATGACAAGCCAGCTTTACACATGATCTTTCAGCTCAGATTTAATTAAACAGGTTTCTTTCTTCCTCTCTTTTTCTCTTTCTCCTTCTCCCTCTCTTCTCCCCCCAGTTCCTCTTGTGTCTCTCCCCCCTCTCTTGCATGCACTCGCTTTCTCTTGGTCTCTCTCTCTGTTTTATCAACCCTAATGAAGCAGTATTCTTCATCGATCCTGCTGATTGCCAGCCCATTCCTTTTGTTTGTTGGCACCGAGCCATTCAGCCGCACTCTGACAGCTCAGCTCGTCTAATTAGCTCTGTTGTTCTTTTCCCCATGTTTCACCACGTTGCAAGTTCAGTTGAAGTTGCCACAAACTTAATCCTTCCATTCCTGCCATAAATTCACATTCTTAAGCTGTCTTTATTGCAGAGAGGAGCAGCCTTGTGTGGGGACTGATCTTCAAGACCTTAACATCTGACCTTTTTATAAGCCCTTTTTCCTAAGTAATAGTGGCAATACATCTCTGGATTTCTTCATCATATCTGCTGTGCACCATTGCCTTTGAAATGAAAATTTGATAAAATAATCCTGCTACTGTCTTCTGCATACTGTTGTGGAGTGCAGAAACACCACACACAATTCGGTGGCTTTTTCATGGCAGGAAAATTCGAGGTTTATGTGCCTGGGGGTGGGGGAAAGGGAGGGGCAAAGCCCAGAAACACACACTACCCACCCCCCAACAAATAGTTAAAACAAACACGCACAAAAAAACCCCAAAGCAACAAAAAATCCAACCATAAATTGCAGAGATGGGGGGAAATCTGCATCTATTCTATCGTTGCAAACAAATCCATGAGTTATCCGAGGAGTGCTTAGGTTGTAGGCCTTTAACAGCTCCCTCTATATTGTGGCTATTAAGGGAGCACGAGCTCAGGGAGGTCAGAAGTTGAGTTGTGTTCCTAACTTGATTTGAGAGCTTGGGGGATTTCTGTTGAAACTAGCTTTCAGCTGAGCCAACAAATCAGACTCAGTTTCAGGTAAGGTAGTGCTTTCTTAACAAAAAATGGAAAGCTTGTTTGTACAGCCTGACCCTGATGCTGCAAATGTTCATTCCCACATTTGACTCAAAGGATAAGTTCATCCACAGGATTCCTCACTAGTGTAAGTAGGCACATGCATAAACTTTGCCTACATAGCGATCATGAGCACTTGTTCCTTTCCTTGAAGTAAAGGTTGTCTGTGGAGTTAATGTAAGTAAATTAAGGTTGATTTCTGAACATTGGAAGATGATGGATATTGAAGATTGGGTTGGCAGCAACATCATCTTCCACAGAAAAACTTTGGATTTTATTACAGACAACGAAAGATAAACTAGTGTAACATTAGGGGTGATAATGGTAATATGTCTGGCAAGGGTTTCTGTTCAGCTGCTGAAAGGAAGCTTTTAATGAAGAATGAGCCATGTTTTTCATGTTTAACATTTATTCTAAGCACAAATTTTTCAGTGCTCCTTAACACAGAAGTCTTCACTTGAGAAGTTGGGTTCCTATGAACAGGAGAACAAAAGGATCATGATGTCAGAGCTGAACTCCACTTTCCCATACAATGTACCGCAGCACACAGGCTTTTCCAGTTTTACTCTATCAACTAACTGTGTAAGGGGAAGCTCACTTTTAGGGAATCTTTTATGAGAAATTTAGCCTACACCAAACAGAACAGTGGAACAAATTTTCGTTGCTTTGCTAATAGCTAACAGTCACTGGCAAGCACATGTTTCACTTGCTATTCAGAAGCATGTGGAGTTTTTTGTCCTTGAACAAGTTGTGGGTCCCTGTAGTTTATATTCATACTTCAGAATTTTTTGTGTATCTGGATTCATTTGTGACATTGTGGTGGCACAAAAAATAAAAGGCATTTAAAAGCAATTCTGCATGGAAGATACCTTTAAGATAATGGTGGTTATGCAGATTTTGTTATTTATGTCTGTGGTTTGATCAACTTGAAGTCGAATTTGATGAAATGTCTTCTCTGTGTGTGTATGTAATAGGTTCGCCCGCCAAGACCTCATGTTGTTAAGAGACCCAAGAGCAATATTGCTGTGGAAGGACGAAGGACTTCGGTTTCTAGTCCAGAACAGTAAGTACTTTGCTGCTCTGCTTCTCTTTAGTTGCTTCAACAAACAGCGCATTCAGAACTAGAACTAGCCAAAGGAGAAAATAAAAAACACTACAGATAAATGTAATTTTTTAACTAACAAAAAATTTGTTTTTCAATTTTTGGAACATTTTAGAGGAAGTGTGAAAACGCAAGAACCCAGTTTATTTATTGGAAAATTCTGGTTTGCCAAGTTAGACATACTCTGATGAGCCTGTTTAGTGGAATTTTTCGGGTTTTGGAGACTTTTTCGTTTCCTTGTTGTGCTGTTTGGCACTACGCTTTAAATGAAGTTGTTAGCCACATCCCTGCAAATCCGCTGTTCTGGCCAGGCTTTACCTGGAAGATACGGAATTGTTTGTTTCATAGCGATGGCCATAAGGGTTGTATCTCAGGCTTGTTAGAGTCCCGTTAACAGAAGGTCTGTAGTGGGCTCTATAGTGAAGGCTTGTAGAGTTTAACTGTCTTGCGTAGTGCTAGCAGATGTATAACCTCTCTAGATTTGACTATGAAGTAAACAGGGATAATGTTCCAAATAAGTTGTATTGCTGTAGCCTGCTGCTCATGTGTAAAACGGGTTGGTTTCCAACATATCTCTTGTTCATATGAACAGTATATTCTGCTACCTAGGAGAGATTTTTTTCACATAGTTTCATGAATGTGACATATTAAAGTACTTTTTACAAAGAAGACAATACTGTGATTCATTGCAGATATTCTTAATGCGTTGCCATAGTTGGGTTAACAATAGGTCATCAAGTGAAACCTTGCAAAGAGAAGGGATCTATTGAACCTTACCAACATAGCCCAAAAGGCGCTAGTGTGTGTGACACATATACATATAGGCTGTATCCACGTGCATCTTGGATTTAAAATTATTTGGATTCTTCTGGGTGTAGCTACTTCAACCATTCATATGTATAGAAGATTCAGCAGCACTGACAGGATACAGAAGCTGGTATTGGTTGCACATCTTAAGGGTCTGAATAAGCAGATTGTCTCCTCTCAGCTCAGAATTTGGGAAGCTTAAGGACTGTTTAAGGACCGTGCCTTTTGCCTGGGGTGGCTGATCTTAGAAGAAGGTGTTATGGAAAAATATGGCTAGAGTAGGGACAGACCTGCTCAGCACTCCAGAGGGAACAGCTGAGCAGTGAGGTAAGAACAGCAGGCAGCAGAGCCAGTATGCGTTTTCCAAGTCAGGTGGCAAGATTGAACTGGTGTTCCCCGTGTGTGAAGCACCTTGGACCCTGTCCCTGAACAGGGAGTGGAGCAGCCTTTTCCAAATGTCCGGTGCTGTGGCAGTGCAGCCTCAGCATGGGAAGTCACGCCGGGACTGCTCACAGACTACAAGTGAAAGACTCAGGGGCCACAGGATGGTGGCACGGATCAAATCTGTCACAGAGGTTTCCTTGTTGTTCATCTCGACCTGCAGCACAAGGTGATTGCTTGTATCATAGCCACTCCGCGTGCTTTATGTCCCAGCCTGCGGTGGCTTTGTTGTCAGTAAAGTGCAGTGCTTTAGCTGATGCCTGAGATTGCAGGATCTGTTGTATCTGAAGATACTAAAATCCCACAAAAATAAACACTGTTGTTTTCTGTAAAGACATCTTTTTCCCACATGGGTACCAGTTCCCTGTCACCACTGTTGATGAGGGAAGAGGAGGTGAAGGTTGGCGCACACACACACACACACACACACCCCCGCCCCAAAGTTAAGTGCCTGGCTAGCTTTTTCCTGGCTGTTCTTAGATGGGGTGATATTCTGGCTTTTAGCTAAAGTAAATGGTCACTTTTAAATTCTACAGGATTATTTCCCCATTTTCTAATGGAATTTGGTTGCCCTCTTGTGGAGTAGGTTGCAAATCCTGCAAAAGGGCTTGTGCCGTTACAGAGTGGTAGCTGTCCCTGCACAAAGATTATAGGACTGTTTAAAAGTTTTTTCTTAATATGATGACTCAGTGCATGTGGTTGAAGGATAATTGAGCTGGTTTAACCATTATGCATGTTTTGTATGAAGGATTATGCATGTTTGGATTCAAAAGCTGCTTGACATTCCAGCGTGACTTACTGCTAACACGTATTTTCAATTCCTGCCAGTATCAGAACAGAAATAAACTTGAACAGCAATGATACCGTAATATTTATACTAATGCTAGTAATACATTGAATTACAATTATTATTTTACTTGGTTTTAATTTGTAGCTGTGAATTTTAGTGAGACTTTACAATTCAGCTGCTTTCACAGAGTAAACTATGAAGATTTTTTTGTGAAAAAGATTGACAATAATCTACAAAAGATAATGAAGATAATTTGTAGCTGTAAACTGATTTATTTTTCTTCATGAGCATTTTACTGATAGATTTTTTTTAATCTTTTAAATGTGGAAGAAAACCAGGTAATGTCACTAATACCTCTGACACTTGCTGTACGGTACCAGTTGTGGTCTCTTCCTGATGTTTCACAGTTTCGATATTTTATCCAGCTCAAATGCAGTGTCACAGCAGGATCTGATTATTTTCACTCTTTCCTGTCATCAGCTTCGGGTGGCAAACTTTGACATAACTACTTTCAGATAGTTAATTGTAGAATATCGTACTCAAGTAGATCTCCTGTAAGGTGTCTGGTTTAGAGTGTTTTAATAAAAACAAGTCAGGGCAGTGGAGGAGACGGGACACACAACATGCAGCAATGATGAGACTGGCACTGCAGTTGTGATTTTGGAAGTACAAGTAGAGGAAATCTCTAACCTTGTGCTTAAATAAAGGTCAAATAAATGGCTTACCTAAGAAATGGCTTCAGGTGAATGCCTTCGAAATAGATAATGACTCAGTAATCCTGACCTTCTTCCTTGCTATTTGTCTCAAAATGACATTTTGAATAACAGAAAAATATTATTCTAAGTAGTAATCAAAGAGAGGATTTTCATAACATTTTTTCACAAACTTTTCTTTTTTCTGTCCCAGTAAGAAATAATCTTCCTGTATTGTTCTCAAATGAAAACATAGAGCCAGGTGTTGTGTCTCAAAAAAATTCACATTGTTTTCTTTCTCTTGGATAATACTAAAATGAAGGAAAACACCACAATATATGTTTTCCCTAGTGTTACTTGGTAGCATTGGAGTACCCGTATTGCAGACCAGAGGAGATTCCATGAAAGCAGCAGCAGCATGAGAGGGTGCTTCCCTTAAACTCAACTTTACCAAAATATTTGACTTAAGTGCACTGGTTCCAAAACTAGTTATTAGCCCGTTACTTTTTTCATGCATGGGTTATGTTTGTAAAGGAGCTTCTGTTCAGTGAGAAGTTTTTTTCTGTATTTAAAACTAACACTAACTTCAAGGTCTTGAACGACTACACGGAGGCTTCAGAGCCATTTCCAGCGTACCTGACGCGCTAGCTCAGACTGACTTTCGCACCGTCCTGCCGGCTGGTGCAGACAGGGTCCCCAGGGCAGCGTGCACCGACGCCCCGCAGCCCTGACGCCCCGGAACTCGTGCCACCCGCAGCCTCTCCTCCACTTGACATTTTGCGTGTCGTCTCTGGGAAGTAAACCCTTACCTAGGCATCCTTTCTGTTGTTAACATTTATTAATGCATTTCTTAGGAGATTAGGAAACTTGTATCTTCAGTTACATCAGTTAGTTGGTTTTTTAAGTGTGTATAAAAGAAAAACCTCGATTTGGGGGTATATGTGCTCATTTCCTACTCGGTCTTCAATTAAAACACAGGAGGGTGGGAGCAGTGACTTCACAGAACACCCAAGATAATTTCTAATGTCTTTTGTTAAACCATTATATTTAGAAGAACTATTGTTTTCCCCATCAAAATTTTCAGTCAATTTTTTTCTATTTCAATAGAAAGTTTGTTTCTTTACAATTTTATCAGTAATTCAAGGTTTGTGATGTTTATGATTCTTAAAAATTTATCATTAAATCTAAAATGTTTAATTTAACCCCCCCACTTTTTAGTTATAAGGTAACAGGAGAATTTGTAGATGAGAGCTCAGAAAATGCTGGATTACCACCTGGGGCAATCCTAGAGATGCAGGACATGTCTCCTTAAAAATAAATTAGTTGTTCACAGAAATAAGATGTTGCATTTTTAACAGGCAGTTTTTTGAGGGAGCTCTTTTACACCACAGCAAGATTTCCTATTAAGTGTAGAATAGGCTTCCAGAGTGCTCTAGGATCTGTCCTCCGTAAGTGCCAACTCGCTGGCTCCCAGGGCATGCAGAGTGGGAGGAAATTAAAATAGGAAATCAGAGGGTCAGGCTCACAATTAACAGCGTGTCAAAAGGCTCTCGGGCTGGCTAAACCCGTGTCAGTGCTGCAGCAGTTCATTAGGGCTTTCCAGAAGTCGTGCAGGACTCGGTAGAGAAGCTAATGGCTTTCCCTTGGCTCCTGGGAGTGAGTCTGGGCAGCCGTGCGGTGGGGGTGGTTACACTGGGTTTGGGGTGAAGTCAGCCCGACGGCCGGGCTCACAGCGCACGTTCAGTTGCGGCTGTTGTCACCCGGCGCTCTGCGCGCAGCGTTTGTGCATGGGCAAGCTTTCCCGTGGCATCGCTGCAAGCTGGGGTCTCTGTTTAGGCTGGAAGCCACAAGGGTGGCTGGAATGGGAGAGCAAATCCCGCAGGCTGGAATGGGAGAGCAAATCCCGCAGGCCGGAGCAGACGAGACTTGCCACGTGCGCTTGGGTTCCAATGCCTGGGGGAGATGGGTGTAGGGCAGCCAGGCACCGTGAAGGTGGTGCCAAGAGTGCCGACGCCCGGCAAAGGGACAGCAAACGCGGAAGAAACTCATGGAGAGCCATTGGGTTTTGTCGCGGGCCCTGCCGTACCGGAACCGGAGCACGAGGCAGGGCTGCCCTTCGGAGCCCTGGGCCTTCCTGGCTCTCCCACCTTTCCCGTATGATGGTTTAACAGCAACTGTAATTTTGGGGCCTGTTTCTGCTGTTGGCTGTGGAGTGAACCTGCCGAATGTGTGCAGCTTGCCTTTGTGAAGGGCTGTGACAGCCGCAGGGGGAATTGGTGAATAGATCCTTAGTACGGAGTAAGAGGACAAAAATGTGAAACGACTTTGTAGACTCTTGTGTCTAGATCTGTCAGAGCAGGCAGAGGTGTCATCCAGCTTGTTCCTACTTTAAATCCTTTGTTAATATTTCCAGCTCTTTAGAAAATTTGAAAAAGTTCGTAAAAACTATAAAACAGTTTGTTACCTGCCTTTGCTGGGTGTAGTGATCACAAGCTGCTGGTTTTGTTACCTGGTTGGACAATCTTTTTTTTGGTGGTTGTTTTAATTTCAAGTATCCTTTATGCTAATGTTTACGTTTGTTTTTCTGTAAATCTTCTGTCCCTATGAACATTCACAGTATATGAAGTGACACTTAAAAAATCAACTAGATATTTTAATATTTTTGTTAGCCCACACTTGGGTGTACTGGGTATTCAGAATATGCAGGGAGGAATTCCAGTGATAGGTCTGGGCTTTGTTCAGATTGAATAGTTACTAAGTAATCCCCTCAGTCCCAAGTCTCCTATTTCGTACGGGCAAGAAAAAGCCCATGCATCCCAAGTCCTCATTCTCTTTATTTTATTGTCTAAGAAGGACAAATTCCTTAATTCCCTAGAGCTGCTGTATAGCTGTTCTTTTTAAAAATATAATAGTTTAAAAAAAAAAAAATCCTCAAATTTGGGAAGCCCTTTTTAGGAGAAAAATGACAACAAGGCCATGCTGCCCCTTTGCACCATAATGTCTAGAATCAGGAAAAAGCACAGTTAATAAAATATACAAATTTAATTTTCTCATAACCAAAATCTCTCTTAAAATTATTACAGAATTCTCCTTATTAATTCCCATATCCTGTACTCACATTTCTGTATATATTTTTTCTATCTCAAGTACATTTAGGTGTCAATTAAATTTGAAATATCTACATTTGTCAGCATTTCATTTTTGGCCAGCGTGATGTGCTGCTGATTTGTCCATGCATCCTGACACATGAAAAAAGCTCCTGAGATGCAGATCTTCCTCATTAAAAACGAAACCCGCACTATCATAATGGTGCGCAGAGCCATGGAGCGCATCCCCAGCTTTATTGCGCTGTGTTTCTGACATGATATTTAAAAAGGAACAGCCACGGCTGTCAGTACTGTCATATGCTGGTGCTAACCGAAGACATGTTAAACTAAACATTAGAAAGAGATCAGCAAGTCATCTGCATGGTAACTCAGCTAAGAGATTAGGTAGGCAGGAGCCGGTGCAGTCATGTGGAGATGATGAGGGTTGTAGCTGTGACGGACACATCCTTTTTTCCCTCTCAGACTGCAGCAGTGCCTGCCTTGTAGCCGGGCTTGCTGTGACCTGCCTTTTCAGAGACAGCTCTTTGTGTAGGGAATTCTAGCAAGTGGTGGGTGGCAGACGGCAGGAGAGTTGCCGAATTGGGTTAATGAGGGAAGAGGCACTTTTTTTGGATTCTACTGCCTCAAGCTGATAAAAAATTTAAACATGGACAATTTTAGATTCCTCGTCCCTTATCTTGGGCCAAAATCTCTCACAGAGCACACCAGCAGTGAAACTTAAGTGCTTTCTTTTTGCTAATTACGAGATCCCACTTTCATTTAAGGAGCCTCGCAACGGCAGCGGTGCACGGTAACTGCTGTATATTGAACCTCGCTGGCGCTGAGCTGCGCTGAAGTGCAGCTGATGAGCTCGCCAGCAAGGTCCCATCTTATTTCTTTGTAGTTTGTTCCCAGTTTATTTCTTACGTGCAGACGGACACAGTGCATTTGAATTTGGCGCAGTCCAAAGGCAAACAAAAGGTACCAGAGGCAGCGCTTTAAGGGCAACTGCACCAGTACGTTTGTTACACGCAGTTACCAAACAGTTCCTGGATTGGCAAGACCCGTGGAAATTCAGTATTTCCAATATTCAGCTCTTGATTTCTGGAAATAATTTCAGATTTTCTGGAATCATGTTAAATGGTGATTTACTCTAAAACAAAAAGCCGTGTGCATAAGTTAAAAGAAAAAAAATATTTTGAAAGTATCTTTGTTTTCTGATTTATTTTAGGTGGAGCCTTTTGTTAACATAAATTGAAATTTTTGAATAGTCACTTTCTTAAACAAAAAAAGGGGAGGGGGAGGTAAAAAAAAAAAATGTTTTAGCCATTTTTTCCTAATGCAGTGGCACCACCTCACTTTCCCTGGGTGCCTATTATAGCAGCAGAGAGGGCGAGAACAGCTATGCAACAGCTTTAATTGGAGTACCACGGACTATGATTTAACACTATCAGCTGCATCCACTGCCACCACCATTTTAGACTTTTTATTAATTAGGTGAATAAACTTGATTCAGAGTGACAGCTCGGGCCCTCTTGAGCTGTCGGTTGCAGTGTGCACCTTCTCTTTTTCTGGCCTACTCTTTTAGACTGATTTCCCTAACTTTATTGTACGGTTATGTAGTGATTGAGACAGAAGAACTAAAGGAGTGAAGGCTGGTGGTGAATTCAGGTGCCACTAGAGGTAGTTTGTTAGTGTGGCTGTGCTATAAAGGCAACAAATCAAACTTCCTCGTTCTATCCACGAGTTTGGACCTGTTCTGATTTCAGCGTATCCTCATCCGTATCGTACACAGTGGTGTGAGGTGTTTGCCTTCCTCTGTGATGCCTACAGGATGGGGACCTCTCCTCTGTTCCACGAGATGAGCCTGGTTCTGCTTATGCTGAAATAACAAATTCTGCTCTGGACCTCAGCGGCAGCTGTGTCAGGGTCCCCACCTCAGCTGTGTGCTGCTTTCTGGCATTCGCGGTGCACGTTTTGATTCACTGCAATAAATAGGACGTTACCAGCGATACGTGGTTGATAAAATGAAGGTGTTTGGGAAGAGGCCTCGTTCGTGTTTGCTCTGATGAGCCTAGTGATTTCCATTGTTCTAGTGATGTGGGGAATTAGAGAGAGACCTGTAAACGGTGCTCTCTAGCAACACCCATCAGTGTTCGTCAGCCTGTTGTGTGGTCCATGGAACATATAGAGGTGGTTTATAATGCTGTTGAAAAGAGGTTTTCTTGGGGATTTTTTTTTTCATGTCCACTCATGCAAACTTAGGTATAGGAGAACACAACTGAAATGGGGAGAATAAATAAACAAACAATAAATAACTGTTAAAAATTGAACAAATTAGTATTTATTATGAGTGCATATAGTTTTGGTGGCTCTACACAATGTTGTCCTTGAGTTTCAGTAGACTGGAAAGCACTGGGCTATGGTGTAGAGGCTTCTGATTAGTACTGGTAAATCTTGGTGTGCCTTTACTGCTTTCAGATATTTGTGAGACATTTGTCTTAATATTTAATTTGTGAGAATGTGTTTTCCAAAGGCTCTTTTGCCATCCAGACCTTCAGAGTTTGAGGGGAATGAACAGTGGCCCTTGCTTCATACTTTACTAAAGATTAGGATATTTTAGCATTACAAATGAGGCAATATTTGCTATTAATTTTTTTCATACTCTTCAACCTCTTAATTCCAGTGTGTTTCTACTTAGGTACCCTGCTCCTGTACTTTTTCCTCTTCTGCTAAAGCTGATACTGCATTTAATTGTTGAAAGCACAACAGCCACTTCTGAATTTGCTCCAGTGGAAACAGTGACTCTCAGAAGCTTCTACTTTATGTAGAAAAGAGTAATTTACTGGGTTTTTGGTTAAAACGAAGTGAAGCAACTGATAGCTACAATAAATAAAATATTCATAAATTCAGCAAGCTTTAAATATTTTTCTTTTATCCCCAAACCAGCGTATGTTTAGCCAGACCCGTATCGGCGTGCACAGTTAGTTTTACAGTCAATAAAAATGTAGGCATTGGCTTCGTTAGGTGCAAGAACAAATCCTTCTGACCTGGGTGTATAAAACAGACTCATACGATCTTGTCAAAAGTCTGGTGAGATGTTTTTGGTGATGGTTGGGGGGTTTTGGGGGGGGTGTTGGTGGTTGTTTTATTTTTTTTTTTTTTTTTTTTTTAAATTACAGCTAAAGTGTGTTTCCAGGGGCACTTCTGATTTTAAGAAATTTTCATCTGAAAGTATTTTTGTTCCAGGCCACTGCTAACGGATTCATAGGTTGATAGTTGCTGTCCTGTGACGCAGGAGAAATTGGCTTGAGTCCCTTTTCTGCCCGACTTCGAAGGTCGCTAACCATTGAGGAAAGAAACACATACACCTTACGTGACAAACTGCATTTCCTATAAATCCTTGGACAGTTTGGGGTTTATTCCAGTGTGAAGCCATTTCAGATCTCAAAAATAGTTACAAGCGGGAGCTGTTACCCTCAAGTCAGCTCCTCTCATGTGTCAGACTAATGTCAGTCTAATATCTTTAAAGCAGAGAGATAGATCTAGTATTTGTTTGCTGCTGGTTGGAGCTCAGAGAATCTGGGGAGCAAAGATGGATTTCTAAAGAACAAAAAGATGCCCAACCCTCTAGAAAATGTAGTGGGGAAAAGGTGGGTTTCTGGTGGGTTTCTGTATTGGCTTCTTTTGCAGTACAGTGTGATTGCAGGTCGTGGCGCCCTTCCCGGCTAGGCGGCACCTTAGACATTTGTATATTCTGCTGGAAAAGGAAAGCTCAACGTTCACCTGCAGAGCGCTCTGCGGTGGCAGTCAGTCGTGTTCAGAACTGGTTTAGAGCCTACGAACCACTTGGTTTCTCTCCTCTGGAGCTGTGATTGTGACAACTTGGTAACTCCTTTTCTCTTCCTGTTTCCCTCAGCCTGGTAAAGCCTATGCGACACTATACAGTCTTCCTCTCTGAGGACTCTTCTGATGATGAATTTCAGCAGGAAGAGGATCCTGTCTCTGGCTTCTCTGAAAACTTTTTCTTCTCTGCTCCTTTTGAATGGTCTATCCTTTGTTCTTCCATTGTATTAATTCAGTCTTCGAACAACGGGTCTCGTGTTGGTCAGGGTGCTTGCTCCTACACGTGGAATTTTGGAAATGCTCCTGCGGTCTCTGTACGGTGCTTGGTGAATGTTCAGCGTTTCTCCTGCTTGTTTGTTGTGCTATGTAGCAGCATGCAAAAGCATACTCCTGCATGAAACACTGCAGCAATGCACAGCTTATGGTTTTACGTCGACTCAAGCTCTGTGGGATGTGACCCTTCCACTTGCCTCTTGTTCCAACGTGCTGTTTGCGTGCCTGTCCAAACCTCCTGCCATTCTCCCTCGTGCAGTGCCAGCTGTGCTTTTTGGGCTGCCCAGTGAGCCTCATGTCAGTGCAGTTACTGGCTTTTTCTAGTTTCACTTGCTTAACTCCAGCCTCTCTGTTCTGTCTCGTACCACATCCTCAGTGACCGGGGAGGCAGGTGCCAGGCAGCCGTCCTCCGAGGGTTTTGAGTGCAATCTGACCTAAAATTGTAAAGGAAACAAGCAGCAGCTTGTGGGTTTACTCACTGTGTTATTTGTATCCAAGTTTTTAACTTGTAAATTGTTCTGAGTTCCCAACCCTCTGTAACTCAGTCTTGCCTAGTTTTGAAACCCAGTGTGGAGCAGCTTGGCCGTCTTGCACCTACCAGCCGGCGAGAACTGTCCCTTTGAGCACTGGCTGCAGGATTCTGCCGCCTGCCCGAGGTACCCGTGCTAGGGGAGCGAGCGTTGCCTGTCGGCTCCTCCTTGCCCCCTCCTCCCCAGGGGCCCGAGTGTATCTTGAGATGAGAAACACTGTCGTGTGGGGCGTGCACAGCGATCCAGCTGCACCAAACACCTCTTGCTGCGTACTTGAACATACCAACCCCGGAGGGCAGGCATGAGCTAAGGCCTCCCTGAATGTCATCCGGAGGATTTGCTCTTTCCTTGTGTCACCTACTTGAGGATTTCTAGGGGGAGAATGGGTGAGAAATTGCACAGAATCACACTCATTCTTTTAACAAATGCTGTTAGCGGCTTGGCCAGAACCCGTAGGAAGAGGTGCCAGGATATCGCGACCACGTGCGCCGAGATCCGGGCAGGTCCGGGTGCTGGGCGGGGGATGCCCAGTCACACCTGCGCAGGTGGAGCCTGCCGGGCGCCCGAGCAGGGGGCTGCCCGTGTGCGAGCGGAGCCTGCAGCTGCCAAAGCGCATCGTGTGCTGCCGCAGGCAGGCTGAGACCGACGGGGAAGGGACGTGGCTGCGGGCGGTGGGGCGCGGGCAGACAGACCCGCAGGTTGGGTAGCGAAGGGCCAGAAAACCATTCCCGTGCTCTCGTGCTCAGGGTGGGGGAGGCCAGGCCACTAGAGTGGTTTGTTAGCAGAATATTCCTCAGGGGTATTTTTGCAGTGTGATCTGATGCTGAGCAGATGAGCACGTATGATGTGAGAGACTAAAGATGCGGCCGAGGTTTACAAGATCACCCACTTCCGAAGGACATGGACCATCAGCTGTCTGTCTTGTACTTGCATTATTACGTTCTGGTGTCGCTAGCTGGCTGCCTGCTATTTATGTGTTGATGACTGAAGTAAGATGGGCTGGTTTTAATTTGCATGATACAGATATATTATAATAAAATATGGAAAGAGGAGGAGGGTTCTTCCCTAGTATCTGTTTTTTGCAGGTCTCACAAATATTTTCTTTTAATTGAAGCCGTGTTGAAATGCCACAGTAAAACTGGCTGCCAGTCAAATGCCAGTCACCACAGATATGTATGGCACTTCTTGTTATTAATTGGATGTGCATTATGCTGCTGTTCTCTGTACACAGAACCAATATGCAAATCTGCTGGTGTTCATTTTTTTGCTGAGGTATGTGCAAGAAAAGCATCCTGCTAACTCGGCCTTGGCTGTAAATGTAAAATAGGTGTCTCCATAATGGATTGTGTTGTTTCTTGATAAGATGACACCAGTGTAATCATTGGAACTCTGCACAGTGTTCCCAATTATTGCAGGAAAACACTGAATTATGTTCTGTGCTGAGTTAGCTTGAAGCAAGAGAATGTAAGTGCCTGCGAAACACAGGGCCCTTTGCGGTGCATTTGCTCTGACTTCTGAGCACGGCCGCGGTGGTCTGGCTGAGGGGGAGGGCCAGGCGGTCAAAATGAGGAGCTGGAGTCCTGTTAGTCCTGCTCGCTCATCAGCCTGTCTGTAACTGCATGATCCCAGCTTTCCTCTGAGTGCTTCCCACCTGTGTCTTTCCGTTCGGAACACCCCTCGAGTGTCAAGCCATCTTTGTGTGTCCTTCTGCCCTGGGCACTCTGCTCACACACCTGCGGGTCACAAGGCAATGTGAGCTGCATTTTGCCACCCAAAAGCTTTTTTAAAGTCATCCAGCTCCGTAGTAAATACTTGTTTTAAAAAACTAAATTAGACAGTTGTTTGCAACATGATTTTTGTTTCTCTCCTAGGCCTCAGCCATACCGGGCCCTGAAAGAGTCTGATAGTGCTGATGGGGAGGAGGCGGTCAGTCCTGAAAAATCAAGAGAACCTTTGCCTCCAAGCCCTCTGCTCTCGAGCAAGGCCGCAGAAGTCAACCTCCTTGAAGACATTTTCCCGAACTTAGAAGTAGAAACACAGCCTCAGCCCCTCAGCCAAGCTAAGAGCCTAGAAGACCTGCGGACTCCCAAGGAGGAGGGAGATCAGCGATGCACATTTGAGTACCAGGTTTGGACGGGGTTTTGCACACAACTAGGGCTGGCTGTCTTCCGTTATCCCCTGAGGAACATTTTCATATTATTAGGTAGATGCAGCCATTTTCCAGCCGTTTGTTCATGCGTTTCAAAGTTCATTTCTGAATTAAGAAATTATTGGAATGGGACTCAGCTAAGACAGTAACTTTTCCCACTAAAACTACAGCCTTTACTTCCAAAGGAGGAAATGTTTTCCCTGTCCCTCAGAATCTGTTGTGTCCAGTGGCTATCACAGAGTTACCTTTGAAGCTGATGCTCAGCAGTGAGAATGAATACCCAGGCATTTTCAGGTCCCCTCCAAACCGCATGGTTTTAAACGACGTTCTTTTAATCTGGCCATTTCGGTCTCAGCATCATTTGAACCATCTGGATTGTAGGAGAGAGATTCTTTATGAAGAACTTCGCTGAGTATGTTCAGCTTAGAAATCGCCAAAGTAGTGCAGACTCCGAGATCTTCATGTGACATGGAAGAAAATAATGTCATTTCTTCCTTATTTAATTTAGTGTTATATCCAGGTATTTCATTTGACAGCTTTTTCTGTACAGCAGATTAAGGCTTCTCAATTTCTCTACCTTAGGTATAGGTATGTGCTGCTTACTTGGCTAACAGCAGATGCCACAGTGTGTCAGAGCTGAACAAGTCCTTAGAGGCAGAGCTGGGGTTAAAACAGCAGAGTCCTGCTTCTGATTTCCCATCCATCCTTCTGCGCTGGATGCTGTTGTCCCTCTCCAGTGTTCAGCCTGTGGACAGATCCTCTTCCACCCGAGGCTCAGCAGCCTGCCTTCACGCTGTGCTCTATGCTGTGAGGAGGTCAGTAGAAGTTAACTACTTTTTTACGCTTTCTTGCAGAGAATGGATCTTGGTGTGCCTGAGAGGAGCAGGATTGTGCCAACCATGAAGCTGTCTCACCCTTACAACAAGCTGTGGAGTATGGGTCACGATGATATGGCTATTCCTACCAAGTATTCCCAGAGCTCACCGGAAAGGCCCTTGACTGCACTTGGTACCATGCCGCCAATCGCACGGAGACCCCGGAGCAGAGACAGCATTCTGGCTCCTGCAGAAAAGGATGAACCAAAGCCTGCCCTTCAAGGGAACATCACCATTCCCAGGCCACAGGGAAGAAAGACTCCTGAACTGGGGATAGTGCCACCACCGCCAGCACCCAGGGCTTCCAAGCATCAGACTCCAGCTGGGCCAGCAGAAATGCTCACCCCCCATGCTACAGGACGTAGCCATTTGGTTTCAGATCTGATCCCAGAGCCCTTTGGAGTTGGTAGCGTGTCCTTAGACCCTGAAATCCAGCAGTCTGTAAATTTTTCCTCTCATCCATCTCAGCTTTTGCCCAGTGCTACCAGCACCGCTGAGATGCTCCAGCCTGTCAAAGTGAAGACGGATCACGCAGGTAATGAAAGCGACTACCTTCTTAATCTCCTGGATCCGCTAAAAACAGCCAGCTGGCAAAGCAGTGGCCCACAGCAAGGTCCCCGCAGCCTGCAAAGCTCAGCCACTCCACCTTCTGCAGCTGGCTTTGTCTCGGTGGCAAGTGACTTTGCGCCTCCTCCAGCTGCTCCATTTGTCCAGCCACTTGGTTATCCTGCCCCAGCAGCCCCCTCTTTTTTACAGCCGTCTCCTAATCCGTTTACGCAGACAGTGCCAGGAGCCCTTTCAGTGTCTCTAGTTAGACCCCCGCGGGGCTCTTTCACCCCCTCTTTAGGTCATGCTTACAGCTCTAGCTTCATAACACCTAATTCTAGCTTCTACCCACCACAAAGACCTCAACCTCACATTTCAACACTATCCATGCCAAACTTGTTTAGCCAGGCCCCGGCTGTGCCACCAGCTAGCTCCTTACTGCTGCAGAGCCCCAGCCCTTCTCCAGGCAGCTCTCTGCAGCCAGCGTGTTTAAGCGGTCCTTCCAAAACCAGAACATTACAGCTGGGCCAGGCCAGCTCAAAGGTAGATCCCAAACAAGCACTAGCTCTCCTGTCTAATGAACCCCCTTTGATCCCTTCCAGGCCAGCTAAGGGCTTAGAGTCAGTGTTACTATCCTCAAAATCTGAGGAGACAAAAGATCCATTTGAAGATTTGCTAAAAAAGACAAAGCAAGATGTGTCACCCACACCAGGTAAGGTAGAACAGCTCAGAAAGCGATGGGAAACCTTTGAGTAACACTCCCAACGGCCTTTTGATGTCCCTTTGGAACTGACAGAGGGTGGGTTTGGTTTTTTGAGCCAGCATAAAGCCGAGCATTTCCTTTATGGAAGGCTGAGCCAGGATAGCTGCAGGACCATCGCCGTGCTGCAATTCACCCACGAGTGCTTTTTGCCCAGAGTTCAGAATCCCCCATTGGCCTGGTCCCCGCGATTGCTTCCTCCCTCTCCGCCACTGAAAACCCCCGGGACTCTTGCGCTGACCAAAGCGTGAGGGTCATTGGGTTTGGGTTGGGTTGGGTTTGGTTTTCCACACGTCACTTTTCAGACACTACTACTGATGCAAAAGTTACTCCTTTTCTTGCCTTTTCAGTCCTCGGCGCAGCCGGGAGCACGACACGGCACGTTGCACGGGTGGTTTTTTCCTGCCTGTGTGGATGGTGGTTGGTTTTTCTTGCGTTACACATCCAGCTGTCATGGTTTGCTTGCACACGTCAAGTGCAGCAACCAGCCCCAGGTTTGTGGGCTGTGCTGAATTAATCCATTAGGCTCAGAGCTGGTCCTGCCTGGAAACAGGGACATTTGTTTAGGTGATGCTACAAGATGAGCTTTTGCAGATTTTTAATTCCCGCCCCAGAGGCAACAGGCACTTCTGGTGCGTAATTGTCCTAATTCCTTGTTGCAACAAAACCGCAGCGCAGTGGCTCAGGGTTTGGTCCTGCATCTCTGTTGGGAAACTGGAAACACCAGCAATTGTTTTTCTTTTTTGGGTTTTCGTTTATTTGTCTGTTTTGTTAACTACATCGGAAAATAGAGGCCATCAAGAGTATCTAGTTCTTACATACGTGTATGCTAGTATTATATACAGCTGTTACAAAGGGCAGGGTATGAATGGGATGTTACAAGGTGACCTGATTCTTACAAACAAAAAAGAGAAAAAAATTGGGGCACGGAAGTTCCCAGCTCCTGGGTTCTGGTTCAGTGCCAGCGCGCTGACCCGACTGCAGCTGCAGTGCGTGGCGGCACCGGTGGGACCCGGAGGCCAGGCGGAGCGCCGGGAGGGCAGCACGGGACAGCCGCCCCTCGCGGCGGGACCTGGGCGGCGAGATTCGCTGCCTGGAAGCAACTGGGGTTTCATTCTGGCCTGCAAGGCGCCCAGCTCCTTCAGCCTGGCTGAAACACCAGAGTCTTCCTCCCGCTGTGGAGGAGAACCCTTTGCCGGTGTGACACGACGTGAACCAGACCGTGAAGTGGACTGTGAGGTCCTGAAGTACCAAGCTGCAGTGGAGAGGTCAAAGGGTACGTCCGTCCGGATTGTCAGACGCTTACCTGTGGCAATAGTAGGCTCAAGAAATTTCATCTTAACCTTAGCATCCCTTAGGAAACCCGCTGTCTTTGCAGTGATCACGTCTGTGTTACTTCAGTGGTGCTTTTTTGTTTTGTTTTGTGTTTGGGCACAATCTGATGTAGAACATGTTACTCTGGAAGAGGTAATCACATCACCATTAAGCCTTTGATAAAGGAAATAATTTTGGACACATGGGGAAATTCTTGTAAAGCTTTATCTGATTTCCAATGTATCTATTTTATTCATATAATCTTGGAAGTTTTCTTACTCTAGTGTATGGAAATGGCTGTCTATGCGTTTGAGTCTGTGCAATACAAAAGAAAAATACTCAATATAATACCTGAAATGCCAACAGTTTGGGAAAGACCATAGTATTACATTAATATTATATTTCTGTAAAGTACTGTTACTCTGACAGGCCATTCAGTTGGATTTGTATTTTCTTTTTGTGTTGGAAGACAGATGGTTTTAGTATTGCATAGTAAAATATCTAAAGTCTAAGATAATAGCTCCGTTTTATTTTGTGCGGTTCAGAATATGAACACTGTGTATAAATTCAGTCTGGAATTTCAGATCTCCTTTGGTACGAGCTAGATGACAAAACCTTCTCGATGACGAGGGATGTGTGCAGGCACCAGAAGGTTCTGTGTGTGACGTGCTGGTTGAATTTCACAAGCTCTTTTTTAGAATTTTTAGTGTCGCACACTGGTTACCCACTGAGCAGGCCCATCGCGCCTGCGTAACTAAAGAGAGAAGCGCTCAGGTAAGTCTGTGGCACTGCAAATCACTTTCCATCCCTGCTCATTCTGCTCTGCCCATAGTACAGAATATTTTATGCAGCTGGTTTTTAGGCAAACACACACTCTCGGATTGTTTAAGTCAGTTTTGAGGCACTGAGGAGCACCAACACTTAACACAAATGGCATTAATGGCCCTTCGCTTTATTTTGAAGGGGGAAGGTCGAACACACCTGTGATCCAGGGGTGCAAGGCAGCACGCTCCTGGATTTGTGACCTTCCTCGCCTCTTGAACAGCATTCGCGAGCAGGAGACTGTTTCACGTGCTTCTCATAATAAAGGAATCAAACTGTCCCCAGGGCAGTATTTAGTTTTTTGTCTTATTTAAACTCAGGAATTCCTGACATGATTCATTCCTAACAGTGCCAGATGGGAACAAAGTGTGCTTGCCTGGGAGAGCGAGCTGGGATGTAAAACATCTCTTTTTCTGCTGCAGACATATTTTTGATGGTTTTCCTAATCTAGCGTAAGAAGTGTTCCTGGTGCTCTTCATCAGTGACCTTCTGTTCAGCTTTGTACATTTTTGTACATGTTCCTGTACCCACCGGTCTTGTTTGGTACTGCTGTGCTTGCGTACAGACACTTTCTTCCATTAGAAATACCTTTTCTTTAAAAAAAACCCAACCAAACCCTCGTTTAAGTTCCTGACGCTGTACGGACGGTAAAGCCATCTTTGTGTCTTGTTCGCTCATTAGGTCAGAAACATTTTAGACACTGGCGGTGGAAGGTGAGGAAGGAGACGAGTTTTGTGGCTGCAGCCCCTTCTCTCATTACCTTACACACGCGTGTTGAGTACGAGAGTCTTGCGATTTCTCTGCACGTGCTGGGGATTCTTCTTCTAACCTGCAACGAACGGGCCACGCGGCTCAGCTGTTCCCCCCTCCCGTTTGCATGTTTGCGGACAAAAGTGACGGAGATTGAGGTCTGCCCAGTTTCTTTTCTGGCTAGGAGGGGGTTAGAGTCGGCCAGTACAAATGACTGCAGCGTTTCAGGGCAGTTAATAGCCCTGTAACCAACTGCAGGAAACCGCCCAGTCAGTGACACCCTGAAGAAAGAAGCGAGCGCAGCAACATTGCTTTTGTGCACCGGAATGCTTCATGTCTTCCAAACAGCATGTAAGTGATAGCCAGCTGCTTCCTAACCTGTCCGTTTGCACTGTAGGATTTAGTCTGGTCTACTTGTCATGTTTTGGGGTGGATTTTACTGTGTTTTGCTCCTTGTACACTTACCGTACCAGCTTTTGATCAAAGTGGTTTTTCCAGCGTCGGCACACTAAATGGGTTAGCAGTGGACAAGCAGCCTGTTAGTTGCTGCTGCTTACAACACCCAGGTCTGGAAAATCTTTTTTTTTTTTTGTACTTTGCTTCTACCTGTTGGAGGTTGATGGCTTCAGGTATTTCCAAAGTGAACCAGCAAAGACAAGAGCTGCTGCAGTCCCACCCAGTCCCTTGGGAATGTGGCGATGTCCAAGGCCAATTTCTGACGGTGGGAACTCCCAGGTTCCACTGCAGCCGAGCGCAGGTCGGTGACAAGCCTGTACCTGTATTTCGGAACAGCATCATAAACTGGAAGTGAGTTTGTGATTGACGAGTTACAAACTTGCGCGGAGTCGGGGCTCTGGGTCATCCCGCCGTTCCTTTACTGGGAGCAGACGGACGGAGCGAGGGCGTCTGACTGTAGGTGGAGCTCACTGTGCGGCTGGAGCGCCCAGGTTCCTGTGGCCGGTTTGCTGGGGTTCCCAGAAGGCCGGGGAGTTCCAGGGACATAAACGGGATTGTCCGCTGGCTTTTGGAAACCGACCCCACGGGTGGTCTCGGCACATTATGCTCTGGCGTGCGCTTTGATGACCTCTCTGCTTTCAGGCTCCCCAGCCAGTTCGATCGCAGCGGTTGGATCGCGCCGCGATGCAGCTCCTGCCGTGCGTGGCAGCGGGGCAGGTGCGCAGTGACCGGAGCTGCCCACGCTCCGGGGCCGTGCGCTAGTCCTGGGCGTAGGCTTTCATCTCGCTGCCCGCCGACAGCCCCAGCTCCCGGCAAGCCGTGCAGCCCGCTGAGTGACACCCGAGTCTTTGCTCCCACGTTGTACCCTCCTCTCCGTCTGCTGCTCCGACTCACCAGCCTGCTCACACGGAGCTCGGCCGTGTGGCAGCTCTCCCAGGCGGTAAAGACTGGCACATCGTCCGCTCCAGTTTCCTCCTTCAGCCGGAGATGGCCGTCTCCCTTTCCTCCAGGGCAGGACTGCTGCTGCTGCAGAAAGGGTCCTGACCCATGCAGAGGAGCTGGTGGCCGTTAGGTGTTTCATGGCTCGACCCCCAGTCTGGTGTGTGTGTCTTTGCTCAGAAAATGAGGGATTAATGGCAAAAGGTAGCAGCACAGCCGGCAGCAGAGGTGAACAGCAAATGCAGCAGGTTTTGACAGCCCCTTCTATGCTTCTACAACAGATTTTTTACTGGCTGTTGTGCAAATCTGCTTTGTTCAGGTGGGACAAATAATCATCAGAAAATTAATACAATTTTAACACTGAAAGAGGCATTGAGGTTCGTGGCTGCGCAAATTGTGTTACAGGAAAAAATCAGCCACCTGGCCATCAAGGTACTCTTCAGAAAAACACCCCCAAGTCGAGGTAACTAGGTCTATTTTTAACCAAATTTTATTGTAAATATCTTTTGAAGGACATTCTAATTTTTTACAAATTATAAAATTTACAATTACAAAAGAAATCAGCATCATGATCATTAACTACTGCAAATCCAGTTTTGTGAAAAAATATATTCAAAAATTAAATATCAAAAGAAAGTTAAGTTCATTATTGGAAAAAAAAAAACCTTTCATAAATTATTTTGCAGAAATGCTCAAGACACTGACAAAGTATTTTAACACTTTTGCTAGTACTGGCTTTGGGTGCTTGAAATAAAAACATCTGCTCTGCTAATCCTGTAAAGCGACTGAGCAGGAGCCTTCCTGCTGACTACCCGGGCACAGCAGGGGATGCAGACAGACTCACCGCTTGCAATTTGCTGGGTTTGAGAGGTCTTTACTCTGGTGGGGTTTGTAGCTTCTTGCTGCCTTTCAGGGTATTTCAGTAGCTTAGTAATAGTCAGCTCTTACAGCACAATTCTGGTTTTCTCAGAATAACACAGGCTCGAATAATATTGGTTCGTTTAAATCCTGCTGCTGCTGCCTTCATTTTTCTACACTTTAACCACAACACCTGGAGGGGAGCGAGGAAGCAACGTACAGGCCTCTCACGGCAGGTCGGAGCTCTGAGGGAGCCCAAGCCCTGTCCAAGCTGTAGGTTTAGTGTGAGCCCTGACGGGGCCGAGAGACCCACCCCTCCCCTTGCCCAGGCGCCCCGGCGGGGCTCTGACAGGACACGGGGTGCTCTGCCCCAGCCCGCTGCTGCGGCCCGGGCTCTGCGAGTCCTTTCTCCCCAGGAGACAACCCCCGCCTTGAGACAGGGACAGACTCGGGCCAAGGGTGAATTCATCTTGCTCTGGAGCCGCGGTCCCAGCTCTGTGGCGGGGCCGGCCCCTTCAGCCCCGCTCTCCCTGAGCAGCGCTGCCCGACGCCTTTATTCTCCTCTGGCCCAAGCGCTGCTGAGCAAAACTACACTCGCCTTTCTCCCAGGGTGTGCAGTCTACCTAGTTCCACTGCAGCCAGGTGACGGGGCTGAAAGTGCGTTAGACCTCCCTACAGCGCGTCTGGAAAATACACAGAGCAAGTCATGCACGTTAGAGGTAACAGCAGTGTTTGTTATTCCTAATAAATGAAGAAAAGCAATAGCGAGCTCACCGAAGTTAGGTCATTTCTTTATCAGTATGGCCAACTCCTTTCCAAACCCCAGCCACGGGGGATCACCACTTGCTCTTTCAGCTTTTCCTCAGTATTAGAGGCAAAGTGACCTTACACACAAAATACTGTCTTGTCTCCCAAGGGTTTGCTTTTTTCTATTTTCTAAAATTTTCATTCTTCATATCAGCAGTTGCCTGCGTGCAGAAGACCTGTTCTTAAGCAGACAGACCTGTACGCTTCCTTTTACTTAGAATTACAGATGAAATTTCAGCTACAGTTAAAAAGAAAATTAAAAAAAAAAATCCAAGAACAACAGCGTTTTCTTCTGGTGGCAATTCACTATGGTGGGCAGATTCACACCCTCCTTGCTAATAGTATGCTGGAGATTAAAAAGCAGACACCATTTTTTAAAATATTTCTCATGGATCGTTGTAGTCAATTATCCTGAACTGCTAATGATTTTAGACCTTATTTGGCCTCCTCTGCTGCATTTCTTTCCACAGGTCATCCCATGTTATGCTGCAGAAGAAACAGCACACTCGGCAGCTAAAACAGTAACAAAGGAGAAGCAAAGCCCCAAAATAAATATGCTTTTTAGGGTGATGGGGAAAGTGAATGCTGTCTCTCACTACCACCCAAACCCTGGCTCCATGTTACGGCTCACTGTATCAGTTAACTACATTCCACTGCTCCGGACAGACCAGCCCAAACCTCTCTGTCCCCGGAGGTGCGGGGCTTGGAACGCCTCCCTCTCCCCTCCTCACCACGTGATGTTCAACCATGACCACTCTCGCTCAGGCCCGGTCTGTGGCTGTGCCGCTGTTGGTTGGGGCGGAGGGCAGCACTGCAGCCACGATCAGCTGGGGAAAACATCCAGCCTGCTCCCAGCAGCTGTGTTGCAAAGTCTGAGCAGAGAAAGGGATCGTTTTTTCTACATATAAGCATCCCCCTTTTGAGAAAGCTAATACTGTAACTGGCAACTCAGTCTCCAAAAGGCACTTGAAATACTCCTGTGGTTTAGTCTAGTCTTAGGAAAGGATTTAGAAGTGTCTAAGAGCACAGTGGTACTTACGGTCTGGTACTGTAACGCTAACGCTGGCCTATTACGGCAGGACAGCAGCGGCTCCAGGAACTACCCCCGGTCCGTCAGTCACCTGAGCTGTGCAGAGGTGGCACAGGCACACGGATTTTGAAACAACCCCATTTTCACATTATTTCTTAACACAGTGGTTGAAGTCCCCTGACTTAGAGCTGCCTCACTCGTTTGCACGGTGCTGCTGCTGTTACCTGTGGGGCAGCCACAGCCACTGCGGCCACGAGCCCCCGCGTGACCGAGGGCAAGGCAGCCGCGGCGAGGCTGAGCAGTGCACGGGTGGGCGGCCTTGCCGGCGAGTCGCGCTATGGCATTGCTCGGGGGTCGCTGTGCCCTCCGCTGCTGCCACTGGCCCATCCACAACTCTTCTTTCCCCGTCCCCGACTGGACTGCTCTTGCTGGCAGAGCGATCGTATACAAACCCTTTACGGGATGAGCTGCAATAACCAACCTCGTTCAAGCAGTTGCCTTCCCTGCCACGTGCCAGCAGGCAGGTGCCTGTAGCCCGTGAAGTAGCTCGAAGCAGCGCAGACCTGTCCTACACAAACACAGCGCAAGCCCTAGGACACAGATGCTGCAGCAGGTCCGTGGCTGTTAAAGGATGACGCGGCAGCCGTTGTGTGACCCCCCCCCGGTTCTTAGATCAGCCGCTCGGTTGGTGGCATCTTGATTACGTTCCACATTTCCACTCGCGCCCCGTCTTTTTCTTGACGGCTTGGGCTGTATGTTCCCTGAGTCGCTCGCCGCCTCTTCATGGCGATCGCCGTGGCTGCAACAACTGCCAGGAGAAGGGCAGCCCCTGCAGCCCCGACTGCTCCCACCACGGAGGAGTTGCTAAGATGCGCCCACACCGGCTGCTGCGGTAGAACAGGGTGTTACTCAGAGCTCCACGGGGACAGTGCTGCCTTTCACACCCCTCATCCCAGCTCTGCCGACAGCAGCGCCAGGCAGGACCTTCCCCCCCCCCCCCCGCCCCCTTTCACTGTCCCCGCCATGTCCCACCAGAGCCCAGGGACGACAGAAGCGGGCTGGCAACCCTCCCCGCCGGCCCCGCCAGCGGTAGGCTCAGCCGTTGGCAGCAGGCCCTGCCGATAGCGCTGGCCCCCCGCCCAACCACCGCGGTCTGACTGCGCCGGCCCTGCGCGGTACCCATGGGAATGTCTAACAGCGATCACGTCATGAAACACTGAGCTGTGCCGCGAGTTCAGCAATTCCTGACAAGTCCCTGTGAGACGGTGGCTGTCACGGGGCAGGAGTGCACCGCTGCTGTTGCTGTTGCAGGCTGCTTGGGAAACCCTCACACACCTGAGCTGAAAACGCTTTGAGGGCGTTTCAGTTGTTGACAGAAACAGCACCGTACATACAACCCAATCATAAATACCCTCTCTACAACGCTCCTTAAAAGTATATATAGATCTTAATCTGTAAATTAGTGCCTAATTTAACCCTGCCTGTTAAAGCAGATTTAACTATGTCATTGCTGCCTGAACGGTGGAATGGAGCCAGCGCAACTTCAAAGCAGGGGCACCTCCACGGCTCCTGCTGAGCTGCTGAACGCGCGGGGCAGGAAAGCTGGGTGTCAAGAGCTCACTTTGAGCCAGTGCTGTGCAATGGCCTCAATTAACTGACCCCCAGCTGGAACAGCTCCTGCAAACACCGTCTGCCTTGTACGTCTAAGTCCAGTCTTCATGACCATCCCTTAGGGACACTGAGATAGGGTGGATCTGCTGCTGCAAGTGCTGGAAAAAGATCAAGGTCAAAGCAGACCTTGCAGGTGCATCTCCTTGCCATGGCAGTGCCTATATTAACCGCTCTTCAGGTGGCACCTTTAGGACACTGTCCATCTCCAGCCGAGCTCCTGCCACTTCTTGCTGGCTCGGACTGTAGGTTCCCTCTGATTGGCGCCTCTTCCTTGCAGTGAGAATCATGAATATGAGACCAATACTGAGGAGCAGTAAAGAGCCACAGGCTACAGGGACAGCTACTTCAATTAGTGGGGAGGGGAAGAGAGCACCTGGAGTCCCTTTCTGTAAAAGAAATTAACGGACAAACAATGAAACTCCAGTGGTTACAACAACTTAAGTCGAAGAACCCAAAATGGTCAGATTAGAGGGAAAAAGTTTTTTAGGAAAGCAAAAAAAAAAGGCAGATCTGTACCTGAATGGAAAAGGACAAGCAAGGAACAAGTAGAGGGCTGGAGGGCACCCGCACAGGGAACCCTCCTGGTCATTCTTTAACCTCTCAGCAAAACACATTCAAACTTACTTTTTAAAATGGACTGGGGTTAATGCAAAGAACAGACAGCAACACGTTCTGAATCTTTCTTTTCAGTTCAAAACCAGTGACACTCATCACTGCCACTCTTTAACTGGCAGCTTTGGTGAAGCTGATCTCCACTGGGCTGCGTTATAAACAGAGATTTACCGATGGAACAGTTAATACCATTACAATAATTCATGCAGGGCACATGGGCAGAATTACCCCAACGAAGAAAAGAGAGGATTTACTGAGCTGGGCAGCCCACGGGCCCGGAGACAGTGAAACTCACGGGCCTGATCCGGGGGCTACAGCAGCACAGGCTGTCCCTTGCACAGCACTGGCTATGAAGGTAACGCCCGGCTGCTGGGCACAGCTAGAACAGCAGCAGTTAAGGGTCTGAGCAACACTGCAGACGGTATTGGACGAGGTGAAACTGTCCAAATAATATCATGCTCCATATTCTCTACTTACGGGTTTTCACACCAGGGCAGCCCCTTAAGATTTAAATGCTGGTACATTCAGCATCCACAGTGGAAATCTTTTCAAGGGCCTCCTTACCAACATCGAACATAGGTGTCACTAGGAAACATCTAACCAGTGTGGCAAAAAAAAATTAAAAATTTATAACTATAAAGTTAATGCAGAGTAATGTCAGATCTTGGGAGAAGGAGGTATAGCAACTTTCAGGCTTCACAAATCTCCAAGCCAGAGGAAAGACCAGGATACAAAACCAAGACCTGACGTACCTTGCAGGAACTTTATGAAATCCTAGGGCAAAAGGTTTTAAATAATTTATATAGGGAATGGTGAGAACTAGGTCCATTGAATTCATAGCTCATAACTTTTGAATCACAAAGGCACGGCCTTTAATGCCCACATGATACAAACATGCTGAGGAACAGACTTGGAGACAACTTGCAGCAGGAGTGGGAGGATGTTAAAAAGGTCAGTACATGGATGGGAGATGGAGACAATAAAAGGCCCGAGTACTGAGGAGAGAAACGTAGCCCAATGAGTATTCTTTTGATTCTGGTGGAATTAAGGCTGGTACGGAAGACAACAAAGCACTAAAAAAATTGTGGCATTTTTCTCATTAAAGAAAGCTTGACAATTACAATAAGCCTAAAAATAAGAAATATTTCTTATTGCTAACAATAGTATCTGCCACCTTACAGATAAAAAAAAAAACCAACAATCCAAGGGTGAGTCTTTACAGCTTTTGGAGGCCACAGGAATGTCACAGAGCAACACAGGACAGAAGGAACATTCCCAGAGTACCTGGAAGTCCTTCTGCCATTTCCAAACGACCGAAGTTCAAGGTGACTCTCTGAGCCTGCCCAAAGCCAAGCGATGTGCCAGGGGTTAGTTCTAGTGTCGCACAGCATGCAGATTAGTCGCACGGTACCAACGCTACAGGAGTTCGGAGCGGTCCAGCCCGCTGCCTGCTCTGCGCTTGCTGCTGTTGGCGGGCGGGAGCAAGAGCAGGGGAGCGGCGCTGACACCCCTCCGCCACCCGAACAGCACAGCCCCCCGCCCTGCCCCGCCCGCCGCAGGCCCCGGCCGGCTAAGAGGGAAGAGACAGACAGTTCTGCAGAAAGTCACGGGGACGATGCAGGTGAATACAAGGAACCTACAAGAAGTGCCCTGGGACAGAGGAGACAGAGCTGCCCGAAGGAGCCTACACATGCAAACTGGGGGTGCCAGCAGCGACCTCGCGGCCCAGGCGTTGCAGAGCCCTTAGTAACAGCAACAGCAGCAAACCCCGCCGTGGGGCACAGCCTTTTCCATGCAGTGTGGGTTAGTACATTCCCAGGTTACCAGACAAGCTACCTGTCCATGCAGCAGCTTTACAGAGAAAAAGCAAGTGTGTGATTTAAAACTCCCACCCAGGGAGGAGTTCAGCCTCAAACTGCGATGCTTCGCTCACGCAGAAAAGGAAAAGCATCGCGGAGACTGCCCCGCCACCCGGTCAGGAGCAGGCTCAGCAGATAAAGGATGCTACTGTTTTACTGGCACCTGAATCACCTTCAGCCTGCCTTCATCTGACTCCCCTTTCTCCAAACACATCCATTTCTACCCAGATGCTCTTTGGAGAGGGAAGGGGCTTTGTAACTCTCATCCAAGACAAAATGCCGGCTGAAATTCCTTTCTCCAGCAAACTGGGGCGGTGGGAGATAGAATTATCTCCTTTCTCCAGGCCCAACTGCAGTTGTTTGTCGAAGGAGTCATAAAATCTACGGGAAGTTGCAGAAACCGCCCTAAAAACCATCTGGCAGCCCACGCAGATACTGAAAAGTATCTGCTGCAGTTGCGTATATGCCGGAGACTGACACGCAACAGCACTGCAAAGGAAAAACAATTTCCCACTTCAGGTTTCTTTGGTGCCAGCTGATCTCCTGGGTGCTTACCAGCGTGCTTTAGCCCGGACATGCAGGGGACTGTGCCACCCGTGGCCAGGCTCACTAACACCCCGGTACCCACAGGCTCTGCCGAGCCCGTCTGCCGCTCCCCGAACGCGCGGGCGGGAAGAAGGGACAGTGCTTACGTTAATGTCACAGCGCTCTCCCGTGTAGCTGGCGCTGCACAAACACTCGTATTTGTTCTCCGAGTCCTGACACGTACCTCCGTTCTGGCAAGGGTTCGGATCACACTCGTTTATTTTAATTTGACAACTGGAAAGGAAAAGTGCATTAGCATTAAATGAAATTTCTCACCTATGTTCTTGCGCCATATAACACAAGATCATACACCTACAAAAGCCTCATTTATTTGAAAAGCTCCTGTTGCATCTGTTTCAAGCGCTTTCTCCAGGGCCCAACAACATGAAATTTTTACCCATTCGTACCAATCCTCCTTTTGTCATGTCTGTGTGACTGAAGCCACTACGGGTCTCCAGCACAGTTAATGAATTCTCATGAGGCACAAGCACTACGTGGAAGCAGGTCATGCTGCAAAAATTGGTATTGTCAGCAGGATCTCATCAAGCCTGCCTCTTCTAAAAATAACAGCTAGTTTACAGTTTTGGAGCAGTTGTTTGAATGGCAAAAGGAAAAAGAAGAGGATGAAGCACTGGAACCTGCTCAGCGATCCCGCTGATGTACGAATCGGAGCAGCAGCTCCTTTGCAGGCACCACAAAACCAGCACTTACTTCCTTCCAGTGAAGCCCGGCTTGCAAGTGCAGTTGGCTCCCCAGGACTCCGTGACGCACTTGCCACCGTTCAGACAGGTGAAGTTCTTGCCACACTGCTGAGGGGGGAACGGCCACCTGGGACAAGCGAGAGGCAACCCTTCAGGCAACCGGGTTTGGGGGAAGGTGAAAGTGTACTTGGGCTCTGTGGGACGGGGCTGGCGAGGGTCATAGTCACAGAAATCGGTATTTCTAGGAAGGAGTTTGACACAAGTCAAGAAGGGAATGGTCTCAGAAACCATCCGTAACATCAGGGTGTTACTCTGACATGCCCAGAGAACAGGCAGGAGCGGCATCAGGACTAGGACTTTTCTGACATAGTTACCTATTCTTGCTGGTGAAAAAACAGGACGCTGTTGGAACACCCACGTGCAGCACAGTGAGGCCACAAAAAGGGTAACGCAAGCACGAGACCACTGTCTACGCCAGACTCAAGCACGAACAACAGGAAATTCAGCCTGGGCAGATGAGATAACTGAAGCTCCAGCACGTAAGTATTCATCTCCGTGTCCCATTTCAGCAGGCACAGGTAGGCCAAAGTCTAAGCAACATGTTGAGTCCTGCTTCCTTTACTGACATGAGACATACCTCTGTGACTAAAACATGCTGGATTTTTTCCAAACTAATACAAATGCTATAAATATGGGCCTTACAAAAAAAAAACAAAACAAAACCAAAACCAAAACCAAACCACAGCCCTCTTCCTGACTCCATGCCAATTTCCCACCAAATTTTACGTGAGCTCCATGGAGGGATCATGAAATGTGCACCGCTAAGCAGGACAGGCAGTAAGGTGACAGGTAAAGACACTTTTTTCTCCCAGTATGCATTTGATAAGGAGCACGATACTCAAATAGACATTTCTTTTAACCAATACACAGAAACAATGCCCTTAGACTTAGACCAATGCCACAAAACCAAGCTCCTCGTTGAAAGAATGCTGTTAATCAGTCTAGGAGCGCATATGTATTTTTAGCTAATATTACAAGAGAATATTTGTCAGGGCAAGGCTTGGTTTTGCTGAGGTAGCAGCAATGGACCCCTTCATTAGCGCTGGCAGTGGCCTCCTCACAGGCAGGCCAGTACTGCTTGAAAGCCGGCTGTGTACCACTAGTAGCAAAACCCACCAGGTCGGAACTCCTGCTACAGGTAACCTCGACAAGGCCAGTGCCAAAGGCTGATCAAAGCCAGCATTCTCGGCAGAGAATGTCCCTCTTCTGCACTCTGCCCAGGAACCCATCCGCACTGGGACCTTTTTCTGCTGCTCCACGATGTTCAGTGCACCTGAAACTTTAGCGTACAGCCTGTTCCATACTCAGGGGACTGGGAGGGTGCTCATAAGCAGAGGTTTTTTAGTTTGTTCTGTTTTGGTTTAAATCAATACAGGAATATGCCAGAGGGGCGTCAGATCCTGGAGAAGATAGTTGTCTTGGGGAAAGAATAGGGCAGTGACAACAGGCTACAGTACTTAAACAGCTCTGAAATGTAGCACGGGGATAACCCACACAAAAAGGAAGGTTCCTTGTCCTCTGTGAGGCTGAGCACCCTTCAGCGAGGATTCAGACCTGGACAGCACCTTCCAATTCACAGCAGAATTTGGGTGCTTTACCTACCAGATACTTGCAATGAAAAATTTTCCCAAAATGTCCCAAAGTAAAAGTCCAATTTATCTGGGGGCTCCTCTGACCCCTGCATCAAACCAACCAAGGCACTTACTCGCAGCGAGGTCCCGAATACTGAGGAGGGCACTTGCAGGAGTAGCCATAAACCCCATCAACGCAGGTGGCTCCGTTTAGGCACTGGTGCCGCACACAGTCATCGACATTGATGTCACACTTCTTCCCAATGAACCCCCGGAAGCATTCACACTGGAAATCTGCCACTGCATCCACACAGTCCCCGTGAACGCACGGGCTTGACTGGCAGTCGTCGATGTTGGCCTCGCAGAGCAGCCCCCCCCAGCCAGCGCTGCAGGCGCAGCTGAAGGAATCGAACAAGTCCTCGCAGGTGCCGGCATTGAGGCAAGGGCTGGAAGCGCAGACATCAGCCCCCGAGCAGCCCAGCTGGACGGGCCTCCCGCTGCGCCGCTGGAACTGCTCTGGCTGGGGGTATGGGAGACGGGCAGTGAAGGGCAGGTAGATCCCCCCTATCTTCACTTGCCCGAGGCAGCCCGTGAAATTCTCGGCGAGCACAATCAGGGCGTTGTTCTTGAGGAAGTCCAAGTTCCCAGCGCTTCCCTGCAGGGTCCTGTTAACAGCCCCATCCACACGAACCAGCCACCTGGAAGAAAGTGCAGATGGCTCTTCCATAGACACAGAGATGGTGTGCCAGGCACCGTCCGTGACGGGCTTCTGACTCAGGAAGCTGACACCTTCGATGCTGTTCCCACTCCTGATGTCCACAAGCAGCGAGGAGTTCTTAATGGCTATCTGGAGGGAGTCCACGTCTTCCACAGCCCGAAGCAAAACAGCATCTTCATCCCTGGTTCTGAAATCCACGTGGAGGCTGCTCAGAGTCCTAGTCACTGATGTGTTGGTGGTGAATTCAATGGCACCGTAACTATTAAATGTTGCATTAGCCAGACCTAGAAATAAAGGGGTAGAGCACAGGGGATTTGAAAGACAATTGGTGTCATGTTTGCAACAGACCAATGGCAAACTCCTGGCAGGTTCTCTCGCTTAAGAATCATGGAAGCTTAGCGTGAGCAGGATTACAGGCCTAGCTGCTGGCATCCTTAAAGCTCTTCCTGTTTACAATTGCTCCTCTAATAATAATATCCAGCTCTTGTGTAGCAATTTCTACTCTTCCGTCTCACAGCACTGCACAAAAATACAACTATTCCCCTTTTCCTGCTAGAAGAACTAGAACCTAAGTCAAGGAAGTAATACACCCAAAGCTGCTGAGGCAGCCAGTGGCAGAGCTGAGAACAGCCCAACATCCTGAGTTCCAGGCCACTTTCTAGCCACCAAACAACACTCCCTCCACATCAGGGCATCGTCAGCTAACTAGTTTTCTTCATTCTCCGTGGTTCTGTCTTAGGGGAAAACTGAGACACCTTTGCCGTGCTTCATTAGGTCCCACCTGGTGAAATAACCTGAGACTCTAGAAATGGCTGAACATCACAGGGCGCAGGATGGTCCTTGCGCCGCAAGGGTACCCTGGAAAGGCAATCACTCCACACAAGTGGATAGGTTCCTCCCTGATCAAGTCCAAGCAACAGAAGAAAGCACCTTTGAGTACCATCTCTTCTCTGTCACAGCCTGGTGGGAAACCCACAACGTGCAGGCTGCCTGCAAGGGTGTGTCCCCGGGCCTTGTTCCGTTCCCCTTCTGCAGCCCGTGTTTGTATCTATGGCACCAGTACAGACTAGGAATGCTGATGACAGGGAACAGCAGCGATTTCACCAACACACAAGTGGGAGAACAGCACTTACACACATATCCTGCTGGAACATCTATACAGGTGGTAGCTTCAGGACAGGGGTCACTTTCACACCAGACTCTCTCTTCACAAAATTTCCCAGTGAAATTTGCTGGACAGCTGCAACGGAAATCATTCCAAGTGACAATGCATCTGCCACCATTCTGACATGGTTCAGACTGAAAAACAAAATAGCAGAATTTAGGAGCAGCGTAATTCATCTTTGGATCTAAGAGAATTTGGTAGAAGGAAACGCGACAACCAAGATCAGTACGAGCAGCGCTTGAATCAAGAAAGGAGGGTAATTAAAACAGGGCCTCAGCTGCAGTGAGGGAAGCACAAGGGTCTCTGTACAAGAAACTGCTGAGACCCCACCCCTCCCTGTGTGCACCGCTGGTCAACAGGAACTCCCCAGGCAGAGCTCCACCAATTTGGAAAAGAACAAAGCACAACAGCAAAGGTAAGAAAGAGATGAAATAAGCTGCAAAGCTCCTGAAAACCTCGCAAAGTTCTGTCATGAGAAGGACCCACCTAATACCAGGGGTGTGACAATACAGCACCATGAGCAAGAAGGGCAAAATTAGGGAGTATGGCCTCCCCACCTTCACGGGTGGCACAGAGGAGAGACAGCTTCTGGTCTAAGGGCACCGTGGAGACAGCTCCTTACACTGTCCTTGCTGAAGGGATGAATTCCTGGGGAAGAGGTTGCTGTGCAACGGGAACAGGACAAAGGGAGGAGCTGGCAAGGTTACTGGTTGGAGGGGGGAGTCTGGAAAGCATGTGGGCTCAGAAAAAAGGGAGGTGGGCAGCACAGAGCAGGACTGCCCAAGTTCTACAAACTACAAAACCTACGTGGGAGCTGTTAGAGAAAACTTGGTGCTTAAATCGTAGGTGGTATGTGGAGTGAAGTAGGAGCGGATGGGACCATGTGTCCCTCAATACTTAAAAAACCCTCTCTCCTCTTCCCGCTATCAGCAACAGTCACACTGTTCTGTACTCGCAGAACTACAACAAACAGCTGCACACACGTAGAGCTAAAGGACAGACATCATACCTTGCAGGTGTTATCAGAGATGCAACCGTTCACGAGGTTACCGTTTTGAGTCCTATTGAGTTCCTGTGGCAGGCTGTAGTTCTCAGCCTGAAAAAACTGTATTTGGTGGCTGTCCAGTTGGATGTCTTGCAAACAGCCTTTGAAATAGCCTCCCCACCTATCAGCGCTGTCTGGGTTAGGATGTCCACCAATATACACTTCATAACCAGCTAAAAGAGGTCTTGCTACAAGCTGTCCTAGCTCCAGGTATGTGTCTGATAGGTGAGCACCAACAATTCCCCCCTGGAAAGAGAGAGCTACCAAATGTCTTCTCCCATCAACTAAACTTTCTGGAAGGGTCACAGCATCTGTCGATACCATCTCTATCTTCAGCTTGCCATTCTGCAAGTACATGGTGAGGCAGGGGTCAGTTTCGTTGCTGATTTGCAACAGCAAACCGTTGGGTTTCCGACTACGAATGAAAAAGGAGATGTTGAAGTTCGCACCAAGGCTATCGGAAAGGGTGAAAGAGGCAAAGCTGGTGGAATTCTCTAGGCCAAACGTCGCTGCTGGGCGCTCTGGAAGAGAAAAGAAACGCACATCAGCTCACTGACAAGGGGAACGCCACTGCCACAGGGATATTCTAGGCTGCAACTCCTTAAGAATGGGGCGAGACCTTTCTTCCCAACATGCTCCAGGGTAATTTTGCTCTCTCCCCACACAGGTCTGTGAAATTAAGTAGTAAGCAAATGTGTCCTTGCTTTCTCTGGAGGGCATGAATTCAAGCACGCAAGCAGCAGAAGAGGGAAATACAGGTCTAGCAGAGCCCTTGCTACCTAGCAGATTTACTCAAGGACTTCTAAGCTACAAAGTTGCTTTTAGAATTCCTAAATTTGGTAACTGTGGAACAGCTTTGTGCTTGCCATGTTCAGGGCTCAGAAGCGAAACAAAAAAATGGAAGAGTATTAATATAAGCCTTGCAGGAACAAAAAAATGCAAGTAGTTATGACTTTAACTCAAAATTGTCACAGAGCTTCCTTTAACACTTTGTGTTTTAGCTTTAAAGCAATACATTCCTATTGATCCTCAACTCAAAAGCTCAAGATCAACTTTTCACAGTAAAACAACTTCCCTGCCCTCCTGCATTCACACAGATCTGACACAAAGTCAGAGCCTCTGGCTCAACAAGGAGTGAAACACCTACGCCACAAGACTGACAATCGTTCCTGCAGGAGCAAGTGACAGAAAAAAAGCTCAGTGTGAATTTTATTCACAGAGGGTTTTGCTTTTGTTTTCTCACTGGCCAAGTAGAAAGCGCTGCCTCCAGAGCTGGCATCAATGCTTATCCAGCACCTCTGAAGCACCAACTGGCAGAGGAGCTGGCAGATGTAAACCACGTGGCACTTACCGTACGAGCAAGCTGGGCCTCCGTAAGGCCTAGAACAGTCGCACCTGAAGGTTGCCCAAAGGTCCACACAGAGCCCTTCGTGCAAGCAGGGCTGGGAGAGGCACCACTCCGTCCGGTCACAGCCCCGCTTCACTGGGGAGGACTCGCCCACAGGCAGATCCAGCGGGAGCACAGCTTCAGCGTCCACCTGGAAGTCCTCCAGGCAGCCGACGAAGCCTTGCTGGCTCTGTGTGTTGTTGGCCATGGGATCATCAGCACCTCCAACATACATGTTCAGGAAGGCATGTGGGATCAAAGCAGTGCCGTGTAGGACAGGAGAGCTCTGCAGACAGACACCTGCATCACAAGAGTCATGCCAGAGCCTGAGCTGCACAGTGCTGTGCAGAACAACTTCAACTTTATGCCACTGGCCATCATCAAGTCTCAGCCCCTCCAGGAGCAGCGTGTACCCAACATCCTCCCTCTTCAGTCCCGCATGCAGAATGCCACCAAAGAGCTCCAGGAACAAGTATTCAGCTTCATGGCCTCGGTAAAAAAGGATAGCGCTGGGCAAGGTGGTTCTGAACCGGAGGGACACGCTGGCAAGCTGATCTCCTGCTACGTCCCTCCTGCTCTGATTGTTCACGGGCAGCTCAATGAGGAGATACCCTCTGGAAGCAAAGGAAAACGTTGTTGGTGTTGAGCATGTGGCATCATAGAAACCAGGCTGGCACTGGCACACGTGGCCGTGGCTCTCAGCTTGGTAGGTTGGGATGCACAAGGCCTCATTTTGGCAGTCGTGCGTCTGGCACCCAGTGAGCTTGACAGAGCAGTTCTTCCCTCCCCAAATAACGCCATCCTGGCTAGGAGCACAGTGGCAGGTATAGTCAGCAATGCCATCCTCACAGACAGCTCCATTCTTGCAGGGACCCTCCTCACACTCATTGATGTTAACAGCACATTCCACACCTGCGAAAGAGATTTAGAAACGGGATCTCACTGCAGGGGATTGTGACTCCCTTCCCCAGAGCAAGCCTGCCAGGCACGGACCGCCCTCCCCAGCACTGCTGCCCTCTGAGCCGTTCTCTTGAGGAAACCGAAAAACCAAGAGCTGCCAGCAAGAAGCCCCACGCTCACCACAGAGCAGCCTACCACCGACACGAGAGCCAGAAGAACATTCCTGTGTGCTGTGCTGCCAGAGGGTGCACAGAAGGTGCTGTTTATCGAGCTTTGGCCAGTCAGCTACATCATCCAACAGACTACTGTCCTCTCCCAGACAATCTCAAACACCACAGGTAATCACCAGGCAGAGGATATTAAAGGGACAAAACAGCACAGAATGGTTTTGTGCTTCTTTCATAATAGATTTGGGATGTTGAAACTCAGATTAAGTCTGTAGGTCTGACTGAAGCATGTTCCAGGCACCACTGCTGCAGACGGCATTAAAAGGGGAAGTTACTGGAAAGCCTCAGTTAAGAAAATTCAAATTCCCAGATGACCCTGGTAAAACACTCACAAAACTCAATTCCTTACCAAACCACAAACAAAACAAGCTCCACAGCCATTCTGCCATACTTGCACTAAGCTGATTTTAGTTCTGTCCAGCCCTGCAGAAGGGAACCGGGTAAAAAGTACCGCATTGCAGCTCATCTGCCTAGTCAAGGCACACATATCCCAACAGGGCTCAAGTAAATTACAAGACATTACACTCAAATCTGGTTAATGAAAATCTTCTGTCATTTTCCTGAGCATCTCCAGACTGACAGAAGAGCCCTTCTGAACCAGTTCACTTTATCTAGCCCATAACATCGGTTTTCGCTAATCTTCAGAGACAGTCACACAGATAAACCAAGCATGGATTATCCCAATCTAATAGCATTACACGCTGAATCTAGCCAGCAAGCACAACGAGGACAGCAGAAAGAAAAAGAAGGAATTCACACACAAAGGAGGGGAATCAAAACACAAAAAGACATTTGTAAAGAAAAGCCACTAGACAGAATGTGCATGTCAAAGAGATTAGAGAGTTGCCTGAGGGAAAGAGATGAGGGGAGTCGGGGCATTAGGAGCACTGGAGCTGGACTTGATGTGTGATTAAAAAAAAAAAAAAAATCCAAACCAACTTAGCGAAGATAAAGGCTTCTTGAACATATGTGTTGATAGTTTGTCCCCCTCACGCCCCAGCAATGCCTCACAGGCAGTCGTGCACACTGCTGTCTAACCACGTTGCTCTTCCCAGACCCAGCGGTCGGTTGCTGTTAGCAGTGCTATCTCTGCAGACAGGCGAAGACTCAACACCAGCTTCCAGCTCCAAAGTGTCGGTTTGTGTCAGTGCAGGGACATAACACGTATGGAGCTCTGAGAAGCACTGAAAGAGAAATGGAAGGCTCTGGTAATTCTACACTTTCAAGCTATGCTAGAGCTGTTCCGTAGGCAGCATTACCTCGGATTCCTCTAGGGCATAGCTCTCTACTGATGTAAACTAGAAGAGAACTGCTCTGTGTAGTGCCCATGGAAAAGCACCGAATTTGGCCAATAATGTCTGCCTTGAAGAGGAGCTCAGCTGATGGGCAGACGCAGAGCTGCTGATACGACCTCAGCACAGCCTTTCTTCTGTAGCTATTAATGCTGGGATTGCTCAGCACACAGAACCTTTACCTGTAAAGCAAGCGAAAGCAAGGGGGGTTGGAAGCTCTGAATTCTGTTTCAGAGCAGCAAGGATAGAATTAAGATTTCGGCACAAAGCTACAGCCACACCTGAAGGATAGGTGTTGGTCATCTCTGGGCCCGGAGAATCCCAGTCTGGGAGAAGATGGGAAGACTTCAACTGGAATTAAGAAAAATCAGTAGAGCAGTAGAACTATGTGGAGTGGGGTTTTTGAGCTATTAGTGGATCGGAGGGCTCTCAAAACTGTCAGAAGCAAGTTGCAGTCAGATTTAAGTAGAGAGGCTGTTGAATGGTGTCAAAAAGACAGATCTGGTATAGTCCCAAATCCTTGAGATGCTGCTCATTTCAGATCAGAGCTGTTGCTATTTACCAGGGCAATGAGGAGAAGATAGCATTGGTTCGGATAACAAAAGGAGAGATGCTGTGAATTTCTGCGGTTTTGAGCAGGCTGGAAGGCAGGGTCGAGAGCCCCATTTTTCCCGTATCACATTCCCAGCTGGACCACGTCTCCTGGGGCCATCGGGCTCTCCCCACGGAGCAGCAGCAGGGACACCTGCCTCGGCTGGCTCCCAGCCCCCCGGCTGACACCTGTGGGGTGAGTGCTTCACACCAGGTGGCAAATTAGTCCCTGCGGTGAGTGCACAACCCCGGGCTGGTGGCTAATTAAACACCAAGCTTTCCCATGGGATGCAGCTGGCTTGATTTCTTCGATTATTTGTTTGAAATGGGTGAAAAGAATAAGCTGACACTTCACGTCTTTACACACTGCTGTCTAACCTCACAGCTTACAAACAGGCAAAGGAAATGCTCGGCAGCAGAAAGACAGGAGGGCAGCTTTTCCTAGAGGAACCAAAACCAGAAGCATCATCTTTACCGCTGTCACTGTCTCTGCCAGCAAACAGCCAGCCTTCGCAGGGCTAAAGCAGGAAAGGAAAGGGCCTCTCAAACAACACCTCATGTATTTTTGCCCTCCTAGAAGCCAGTGCAGTGCCAGATTTTAATACTGAGCCGTTTTTAAAACAAACCGATAACAGAGGAGACCGTGCCCGAGTCCTAAAAATGTGCCTCACAACAATTCTTTCCTGGAAGTCACCATCACCCCTTTCTGAAGTTACCCAGCGCAACATCACTCACTGCTCATACGCCTCGCAGTGACTTCATCAGCCAGCTGTCCTGCCCTCTCTCCTCCTCTATTATCACCAGTGGTTTTTGTCAACTGTTTTTGAATGTCTCCCGTTTGTCAAATTCTTCAGTTACACCAAAACAAGGCAGAAGGAGATTCCTGGGGTATATCACTTTCTAGATGCTGATTTCAGTGCAGCAGACAGGTCCGTAATTTGAGGTTTTGGCTGCAGATGACAGAGTGTAAATGAAGAAGGGGATGCCAGCAAAATAAAGGAACTTTTCCCTTCTTCAGAAAAAATAAGACTTTTGCCATAGGCCATTACAGCATCCAGAAGCACAGATCGTTTCCTGGATATCCATTATTCCAATCTTCTCCAAGACATGGACGGTTGTGTCTTTGCAAACCCACGGGAAAGTGGATATCAAGAAGTTCAAAACTCATTTGTTTCTCTAAGAGAAGCATAGGCATCCCTTTTCAGGTACATTTTAAAAAAAAAAGAAAAGGGGGGAATGACTCCATTTGACAAAAACAAGTTACTCTTAGGTAGTCTTCTTTGTTCCCTCTCAATTTCTTAGCTCAAATGTTTACTATTATTTGAACTATCAATAGTAAGAGCAATGTTGCCAATCTGACTCATTACATCATTAGGAGACTTTAAAATGTTTAATGAGTTTCTTATCGAGTTAAAGACTAACAAACACAAAACAGTGGAACTTGTTATCTGAAAATCAGAAAGTGTTATTTGAAAGGCTGCTATCTGGAGACAAGCATTTTCAGACATTCCAGTTAATTTAGCAGTGTTTAAGCTAACAGTCCCAAACTAATAAGCCCCAGAGGTTGGGTCAGAAACAGACACTCAGAAGTCGCTGAGCTTTAACGACCCGCAGCATTTTCAAATACAAATCTATTTGCTGGATTCTGAAGTGTTACCACAGTAGAGCAGCCTTGTTTCATAGATGCACGTGTTATGAAAATCCACACAGCTCACCATTCCCCGAATGAAGGTAATGATTTACTGACCGCTATTAATAAGCAGATCATTGTACACAGTGTTAAGAGTCATACACTTCAACAGATACACAATACATTAAAAGAATAAGCCCACATCAAGAGAGATATTCTACTTTAGCTGTCATATACCAAAAAAACTTGAAGGACGAGGTCTATTCATGGGCCCAATCTCAAAACATGCAAGTTCAGTGGGGCTTCCTGGCCAGCACCGGCTTGCCCTCTCCTGTAAGACAGCTGAATTCCTAGCAACCTCTCCCTGGTGCATCCTAATTAGGGTTTGTATTATTATTATCAAAAGAAAAAAGGAGGGGAGGGAGAGAGGGGGGAGAGAGAGAATTAGCCACAACAAATGGACCCCGACACAATTATATTTGCACAATTACTGCCATTTCCATGGCAACACACTGCTTTGACCTCTCTCCCACCGTGCACTACTACTCAAGGAGATGGTGGGGGAGGAGGTGGAGAAAGGCACAGGCCAGCAAAGGGTTTGTCCTCCGAGTTAAAACAAGAACTACTTCCCAATAAAGAGTTTCCAATCATTAAAGGAAAATTGGGAAAACATCTGTAAAAAGCAAAACTAACTTTTCCAGAACTAAGAGGGAGCCATCTGTGTGTTTACACCTGACTACAAAACAAGGACCCGTGCCCTGGAGCACCCCGGATTTGACGACTGCACAGAGCGAGGCAGAACCGCAGCAGAGATGCACACAGAGCGTGCTGACAGCTCCGCATTCATCTTGAGGCAACAAGGAAATTCCTTGCCCTAAAGTTTCCAAAACAAAACTTTAGGTCTCTTCAAAATAAAAACATTCTTCCTTTCTACTCAATTCTTGTTCCTTCTCATGCCTCCAGCTACCACGAATCGCACAGCCAGTCCCTGCCCGGGGCAGGCACGCAAACATTCAGGACACACTGCAATTACTGTATAGATCTCATTACCTGCCAGCAGAACAATTCCCTTCAGGATCACGCCAATCAGCACAGATTTCATGGCCGACTCCTTGTGGACATTTGTGACAGTAAAGGGAAAAAAAAAATGGGGGCGAACGGGGCGGAGAGGGGGGGAGGAATGACAAAAAAAAAGGCTGGACTGAAACAGCAGAATGTGTGTAAGCGCTCCCTGATGCCAGTCAGACAAAAAGGGATTGGAGATGAAACTCGCCGGTATGGAAGAGCCCTGCGCTGGAGCGCGGTCTAATCCAGCCCTGCTCTGACCCTCCCCAGCTGGCCTCTGTCAGCGCTGACATGCAGAATGCGAGCTCCCAGCGTACTCCCGCTCGCTGCTTACAGTAATACCCTGCAGTACCCACAGCATTAGCTCCAACAGCAGAAAGTCAAGAGACAATCTCTTGCCCTTGCCGCCTCCCAGGTGAATCTGCCAAATTCCACGAACAAGACCAAAATAGCAGTTTTTCTTTTTATAGGCTAAGCGAAAAAGCTGCATTTCCACCGCTGTGAACACCCAAACTACAGGAATAAGGAGAATTCCAAACGCCCAGGGCAACCTGCTGTACATGCAGTACTGCCTTACAGTCGGGGACCAGCCCTTCACGCCGTTGACTTCCTCCATGTGCCCTATCCTGTGCATTTGCAAGCACAAGCATTTCCACTCTGTAATATTCACGAAGAAAAGTCTCAAGTTTTAACTACCACGACCTGTTTCTCTGAAGTAGAAGTGAATGGAAGGAAATGCCCTGCATTATGCTGACTGCACTGCTTCAAACGTGTGACTGCAGAATCAAAACTCCCTCTTTCCTCATTAGCAACCTTACAAAATTAGCTGGTGCAGTCTCTTTTTTTTTTTCTTTGTGGTTCTGGGCTTATCTTTTTTCTTTTCTTTTTTTTTTTAAATGTCATTACTTTCATATGGTAAAGTTCCTGAAGGCAGAATTGTACTTTCATGTTGTAAGGAGCACAGAGAAGGTTCTTATTTCTGTGAAGAAACGTTATCTGGGAGCTTTTCCCCAAACTTGGAGTCTCTGTTAGTAACAATGTCAGGTGCAAGCAAACAAGAACTCCCACACGTTAAGAGTTTGGAATTTACATTAGCAGTATCACTTTAAGATATTGAAAGAAAGCATTCCACCAACTCTTGTAGGTATTTTACTTTCTTCATTTCACTCAATCCAAACATGCCAGTCAGTTTGATGAATATTTTAAGTGGGAAGGATATGGTGAGTGTTTGTTTGGAGTCAACACTCCTCAGATAGTCACATCTGGGCCCCATGCACACACAGACCTATCCCAGCACAGATTTTAAATACTATCTTTATTAGCCAGTATGACCCTTCTGTTACTGTTCAAGAGAAAACAAATGGGCAGCTTATGTCCATTCAACTGCCTACTGCAACCATAAAGTGTAACAACTGTGAAAACTGGAGAATGTTAAATGCCTTTAAAAAGATCCATATTCTGATTTATACACCCGCACACGTATCTATTTACATACACACACAGAGTCTCTCTGAACACTGCAAACTGGAAATTATATTGTACACAAATCCATGTAGCCTAAGTCAGCACAGATTCTGCTCCCCCACTAGGCACTATGTCTTTTCAGATTCATTACCTGAAATATTGCTAATTAGAAACTGCGATTGCTTCTTTTCCCAGGATCAGTTTAAGGAGCTCTCTTAGATTAGTTTAAGGATCTCTTAGAGAGACAGATGGAGGATGAAGAATACACAGTCATGACAATTCTAAACAGTACATATATATATATGCAAGATAAAATACTTAAATAAGACTTCTTATAAGCCAAAATGGTGTAAAATTTAACATTTGTTTTAAGCTACACACAACCGGGAGTAACTGCTTAGGTTCTTTGAAACGGGAGGATTCTGAAGAAATTAAGAGGATCAGATGATTCATTTTCTAGAGGTTTTAATTCCCTGTTCTTACAGACTGGCAATCATGCAAGTTACAAGATTCAGTCATGGGGTTTAAATTCAGAGAATTATTTTGTTATTTGTAAAACTTCTTGGAGGAGGTCAAGATAAGAACACTAGTATGTCAGAGGGTTCTTAACAGAAAAATGTCACAAAATGGAGAGTGAACTTTGGATAGAAATTCCCAAATTTCACACATGTTCTTTAGATAAGATTAGCAACTTCCTCACTGCGGGAAGTAAGTGTTGGTAGATGAGTCCCAGAAATTTAGGACTTTCTTTCCATGCTTCAGAGACGCCCATCCCAGTTTTCAAGAGCTAGCCTTCCAGAAAGGAAAAAGGAAGAGGGAGGGAAAAAAAGGAAAAAGGAAGAGGGAGGGAAAAAAAGGAAAAAGGAAGAGGGAGGGAAAAAAAGGAAAAAGGAAGAGGGAGAGAAAAAAAGGAAAAGAAAAAAAAAAAGACTCTCGGAAGTCTTTGACCACGGTGAGCTGGCATATCTCGAGCTGTCCGCAGTTCGAAGGTCTATGCAAAGGCTAGTTCAAACCAAACTGTGCAGTCACAAGCATCAGAATGTCAGAGCACCCTTTGGATCAGAACTCACCCGACACCCAGACACCAGCAGGATCTAGACTGCGCGCTCTTGTGGCATCCTGATCAGAGGAGGAGAAAGTCAAGAGGTCTGATTAACCATGGAGCTATGATCCAGGCGGGAGATGCAATGTGGAGCAGAAGGGAAGCAGAGGGGGTGTCTCCCGAAGCGTTCCCAACTCCCTTCAGCTACATGTACGGAAAGGCATTCTGTTGAAGGGGTAACAGTCCTCTGATCTCTTTACTACCTTAACCTTTTAGCTGCCCCTTCTGTACGGGCTACATCTCTAAAACAAATCTGACATCAAGAAACACCTGCACAAGAAATTAAATCTATCCAAAGGTGGTTAGAAGGAAGAAGCATCTCCCATTTACTCCATGACCCACGACCCAGGAATTCAAGCCTATTTGATCTGGGCTAGCATTCTGACAGAGCACCCATTTAGAGCTAGCTACACAGAAGGCATCCTACTTCTTAAGGACAATGACAAAGACGTTATGGCTGAACAAAGTAAAATGGTCAATAGGCACTTCAGTTATACTGAGACACATTCACAATCACAATCCCTCTCAAATTTACCACCACATCACCTTCTGATTTCTCATGAAAGTAGAAGCATTCCTCAGCCATGTGCAAAAAAGCGCAGAATTTTACCAGGATCACAGGGTACCACTGCCAAGGGATGTCTGCATTTGAAATGATGGTGCTCTTCCCCTCTCATTGAGGCTGACCAATGCCACAGCGCTGTGCCTTAGGACACTGCCTTTCTAAAGACAAACTTAGCAGGAGTGGAAATATGAGTGGAAGTGCTCAGGCCATTTAAAAGTTTTTAAAGAACAAATGAGCCAAATTCCACTTAACTGATTACATTCTTACAGGTTAAAAAATCTGTTCCCACTCCAAATGGAGACAGATACCTGTCTTTTTCATGTCCTTGTCTAAACTATTGCCTAGTACATATGTGATGGACTGAAACCATTCCTATGAATAAATAAATAATTTTTTTTCCTAAAAGACAGGCTTTTGCCAATACGCTGCTTTTTCTTGATCACAGCTGACATCATTTCCAAGACCCTGCAAGATTAATTCTCCTTCTCACTTCATTTAGTACCCATGCAGTCTTTTGATGCATACTTCTCACATCCTCTCGGGGTACATCCTCTACTAAAGCACAAACTGACGCACTGAACAGACCCTTCAGGACCTATTATGTGCTCCTCTCAGGAATGAGGCACCGCTTTTGCAACAACTACATTTCAGAGAGAGCTGGCTCATCTCCCCGCACTGCTGTAGCCCGAGACTGCACTGAGGCAGTTAATTTGCAAAGAAGGAATTTCTCCTGACTCACATTGTTATCCCAACACTCCCCAAATTCCTCAGACTGAAAAAAAAAAAAAAAATAATACAGAAAGAACCCCCTGCTGCCCCAAGAAAGCATTCTTCATCAGAGTAGCAAGTTCACTTTAATCAGCGGAGGCAGCTTAAACCCAAGTTCATGGCAGATCTAAGCTGCCATAGAAATGTGTTTTTGAAGAGAAACATTATGGGAAGCTTCACAAAGTTGTTCTGTGATCCTAATATGAAGTAATAAGCTGTTTACCCAGCATGACTGTACTGGGATTAATTGACAAAGGAGGGGAGATTAATTGCTATTATTTCCCTGTCAGCTTCACTCCTCCACATGCACTCAGTGATCTCACAGGCTGCTCCCAGCCTTTCACTGTGTTAATGTGTCAGAACTACCTCAGCTGAGACAAAGTCCTTTGCCAAAAGCAATATCCAGAAGAGCAACCTGCTTCTAATCCCCTTCAAGTACTAATGAACCCAAATTTGATGCAACAGAATGAACTCTAGCACTCCTTTGCCCATCATCCTGTGTTTCTGTCAGCTTCTCTGCCCATGAGCATGCTAAGAACTGGAAAGGATTAAACAGATCTGCAGTCTGGCAAAGCACAATGAAATTCTGAACTCTGTGAGGGTGCTGGAGCACTGATGGAGGAAAAGGGAACAAGGCACATAGGTGTGTGGGAATTCTGACAAGTAGGATAAACTTTAAACCATCTCTTTGCACAAGATCTCAGTTCATGAGTACAGCCTTGTAACTACCCAAGAAAGTAGCAATAAAGAGCTTAGATAAAAGCCTGTTTTCAAAGATCTCACCTACAAAAGTAAATTGGTTTTGGCCTAGCCTAAATTAGGAATCCAAAGCAAATGAGACAGGCCAGAAAACCCTGCAAAGAATTCAGCCCAGTTACAGAAGGTGTTAACTAGGAGTTCATCGGAGATTCTGGGAATGAAAGTACCTGTGTAATGGGTCCTCCCAGGAAAGAGCGGGACAGAGTTACACCAACATAGCTCAACCACTATAACCACAGAAGGAAAACGGAAAACTTTGCCATGCAATAAAAGCCTAAGACAGCCTCTGGAATGCTGCTACCTGCTGTTGCAAGAAGTTAAAGGTTTTCTTCTGGCTTCAAGTTTTTCTTTTTCCCACGAGATGGCAGCCTAGTAACACTGCGGAAAGGTTACATCCACCTCCAAAATACATAATTACAAGATTGTGGTGGGGACCACCTTTCTTATAAACTACTTTTTGGTGTTAAATTGCTCAAAACAGAGCGTACACGTGGAATTTAAAGTTGCAGAGGACTGAGAACGAATATTTTGAACTAAGATCAGGTTTGGTATCAGTTAGCAGTGTACCTTCCCAAGAGCCTTGATGTGCAATATTCACTATCACCTAGCTTCTCAGCTAGAAAACTGAGACCCATTAGGGTCAGGCAGGGCATTTGTGTAAGAATCCAGACTCCCCATTCCCTTGTAAACAGAGAAGACTTCATCTGCTCACCACACAAAGACCTTTTGACCTCCCAACATAGCAGATTACCCCCTTCAGCCAAAAATTGCTGGCTCTTATCATCCAGGGGTGTTAGGGAATGGAGGTGTTTTACAGATCCAATCAGCTACAGTCAGTAGCTTGTGACAACTAGAATGTTAAGCATCCGTTTTTTATCTGAAGGCTGGTTTTGTTCACCTTCATAGTACATGTACAAAAAAGCCCACAGTTCCCGCAGTGGACTTTCACTCCAGGATACAGATCCCCTAGATACTCTGATCTTAGACTCTTCTACATAGTTGACCTTATGTCTCAAAATCTAGTTCATAGCCTGTCAACTTACTTGACCAAAATCACGTAGCTTTCCCATGGCATTTGAGTCCTGAATTGCAGACAGCCTGCTGCACCACCACCACACTCCTCACAGTTCCTCTCAGTCCTCCTCAGCAGCCTGGGGTACCCAGCACTGGAACCCAGTCCAGCAGCTCAGCGTTAGTTAACCAGAAGGGCCTGATTCCAGCCACCCCCTTCACCAACATTACCTGAGTAACCTGGGAGGCAATGACAAAGGAAGCCGTTAACATGGTCCACGCAGAGCCCTCCATTCTGACACGGCTGGGACTCACACTCATCAACGTTAGTAAAGCAGGTCTCCCCTTTGAAGTGAAAACACAAGTAGGCATCTTAAGTGCACACATGCATCAGCCAAGGAAAGAATCTGAATTACAACTGCATACATAATTTTTTGCGCTTCTTTTCTGTCATCTAAAAATGCAAAATAATTCCTCGAACCACAGCATGGCTCGCCAGATGCTCTGGCAAATAGATACTATCACTGAAACAATTAGGGAGAATGAAGTAGAAAAAGGTCAAATGATTTTCCAGTGTCATGAAAGGGAGCAGTGGCAGGATCAGAACTTCTGAACCATTCCCATCTGTGCAACAGTGGGACAAAATCTCATTTTTCTCTCTCTCAAAAAAAAAAAGTATTATTGTTTAGCCCCTCCTACCAGGGAATTTCCCCAGCTGTTAAATCCAGCCTTTTATACATATCTATAAACCAGGGAAAGGGCGATACTTCAGCTGAACATCCACAGAGCTTCCAACTCCAAGAGCAAGATATCAAGAAGCTCCTCCTCTCCTACCCACTCTGATGGTAGCTGCTGTCATGAGAGTGGCCTCATCAAGGAAACACCTAGAATAGTTATCTGGGACTCCAGGGAATTAGTTTTCTCTGATGAGGAATTTCACAGATACCCTGTAGGGATGAACTCTGCCATATGCATGAGAGGCTGACAAAGAGAAACCACCTTGGCATCTGCATAGCCAGAGGGCGTTCATCAAAGCACTTGGAAAACGCACAGGCTGTTGCCTCAGCCTTGAGGCAGGCTTGCTGGCCAGAGAACCACGCTCAGACAGCTTCTGCAATCTAGTCATACGCTGAGAACAGAAGCACATTCCTGGTGCATCAGGCTGTCAGCCCCTCTGAGGCTGTCGGCCCCTCTGAAGTACCAACACTTCAGTGATTCTTGTTGCACAGGAAACATTGCTCCGTTCCTACCACTCAAACCACGCAGCATCCATAGGTGCAGACAGGATGAATATTTGCTGCATAGCTCACCTGCAAAACCCGGCTGGCACCAACAGAGAAAACCAGCTGCTTGGCTGTAGCTGAAATTACTGGGGAAGTCAGGTCGTGTCCCATAATAGGCTTGGTTGGATCGCTCAAAGCATACACCTCCGTTGTGACACGGATCTGTCGCACACTCATCCACATCCTCTTCACAGTGCTGCCCTGTGTAACCTGCCAGGAGATATCTGTGTCAACATCAGGCACAATTTCACTGGAACTAGTCTCCCAAATATTATGGCTGCCTTGAAGGTGAGAATAAGACCCAGAAGACACGGCAGCTCATCTAGTAGAGAGTCCAAAGGGCCTCCACTTTCTCCGATATGTCAAACACAGGAGCCAAGTAATCAATTTGCAGGAAAGCATTACCTCATGATAGAGAAACACATGATGGAAAAGGCAGAAAATTTTACGGTTGAGAATCAGGGTACATTTCCCAGCAACGAGGTCAATTAGATTTTGGGATGGCCTGTAAAGGGAGCAGTGGCAGCCTCACTGTTTCAGACAATGAAAAATCACACTGGACCAGGCAGTACGATCATTAATTCTTGACTTCTTCAATGTGGCCATTTACCACGCCCTCTCCATCGCAGTGTGCCTACATGCCAGCACAGCAAAACAGACTTCTCACCCACCTGGCCAGCAGGCACAGCTGTAGTTTTTGATTCCCTCCACGCATGTGGCACTGTTCAAACAGGGTTCAGAGGCACACTCCAGGATATCCAACTCACAGTGGTCCCCCTCGAAGCCTGTGTCACTGCAGTCACAACGGTAGCTATGGGGCAACAAAACAGAGCAACGCATACACTCTTAATTCGACTGCAAAGCCCCGCACGAGGAAAGAGCAAATGGAGCTAAGTGTCAGTCCTCACACCCACTTGTGGGGCAGAGGAAAAAGACAGTTCCATCTGCATGAACAGGCCACACTAATGACAGACAACCCTCAGCAGCCCCCAAGTTCACTCACACCTTACCTGTGAAAGGGTAAATTCAGACACACAGGTACGTTCTCAGCAGTTGCCTCTGCTGTTCCTGCTCTGCAAATCACTTCCCTTTATATCTGGTGTGTCAGCTGGAAGCACTAACAGGAATCTTTTCCTACCTTCCTTTACGCATCCTAGGCATTCTGCTACTGGGACGGGCCTTCTTACTTATTGCCATAAATCACTCAGTTACTGCCACTGGGACCACTGGGGCGTACACCTAACTAAATCCAGTTCCCCGCCCCGATTTCTACTCTAATTTTCACAGGTCAGCCCTGGTATCTAACGGCCCAAACAACACTGATTTCCCACCTGTTAATGAGGTCATGACACGTCCCGTTGTTCTGGCATGGCTGGCTCACACATTCGTTGATGTCCACCTCACAGTGAATTCCTTGGTAACCTGGTGCACAGGTGCAGGTGTAGAACCCAACGTGATCATTGCACAAGGCCCCATTCTGGCAAGGGTCTGAATCACACTCATCTATTTCAGCATCACAGTTCATACCTTTGTTACAAAACAGAGAAATATCTGTGTTACGAATCCAGAAAAGTATATCTGAGCTGCCTGGACTTCTCAGCTGGAATTGCAAAAGCCATGTTATCAAGTTAAACTGGCTAGCATAGCGATCTGTTCCGATTTTGCCCTAAGAGTATTGGGAGCTCACGAACAGCAAATTAGGACCTTGAATTCTTATTTGCAAACAAAATTATTTTGTCTAGACTTTTGGATTTTAGTCTTCTATCAAAATTAGAAATGGTTTCCAGTATTTACAAAGCTTTAGCCTCTTTCATTCAGGTTTGCTGAAATAGCCAATCTCTCAGCACTTCACAAAGAACATCCATTTTCTGAGTAAGGCAGAAAATCTTGATCTTACATTCAGTTCTTAAAAATCTAACGATAGCTGTTTTGGTTTGGGATCCTTTGAGGGCAGGGAGGACAGGGATGGGCAGAGAAGAATCACACTGCTAGTCAGTGTTAATTAAACTGTTACACGTGACACAGCTCTTACAGTTTTAGTTAGACATGGTACTCTTCACTTGTGTTGCGTTGCTATTAATCAGATCCAGTGTTCTACATCAGAGGCAGTTGCATTTTGGGTATGGGAAAAGTGATCTCTACCTGCTTCTCCAAAACACTGTTCCATTTGTTTAAATAATATTTGTAACTTGCCTTGAGATACCTAGGAAAAAAGCATTAAAGCAGTGCAAAACGCTAATTATAGTGCTATTAGACATTAGTAAGTAATTTTATTATGAAATGCTATTAAAAATTAGGTGTCAGCTCCAATACTACTAGTCAAGAATAACAGCAAGTCTCTCATTTTTAGTCCAAAGTCTCAACTTCCCCTGACAGAATAAGACCTCCTGTGCAACTTCTATGCAACTATCCTACCATACTATATTCCACCTCTTTGAGTTGTCCATGGCCTGGCATCACCCCCAAACCTTAGTCATTACAGTGGCACCTGCCAATCCATCTAATCTCCTCTTGTCGGCAAAGGCTCACCACACAGTGGACACATCCTAATCCTGACGGAATGTGGGCCCCCTAATCTGCTGGTTCAAACCCGTCAATACCCACACAAAACTTCCTTCACCCAAATTCCAGCCGCAAGCACCAGGAAACAACCTGTCTTTGCTAGCCAATGGTGCTAGAACCTCTGGATGAAGCGTGAGATCATAAAGTAAAGCCTCATATTTGACACCAGAACAACTTGGAGCACAACAGACTTCTCCAGCTGCCTGGGTCATTTTATCACTTCCTTGGCAGGGGAATCCCACAATCCAGAATTGAGAATTCAGCATAAAGATAAGAAACAAACTGATTTGCAAAGACAGAATTATGCTTGATACAGAAATTCTGCTTTTTTTCTCCTTCATCTCTGTTCATTTTTATCAGAGAGTGAGTCAGCATCAGAGACTGCATTCCTGATGTTGTAACTTCTCCTCATTCCACCAGTAATCAGCAGCATTCCTTCATAGCAACCTAGCTCTTTAAACACTTCAGTCTGTGACAACGAGGAAGGCTGAGAAAGTTCATGTGCTAGGTGGTACCAGGCAGACGTGGGCGCAGTACAGTTGCATTCCACTCTGATAAGCAGGGCTGGAGAGAGGAGAACCCCCCACTGCCTCCCTCACAGATAACTCACAGGTGCAGATTACTCCCTCAGTCACCATTAGCACAGATGCATTAAAAAAAAAAAAAAACAAAAAAAAACCCCAAAAAACAAAACAAGAGAGAAGATACTCATGTCACATGTCAAAAAACCTTCACTGGAAGAGAAAGAATTGGAAAAGAAATCTCCAACTAAAAGCCTCTTTGTTCCAAAGAGACTACTTCCCTCAGAGAAATCCTGCAGGACAGGACAAAGAACTACAGGCCAGATAGGCAGAGATAAGTTATACCTGGAAACACCAAATATACATCTCAGAATCACAGAATATTTGGGCTGGAAGGGACCTTTGAAGGCCATCTAGTCCAACCCCTGTGCAGTGAGCAGGGACATCTTTAGCTGGATCAGGTTGCTCAGAGCCCTGTCCAACCTGGCCTTGAATGTTTCTAGGGATGGGGCTTCTACCACCGCTCTGGGCAGCCTGTGCCAGCATTTCACCACCCTCATCATAAAAAATTTCTTCCTTTCTCTAGTGTAAATGTACCCTCATTTCCTGATAATAAATCTTGTCTTGTATATCTCCCTTAATTTTGTACTGAGAGCTAATCACATCTACTTTGTGCCTAGCACTCAAGTCCCAGACAGTCCACCCACTTCCACTCGTAGATCCACGTCTCTCAACATCCACACCATCCATGGAAATCAAAGCCCCAACTATTGCCCGGATGCCGCCACGACAAGCCCTACACCATTATTCGCATGCAGTACCAAACACTCCAGAAAGATGAGCTGTGCAACACAGATTTAGTCTCACAGCTGTAAAACCACAGCTTCTCAGGACAGCTACTAACACTACGAGACGCAGCAGCAGCAGGAGGCATATTGTGGAAGTACACGAACAGCAAGACGTAACCCAACCACCCGGCCTGTACATGAGCATGAAAGGTACCTGTGTAGCCGGGGACGCACTTGCACAAATAGTGATCCATCTCATTCAGGCAGGTGCCATTGTTTTTACAGGGCCGGGACGCACACTCGTTGATGTCTATTTCACAGTTGTATCCTTGGAACCCAGGCACACAGAAACAGCTATACTCATTCACCCTGTCTCGGCAGATGGCTCCGTTCTGGCAGGGGTTGGAGGCGCACTCATCAAGGTTGTCTCTGCAGTTGGCCCCGGTGAAGCCAGGCTGGCAGATGCAGGTATAGTCCCCAGGACCCTCGACACATGTCCCGTTATTTAGGCAGGGGTGGCTAGAGCACACAGAGCTTTCTGTTTGGCAGCCTTCTCCATTCAGTCCTGTTTGGCATTTACAGGTGTATCCATTTACACTATCTACACATTCAAAACGAGGATCTTTACAAGGGTTGCTCTCACACTCATTAATATTAACGTTACAATCAATACCTGTGAAGCCAGGCATACAGGTGCATTCATATTCCAGGAGTCCTGGAGTCCCGTTGCAAATCCTATGGGCAGGACACTCATGCTTAACGCACGCATCATAGAGGTGTTCACAGTTTATGCCCATGTAGGCTACCGGCTCCATGGGGCAGGTACACTGGTAACCCACTTCCAAATCCTTACAGCTCCCGCCATTTTCACATGGGGATGAGGAACAGCTGCCATCATTTTCAGAGTATGAAGTTCCTGTTGAGAAAAGAGACTTTGTTAGTCAACATTCGTAGCCCTAAAGAAGAAAATTCTTCTGCTGATTACCACGTACAACTCAAGAGATTGCCCACCCACATTCCACACTACAAGGGGCTTTTCTAGCCATTAGCTGAGAAGGATGCTGGAGAATCAAACATTTACTATAAAGAAGACAACACAACATGCCTTCATACTGTGGCAATCGGGAACTTCTTCCTGTCAGGTGACTAGATGTCTGTTTGTTAGGAGGCACTCACAAACCAGCTGTTTCACTTGTGCTTATTCATCCCAGAGTCACTTTGAGAGCAGTGAAACATATCACCTTAATTCCATTCACAAGATGAACTTTCTGTAAAATTCAATGACCCCTTTCACCAGTAAGGCACAGGACTTGTGCTTGGAAATCTAGAGAGGCAGGCATTATGTTTTAAGATATTGGCTGTGGCTCTTAATGTCCCAGCTGCTCCTTCTGGGGATTTGAAGTTGCTGCCATAAACATTCCAACCCAAACTCCAAACCAGCACATTTCACACAGTCTCCGAATACATCGAGAAGCTCAGAGTTTGATAACCACCGGCCAGGCACCCTCTCCCCACAGGTTAGTCAGGTAAATGTACACAACAGTGAAATTTTTAGGGGTTAGAACAGCAAAGAAAAGCAGAGATTGATGAGATTCACTGTACTAGTGGCATTTTAGATCCAAACTCTTAGTATCTGCAGAGCCAAAACACCAGTCTAATGTCCAGATACCAGCAACTAATGTTAAGACCAGATTCCCCTAAATCTGACAGCATTCGGATGTGATCAATTTATTCACACCCAGCCACACCACCTTGCTGTCCCCAAAACGGCAGTGTTTAAAAAGCTTTTGCCCCATTAAGCAATTCCACCATCCAGGAATGTGATGGGACATGCCCATGGGACTGCAAATTCATATAAACGAGATTATACAGGATATATGATATATTAAAAAAAAAAAACAAACAAACAAACCCCCAAAAAATTTCAATGTAGGTATTTGGGAATGGAGCAGAATGAAAGAATAGGAGGAATCCTCATTTCATTTCCAAAAGAAATTTCAGATTCACTTTGTGAAACATTCTGGTCAAAGGGCAGAATAGCCCAAGGGACCTTAGATAGTTGCCTTGATATTAGAATTAGGATATATGCCCTGCACTCAATGACACAATTATACACTTTCCAAAGGAAAAAAAAAAAATAGTAAAAAGGGACAAACAGAGAACTTCTCCCTTCACAAAGACAGCAGTCATTAGCCCCTCATCCCACTGCCGCTTTCTGATATCAGTGTTTGGTTCTGCTCCACGCCAGGATACACAGGAGAGAAGCCCTGGGGTAGCGATACCCCAAACTGATTCCTCCGTAAGTGTTATGAAACATCCAAACTTGGAAGTAACTCTGCAAACAACTATAGAGCAGATGTGTTGAAAATGTCTATGAAAAACGGCCACAAAGCAGCGGTAAAGCTCATTAAATAGCAAATGGTATCTGAGAAGTAGCTGCTGCTTCTGGTGAGCCCTGACTTTGCCTAGCATTGGAAGCCAAGCCATCCCTAGCATTTAACCCTGGGTTTAGATGCCACGGTGTAAGCAGCTCTGCCCTTTTTGCTGCCTTCTGTATGGAACGGTGGGGCCAGCTGGCAACAGGAATCAGTCTCTGGGAAATCCCACAAAACTGCAGGTGGAGAGCGGGCAGTTACTCTGACACTACCCACAGCTCACCACCCTTGGCCCTCGCTGCACTACTGCTAGTTGGGAAACGTTGTTTTAACGTGCCATGCTCCGTGCTAAGGATCTGCCAGGATCACACACCACAGCATCGCTTCGCAGCTGACCTTACACATTCTCTCATTCATGCCATCGTTATCCCAGCCCATTTTTGGTCATGTTTGCCTTGCTCTGGTGCACCTTCTACACACCCAGTAGTTAATCTGTGTCAGTTGTTTTCTATCAACTCACTGCCCCATCAGCTCCTCGGTCTCTTTTGTACCTGAAGGTGGAGGCATCTGACTTCAGGGCCTGAAAGGGATTTATAGGAGACTCTGGTTTACAAAAGCCTGCCCCTGCCCTGACCTCCCTCAAATTCCTCCCACCAAAAGACTGTAGTGTTTCTAAGTCTTCTTTTAAGAGGCAGTGTTGATGGGGGAGGGAGGGTGCTCAGGGATTTAGACAGCCCTTTTCTCTTCCCAGCAGCATCTCTGCTGCCCACCCCTCCATTCCTCTCTCATGTGATGCTGGGGAGAGTTGCTGAGCATTGCACTGTCCAGCAATCTCATTATTCTGCCATCAACCCTTTTATTCTCAGATTCCCAGTCAGGCAGAAAACAAGGATGACGGAATCTGCCTGGAATCTCTGTAGCAATTAGAGTGGGAGCCCAGGAAACTATTCGCAAAAGAGCTTTTCCAGGCAGGAGATATGAGCCTTTGTACGCTTAATGAGTAACCAGCCCCAGCCTGCACTTTCCACAGGCCAGGAGCACGGGCTATGATAAAAAACCCAAGTCCACTGCATGTTCAGAACAACTTCTCTGATTTGCAGATGACTCCATCTACAAATAAATTCACATTTCAACAGAATCACCTAGTGTAGACAGGCTGAAGTCATTTCAAAGGCTACATGCGTAGTTTTTGGCTTCCATTCCAAGTATACTGTCTAAATGCTTCTTGCAAATAAAGATAAACATCAAATCCCTTTGCCATTTCCTGTCTTTTCCAAAGTTCTTTCACAAGACAGACATACCTTTTTGTACCTTCTCTACTTTGGTTCACCATATGACTGCAATGCTCCATAATCTGTGTTAGTCAGTAATGCCTGCCCATTACAAAAAGATTTGGTGACAATATATGGTCCCATAGTCACACACAAACCTGCAGACACAGCAGGGCTGAACTACAGACAGATACCAAGTCAAGAAACACAAAGCTTCACTAAGAAGTCAAAAAGCCCTCTTGGCTTACCAAAAAAGAGCAGTATAATGATAGTGAGAACTCCAGTCTTCTCGGAACTCACTATGACCGTGAACAGCAGCAGAGGTTAACTAGTTACATGCACTTGTAATCTGTGGTAACTAGTTATGTATGGGACTGCACAGAGAAAAGCTGAACTCCTGTATTGCTACTGTACCAGTTTTAGCTGTTTTCTATCACCAAATATTACCTTAGTTATGTGTAAAAGTGATTACTTCAGCAGGACCTCATTTTGGAGGAAAATGTTCCTTTTTTGGAGCAAACATCCTGAAGTAACATGGCATTGCTCACAAGGCATGCATGGAGCAGGCCGAGAAGACTGCAGCGTAAATCACAAGAAATGAAACAATACCTAAATAACTTCAAATTGTTCTGTGAACTGCAGGTTGCAGAAAATTACCCACGTGTTTGCCCTACTCAGTAGAGATTACAGGCGTATTAACAAGACTAACTCCAAGATTATATCATACACTCCCCTGGATATAGCATGCTTGTACTAACACTGGAGTATTTCCCAAGGACAAAACATGCCCCTGAGTAAATACTGTATAAATCTAATATTCATTCAGTGGCAGTGCCAAACTTCTGGCTAAATAATTCCACAGATGAGACACTAATTCAAAACAGAATTCGTTACAAAGTGATGTCAGAAAGAGGGATTTCAGCAGTGAGAAGCAAGTACAACACTTGTGACATCACCAGGAAGTTAAACACAGAGTCTGCAAGAGTTCGGTGTGTTAATGGGTATCAAAGACTTAGACTACCACCTAGCTTGAGGAAGAACACATCTGACATTTTTAGCTCTGGTTTTGTTATTTTCATCCGTCAGTTCTAGGGCATACACTACATTTTGGAACAGATTATTATATGAATGTGAATAACATATGAATATGCACAAAATGCTCATAAGCATAACTAATAAATTAGTTTTCCCTGCTGCACAATATACCAACCATGAAAACATGTAATTCAGACTATGCTTTTTCATGAAAATGGTGAAAATCAGGTCAAAGAAGTTGCTGAATAACAAGAGTTTATAGTTTTCCACAAAAGTAGTTGTTGCTGGATTAACAATGACATTCAGGATTTTTTCCTTTACGTTTCACAAGAAGAACATGAATCATTGATCTTTGTAAGCGAAAAAAACCATTTAAAAATGTATTACAGTCAACCTGCAACCCTACTCTGAAAGGAAACTGGAGAAGACTACAGTTTCTTTGAAGAATATGTTCCAGGCATTTAGGGGTGGATTAGGAGGAACTTCAAAGGCTAAGCAAATCGCATATAAAGCATTCATTTAGCTCTGTCAGGGCAGGTCTGGTTTTACACTTTAAAGGTAGCTGACAAAGATTTTCCCTAAAAGATGAGGTTTGTGACCTTTTCTATCACTTTAAGGCAAACAAGTTGCACTACCAGGCTTTGTTTTAATAACTGGCTTTAATAATTTTATATTTATACCTTTACTAAACGATCCTGTCAAAGGGTAGTCCCAACAGCACATCTTCTAGCCATAAAAAGATAAATCAGAAATTAATGAGATGCTGGGCAACCCAAGATCCCCCTGGTAGTAGTTCTCTGTCTCTCTCCCAGGAAGTCCTGAGGAATCTCTTGCTTCATTAAATCGGGACAAGATGCTGTTGCACTGCACTGGCAAAGGGTTGTGGGAACTGATAAAGACAGTGTGGGAGGAAGGGGTTCTCAAAGACCTGTAGCAAGGTTTCTGTCCACTTCTTAAAAAAACAGACAAAACCCTTCAACTTTGTCTGTTCTCCATTATCTCACACACGTTGTGAAATCTCAGGGGAATTTCACCCCCAACACGAGCCGCGTTGAAGTAACTTCTTTTACAGCCTCCGCTCTCCATCCTGACATTGTCAGCACTGCTGGCAGAAGGTTTTATTAGAGGCCAATTATGAGTTGCTAAGACAATACACAGGACAAGGAGCCTCAGTCATTTTATTGCTTCACTGCTTGTGAGATGCTGCTCTAGCATTGCTCACTGGCTTCTATTTTCTGCTTTTCACAAGCTTGTTTTTTCAAAGTATTGGGAAACTATGATAAAGGATGGATGCCCTCAAGCTGGGGATACACCTGACCTCATGGAAGATGCTCAGTGCTTCACTGATAACTACCTTAAAGGTGCTCTTAATGGTCACTTCAAATTCCAACAGGGAAGTGGCAGGAACTGGCGTTATCAGCCCAGAGATTACCTTGTTTCCTTCATACTGAAGGACAATTTTGACAATTGATTTTTTTTTTATTATATTTGATGTGTTATTCCAATGGAACAACATCATCTCCACAAACACACCAAAAAAAAAAATCTAGGCAGAGTCAGTGATACTTACTGAAAATACCCATCCCTGAATACCTGTTCATGCGCGTGCAGCACGCTCAGAGCACATTTTCATCTTTTCACTATCTCCTGTGTACAGTCTCTCAGCAAAATGCTCATAACCACAGACACAACTGCCAGAAGAGTCAGGATGCCATAACATTATTTCCTGGCCTAGCAAAAACTTAATGTGAGCTTGGCCAAGCCAGTTCCACTTTGTGTATCAGTTTGCCCAGCTTAAAAAAGAGTTACAGGTAGTTCCCAAGTGTTCTGTAAGATGAAATTATTCAGGCCTTTAATACTTTACATTAGAGGTATTACAGAATTAGAAAGTCAGACTTTTCCCGTCTCTATAACATGGAGGTGCTTTATTTCAGCACATAATATAAATACTACAACTGTCTAGCAAAAGGAAAGATAATCAAAGAAAAGGATGTATTTTATTTCTGGATTCCCACTGACAATGTGAAATACATTTCCCCAAATTCTAGGCTCTGAGAACTTGCCCAATTTTACACATTCCAGCTGTGGCTTTGATCATTCCTAGATGCCAGAATCATCTCAGGAAGCAGAGAATACCTAGCAGGAGAAGGTAGGCTCTAAAGTGGCATAGGATGTTTGATTGGGCACTTTACTCAGACTAATTATGGGAACATTAATGATAAAAAGAATTGTGTCTTTCCTGACTTTGGGTCAATCAGAAGTAGGGCTTTCTGAGACAACCAGATGACAAAAGGATGAGAATCAAGTCTGCATATCTCCAACTTTTATCATCCCTTCAGCTTCTCTCTCCCAGATAATCACTACAATTCACACTACCCACAGTCCAGTTTAAAAAAAAAAAAAAAAAAAAAGCCAGAAAAACAGGGGATGTAAAATACCAGACTGAAGCTGCAACGCTTTTAAGGGTAACCAGGCTACACATATGTCCCACAGTGTTCCCCATGACAGGAACCAAGCAGAGTAAAGGGATGTGCACTCTTCTCCTCAAGAACCTATTACTGTGAAGGATTCCCAAACAGAGGAGAAAAGAACTTACACACTGCATCTTATAGCGTAGCACTTCAGTTTTCTGTTAAACAAGTTGCCATGGGCAGGACTCCGGCATACTCTCCTCTTGTTTTAGTGATATACTTTGGGAAAAGACTGCTTCATGCTTATGGATATTTATTTATGTTTCCAAAACTATGACCCAGCCACAATGCATTAAGTACCTTCTGTGCATGGATTTGTTATTGAGTTCCTCGAATTCCAGCTATTTTAAAATGTTGCTCCCTACAACTATCACCTTTTACAGAAAGGCTGTGCAGGCTTGTGAAGAAAGAGGCTTCCTTCAGGTGTATTTCACCTACCCTACTTACTACAACAGCTGGAAAAAAGACCACTCACAAGCAAGAGGTGAGAACAGCAGGCTTCCCAGCAGCAGCCGCCCACTGCACTGCAAGAGAAATTGAGCAAGAGGAATCTTCAAGTGCCTAAACGATGAATACCCGAAACCCCAGCCTGACGCAACTCTGACCAGTCAGGCTGTGCTCCTGCTGATCACCCCAGCACATTTCCCGCTACAGAAAGATACCGAGGCCAAGGGCAGAAAGGGAAGCCCTCCACCTCAAGTATCAGAGTAACACAACTACTAAATAAACTCTGAATAAAGGAATGGAAAGAGTTATGTCTCCATGACAACAGGAAGGCATGTGCTTATATTAGTAAATCCCTGCTGACCTCTGCTGATCTTTCCCTATCCTGGTCAGTGTAAAGGATTAGTGAAAGGGTACACACTGTGGCCTGTTCCCAGGATCCACACACCAGGAAGGAAGACTGGGCAGGCCTGAAAAGGGGCTTTCATGCTGTTCACCCTCTCTCTTCCCCACCCTTGCTAACTTTGGAAAGATAGCATATCTGCTACGGAAGGTAATGGCAGAATAAAGTCAAATCCCTCTTCAGGAAGTACCTGCAGTGTACTTGTCCAGGGAGCGTCTAAGGCCTTTTTAGGTGCCTTTACACACTCTAGGGCTTTACAAGCCCCATTTCCTTCTTGATGCAGAGAGATTAAATCTTTTCTTCACAGACCTGAGCAAAGTACTTCCTCTTAGTAATACTAGCATCAGAAAACAAGGCCCTGAAATTCCCTGAGACTACTGGTAAGCTCATGACATGCTAATAATTGGCACTGATTTTTCACCTAGCCTAAAATATTCCATAACCTGTATTGCTTGTCCTGTTTAACACGGTAATGGGCATCTTTTGACACCTACTTTAACAGTGGGCTTTTCTATTCAACATCAGAAAATGGGATGTGGGCATGGGAAGCTTTCCAGAATACCAATGTTTGATCACAACTACTAAGCCCCTGAGCTGCAGCAGCTTACCACCTCTGCCAGCCATCAGAAGTTCTGTTGAAGTAGCTTGCTCCCACCTACCAGCTGCTCCCTCTCCCCCCCCAACAACTTCCAATCAGCTTTTGTCTGAATTTCCTGGTCTCATGCTTGGGTGATGTTGCCATCAGGATCAGGTATATTCAATTCCCCTCAAGATCCTGGTGCCCAGAGTCAAATTGTTGTTCTCCATTTTTTTAATCGTTGTGCAAATAGTATAAAGGGACAAATGATATTTCAGTGAACACAAAGGCTGAGATGCTATCTGCTGGCTGAATCTAAACTTCATCGTCATCATCTCAGGTTATCTGCTTATCAGATCTGACAATCTCTGTGAAATAAGACATGACACTATGACCACAAAAACCCCAACAAAACAAACTCAAAATAAAGATCAGATAATCAAAAAAGCAATGTTGGCAATCAGCAGACAGTACCCAGCAAAATGCCCAGGGTCCTAGCAATGCCTATAGCATCTTTTAGAAGAGTTATTTTAAAAAGAGCTTTACTATTCATGCCTTTGATATACCTTGTAGAGTTGTGGTAGATTAAGCACCCAAGCCCAGTATCTTAGCCAACTACTAGTTTGGATACTAATTTAAAAACCTCTAGTGAAGTCCCTGCACACAGTTCAGACTGTAGTTTTTCCTATCTGAATTTTTAGAAGAATATTGTGCGTTCATCATTTCCCAGCTTACTGCTTACGTTGTTTTTCTTTGGTACTGGAGACCAACAAGTTCCAGACCACGACATTTGCATGCTAGGTTTTTGGCTGACAGAGCTTTTTCATGCCAGAGACACATACACAGTCTATTAGTGTAAAATATCCATAAAGAATTTACACAGGCCTAGACCACTACAGTTTCATTAAGACAGGTGTAAGAAGATGTGGCTGGTTTCCCCTTGTGAAATCTGCATAGTATTTACTCCTCAAAGCAGCAGAATGCTGATTCCTGGCTCTCTCCCACCCAGCTTGCCCAGTGAATTGCTAAATGGTGCCAAACAGTGGGCAGCAATTCACAGGGCTGAGCAGTGCCAATATTATGGCCAGAGGCATTAACAGCATTAATCAGAAATACCACTTCAGGGAACTAAACTTACTCTTAACACAGAAGAAGTAGCCAGCTAGCTCGTTTTCATTATCTGCTCACTGTTTCAACACAGATTTGAAGATGTAACTCCTATTATCATGCTTTTAGAACCTGGAGAAAGCAGGAGCTGCAAATCCATGGTTTATGGTAGTATTGCATATATTGCCACAGTAGCTCTTTGATCTTCTGTGCTTATGACACCCCAGTATTTTCCCTTAATAAACACTCCTCCAAGCTGACCTTCATGGTTTACACATTCTCTGATCTCTCAGCCATTTCCACAGATCAAACACTGAGACAGGGGGGTTTCCTGTGTATTCAGTTAACCAGATTGAGTCACAAGCTTTAATTTCCATTTCTTATTTAAATATATGGACAATCAACAACACAGCTGAAAAGACTGTATTTCTTTGTTTCCACATTTTGAAGCGAGTAAAATTTAAACTGTCCATATGTCCGAGCTAATCTCAAGAGCTTGCACTAGAGCAGATAGCTAACTGCCAGAAAAAAGGTTTGTCTGCACATGTTCTCTCTCAATAGGCGTCCAAAGCATTTTGCAGGCCAAAGGTATGCGAATTACTGTGCTCATTGCTGGCTAGAGTTGTGGGAACAAAAATAAGTACACACTCATTCTGCCCTCCAGAATCTCCTTTAGAACACAACAAATTAAGCTGAGAGCTATTCTGCCCATTACACAGACAACAGCAGTAAAACTGGAGCCACATGTGGAGTCTAGACCACTGTCCCTCTGGAGTTTATTTTAAACAGTTGGAGATAGTGTGGGTCTGGCTGCAGGATGGTCTTATGGTTACAGCTTGCACAGGTCATCTGGACAATCAGAATTTTCTCAAAAAATTTAACAAATAACTTAGCTGCTCCATGCTTCAATGACATTTAGACTCAGGCAATTAGAAACAAAAATAAAGCAGTCATATGCCTCACAAGGGCAAGAAAAGGCAACTCCTTATGGCCCTAAAATCCTATAAATGCTACATAAATACCACCACTCACTACAGTTAAAGTCTGACAGAATTCCCCTTGCAAAATAGGAGCAGGTGGAAAGACTATGGAAATCACCACTTCCCTTGAGCTTTGCTGGCTTTATCAAGATGTGGCATCCACCTGCACTCCAAAAGAAAACAACTGTACTCACTAAATCACTGTTCCAGAAACAAGCTTTACCCAAGAGTGAAAAGCTATCACCACCATGGTCAAACAGCACAAACCCCCAGAAACGTGCCAGCCCTCTGGCAGCCCCATGCTGAGCAGCACCGTATATACGATGGGCCTTCCTTCTGCACAATACAATGCCACCATAATCGCTTCACACTCCAAACCAGTAGCTATGGTTACTAGATACAAAAGACAGTCCTGCTGCTTCCCTGTGGCCAGAGGAATTCCAGGCACTTGGAGCAAACACCAGACAAAGAAGCTGGTACAAGGAAGACAAGAAAAAAAAAAAAACCACAACAAAAAAACAGATAAAAATGAAAACAAATTTTTCCTTTCATATTCATAATCCGAGGTGATCAGAGCAAAGGAAATTTAGGGAGGCTTCAGAGGAAAAAAAAAAAAAAAAAGAGACTGTTGGGTAATCAAAGAAAAAGCTGAAAACTTTCTCCAACTCTCAGAAAGTCCATAAACATCAGCCACTAATGTGAGAAAAAGCCAAATGCAGCATTCAGCAGATATTAGCAGAGAAAAGGCACTTTGACTGCATTTTCTGCATGTTCTCCATATTTTACCTCCACTTCTTCATGTCATTGATCATTCCACAAAACAGGACTTTTATATACAGATACTGGCCTGGCAGTGCCAAGGAGAGGATAAGGAGACAGGTTCAATCCCAATCACACTTTCCAGTAAAAGGTTGGACATGTTCCTGACATGACCTTCTAATCCCTAGATGACTAAAACAGATGTCTAGGCCCAGCAGATCTCCAGGCACCCATTCCGGGAGAAACAGAGAAATCTATTTTTCAGGTAGCATAAGAAATGACATACAAGGGTGACTTTTGGAACCCAAAGACATGTGAACTTGAAGAATGCCAGTATATTCAAGTATATTCCTTGGCTATAAAATAAGTATGCAGTGTGGAAAAAACCAAACCAAACCAAACCAAACCCCATCAGTGTGCTGAACTCTTTTGTTACCACTTCTTGCACTTTCAGGATGGATCTGCTTTCTTCAAAACTTCTAAGTGAGAATACTCATGTAGTGTCATCTTCCTCCAAATTTCATACCAGAGGTATCTGGCACTTCAATGTATTAATATACTCTCCTAGGTATGCTCCTCTTTTGCCTAGATGTATTTCTAAAGCATATAGAATGGAAATAAAACTCTGTGTTCCTTCTGTATGGGCACAACCATAAAATTCAGAACTTTTCCATGAAGAAAATGGTCACTATAATAGCTTGAAGACTTACTTACATGAAAGTGCACACAATTTTAGCTCTTGTGAATAAATTCATGCTAACATGCACAGGGAGAAAGACAGAAGGAGATAAGCAACAAATAGAAGGAAAAACGTACCTAGAATGAAATGCCTGTTTACCTTCCAGACAAGAAGTTTTCAGGCTTCAAATCTAACTGAGAGTGGCATTTTGCTCAGTTACCTTTGCAATACAAGGGCAGATCACAGATTTGATTCAAAGTTACTGCATAGTAGCTGGGTAAGAATCAGGCACAGAAGACAAAAACTTACCCCAAAATAAGAGGAAAAGTTGCAGCAGGAGAGCAGCATTGTACGCCCTGGAGGTAGTTTTCCTTAATTCCATGACAAATCTAAGAGTGGCTGTTCTAAAAACCTCTGGGGAGAAACAGTAGTTGGAAACTAGCAAATACCAGCTCTCCCCACATCACGGACTTTGGAGAATTCTCCCCACTACAGGCACTCGCACCATGCTCTGCCGAATTGGGGACTAGCACTAACACGGTGGACAGAGTCCCTGGCCGCTCTCGAGTGCTTCACTCCTGCTCCGGGAACAGAGGGAAAACGCTGCCTGGATCACTCGGATTGAACTGCACAGGGCAAGGCCCGCCGGATTTACAGGCACAGCAGCCGGAGGGCTTACAGGCCTGCGTCTGGAGCCAGCCTGGGCTGCCAAAGGCAGTGAGAAATGGAAGAACTGGGAGAGGCACAGTACAAGGCGAAAAGGAAAAAGGACCCTGTGTCATTTTTTCGCGGTCGGTTTTCCAAACTCCTCCTGTTAATGAAGAAAACAAACCTGGTGTCTCCTCCATAACTGTGACAGGAGCTCAGAACTGCCTTGGGGACCGGGGTGGCCAGGGGTCACTTCTAGGATGCAGACTTCTGTATCGGCTCGTATTTACAAACAAATTCCAGATGAGGATCAATCACAATTTTCTGATAGACTCTGCTTTGTTCAAAGAGAAAACAAGACAAAAAGACAAAAGCAGAGTTAGTCCACATTAGTCTTTACTGCTGTGTCCCATACATCAGGAGATGCATCAACCCACAAGACAGAGGAACCCACAAAATGTACAGGAACCCTCTTCCCAATTAAGGGAGAGTTACGGAGATCAACAGGAGACATATCGGCATAACACAAGCACCAGATCACACCACTACCTTTAGATGTATGTGTCTAGTTTTAGAAGTGGAAAAAATTATCAGTGTCCATTGTTTTATGAGAGTAACTGGAAAAAGACGGAGCCCACACTCAGTTGTGACCTACTAAGTACCTCTAAATCCACATCACAATTGGATTAAATTAACCGTAACGAGAATTACGCACATTGCCTCACCCTTCTTCCACCGACAACTAAAAATAGAAGGCAGCTATAAGTTGCCAATCAAATTCCTTTATCAAGCAATAGGCAAGACAGCAAGGAATTGGTGCAGATAGATCTGGGCTTCAGATGATGAAAACAGCAGCAATCCTGCAATGAGTAATTATCTCAGCATCCTTGCAGAGCAGAGAGAGGCTGACGGGCCATATGCAGGGAAATGGGATATTTACTGCATCGTTTTTACCTTCAGTGCAGAAAGCAGAACAGTCACAGCAAGAGCATTTTCACCATCAAAACACTGCAACCCAGGAACAAATGGTTCATCTCACCATCCTCCCTTGGAATGCTCCAAAGATGATATATCATGTGTTATCAACCTTATCTGGACCACCCTGCCCCCACTTTCATCTCTGGTGTCTTCAGTCTGTTTTCTCAAGATCAGCCTCAGTATTAGTTTCTTGCCAGTTACCACAACCATCTGGAACTCATTTCTCTCTCTTTAGACTCTCATTTTGCTGTCAGGGGATGTAACCAAGCGCTGACATGTGCGGAATCTTTCTGCTCAGAAATGGTTTGCTTCACCTGCGTGAATTACACTCCTAACAACTCACCTTTTCCAAATCAAAGCAAATACATATGAACACTGCAAGAAACCATCAATCTTCCTGGATTGAATACAGCCACTTCTCTAGGTCAACTAGTGCAATACTTCACAACACTTAGGAAACAGACTATCCACAGTAATTCACGGCTCATACGTCTACCTGAAGGATATTCTCAGCTGTCATAAAACTGAATTAGCGTAACAAATCCCCATGAAAATAGAGGTCCTCCCACACAGGCTTAGGTCTCACGCAGCTCTGCTGCTGCCACTGCTGTGCTGTGTGGCCTGTGGCACCTCATACCCCGATAGAGCCATTCGCTAAGAAAGACTTCTTACACACTAGCCAGACTCAGAAAAGAACAAAACAGTTTAGGAGAGGCTGAATAGCTAAAAAGCTCCAGGAAGGAACATTCTTGGTGTCTCTCAGTACATTTGAGACAACGTCTCGAGCAGCAGCTTCTTGTGCTAGTGACTGAGTTTCACTCTGGAGTCTTCATTTGGTCTTTCTGCCAAGTTGATGTGGATGGGTTTGAACTGAACTGCTAACACAGCCAGTATGTCAATACTATCACACACGCAGGAATCTACGAAGGGTACCTTTCTGAAGGTACCATTTCACGCCTTTGTCGCAACAGGGTTTGGACTTGAGCAACCTGGGAACCAGCAGCAGCATATTGTTTTCAGCCAAAATCTTCCACAGACAGAGGTGAGACTCTCAGACCTGTACCGCTGCCAGGATGCACATATTGTGAGTTCTGGGGCTAGAGCAGGTTACGAGATGATCCTCCTGAAAAAAGTGTTCATTTGCTCTCTATGGCCACTGTTGACTGCTAGCACATCCAAGTGGTCTGCCAGGACTTAAGGCTCATTTAGTGTCATTCGAAACACACGCTAACGAAGCCTGCATAGGTCAAGATATCTGACTTCCTTATAATAATTAAAATACCTTAATCCAGTGTCTACCTGTGAGGATATTAGAATTTCTTTTTTTTTCAACGTTCATGGTTGCAATTTTACGAGGTTTTGCCAGCTCAAATGCAGACCATCTCGGGACCCTTAGGCATACAAAAGCCAATGGGGGTATTAACCAGCTTAGTCCAATTAAAGGACCCTAATGCAACTCTGTTAAGACTCTGATTTGTTAGGCTTGACTACATTTCCAAAGAAGGAGCACAATTGGGTGGATTTGTTATCTAAAGCATAAGCTCCAAGTCCTTAGTCATCCTTGCTAAAGCCTTCCCCAAACTGGCCATGGTTTGTGCTACCTCCGCATCACCGCAGTCCCACGTCAGTATAATCTGCTCTTTAACATAGTATTAAAACTAGAGCCAAAGGACACAGCTGCTTTCCTCTGTGTAACACTCATTACAAGAGACTTAAGGACAGCATAACAGCAAGGCTTCTATTCTCAGCCAGGAGGCAGGGAACTCTGCAAGCCGGAAATGCATGCCATGAAAATGGGGCAGCAGCAGGCAAGCTGGATTAAGAGAAAAGGGAGAGAGTAGGTCTGGGGTACTCAGCAGAACCTTCCTGTCTTCTTGCTCTATACTTTCTTGTATATTTTTCACAAAACAATCCTATACTTTTTTCTACAAACGGTTCAGAATGAGTTGCATGGCAAAGTACCTAAGCATAACAGACTGCACTTTCCATTCCAAGAACAACATACGCTTGCATAAGTTTCACAATCTTCCCTCACGCAGGGCTTAAAATAATCCTAATATTACAGATCAGATCCTAGAGCTCAGATCTGTGATATGACAGCCAACATCCCAAACAGAAGCTGGTAAGGATAAAGACATTTCCATCTCCCGTCATATGCACATGTCGTAGCTGCCTCGGAGGAGACACCTCACCTTGCTTCCTTACATTTCTGGAACCTCACCGCTGAATACAAATCTACTTTTCCAAATTGAACAATGCAAGCTAACAGCATCAAAATCTTCTGATTTTTTCCCCAGCTTCATCCTGTGAGGGTTATTAGGCACAACCATAAACAAAGAAGTCCATGCTAACAGCGCTGTGGACTTTGACCTTGCAAAGTTGAGCTAGTAAAGAAAAAACTTCCAGTTCCTCTCAAAAATAGTGTGCAAAAAAATGACTGCTCCAGTATGCTCCTCTGCTCTCAATCACTGCAGAAATGTGCCAGGTATATTTTTTAAAAGTTCAGGTTTTGGAATTTCAAGCCTACAGGCTCACAGGCCAATTCTATACACCGAAAAGTTCAAATACAGTTTGGTGATGTAATGCTTGAGGGTTCTTCGGGGTCCATCCTCTAACTCGAAATTAGCTCCTTCTGCAGCAAACCGAAGTTCCTGCCCTCAACGCGCACTGTCGCCACTTTTCCGTCTGGCCACTAGATGTCCCTTCTGCACCGCACAACTTCAAGCAAAGGCCATTGGGTGAAAACAGGAGAGTTGGGAAGAAGTTCACGTGTCACCAGCACTGCCAAACCAACGCAACCAGAGACATCCCGAAGCGCTGCAGGCCTGCGCCAAGCAGCACACCGAACACCCTAAGACCTACCGCAACATCCACACACCAGCAGAGCCAAGGAAGCGTTTTGTCTGTGAATCAAAACTTTTAAACTGCTGTTAAAACCTGGCAAAATCATACATTTCCAGTCTCAAGACCCCCTAATTGCACTTTTTAGATACAATAAATTTCGTTTCCTATCATTGCTCATCAGAACTGCTGGCAAGGAAATGGTGCTGCTCGATAAAGAGTATTGAGCATGCGACACTGGTCAGTCCTAGGTATGGGCAATGAAATAACTGGCATGACAAAAGGTTGCTGTTTCTTGCTGTGCAGTGACTCGATAGAACAATGTAAGGGATGGTCAGAGTTCTGACCCAGTCTCACTTTCCTGGAGCACAATAACCAGTTTCAGATAAAACCGTAGCGTTGAGGAAGAAGAGGGTGGGCAGTCCAGCCGGACAAAGGGAGAAAGATCATGTATTTATGAGAATTGCATAGGAAATACCTATGTGGGTTAAGACTGAATGTAGCACATCTATCTCTCACCCGTGGGTTTGGGGTCTAACTCTTCCCTGCGTGCAGCCCTGCAAGCCTGGCCATCAGGCGCCATCCTGTGGCAACAGACTCTGGCTCTTGTGATGCACCAGCAACTGGGCTCAAATGCATGATTTATGGAATCATACAGCTACGAACAGCGAACAAAACCTCAGTGAAATCCTTCCTTAACAGAGAAACTGGGACCACACCAGGTCCTCTTAAAAGAATATCACTTCTACAGAGAAATGACATCTTATGCAGAACTTTTTCTAATCCGTATCACCAATTTCTTGGAAGACTCCCGTATTTGTCTGCAGACTACGGGAGGTCTAGCGTTAGGATTGGAGGGGACAAAAATGAAGCAGATTTGCCTGAAGTCTGAAATCACCTACTCTGCCTTGCAATATTGGCTGTTCGTGCAGAGATCTTCATTACGTGCCTCATTCAAAAAAAAAAAAAAAAAAAAGAGCTGTATTCCAAATTGTAAGAACCGTAACAAGGATATCCAATACATGCATAGTACCTATAGCTGCCTCTCCAACATGTAAACCCATTCACAACACATGCAGACTAGGCTGTAGTAAAGACAGGGCCATACTTCTCCCACGTTATCTCTGAAGGAAGTCACAGAAGTCAGGCTCTAATCATGTACGTACCCTTTGATCTATGTGAGACCCTGCTGGAGTGCTGCAGGTCAACTTTAAATCCCTTTGATCCTCATCCACCGCTTACAGCTGCCTCAGTGGAGGTGAATCCCTTCCAAGGGGCCTCTTCTGGCAGATGGGAAGATGAGAATGTTGATCAGCTAACAGGAAGCAGCTAACAGTGTAAAACAGGCAAGGTTTGCAGTAGTAAAATGTTATAGCAGGAAGAAGGACGTGTCCAATACACTGCCTGGATCTACAAGTGTTTTGAAGTTGTGTTGACCATTGAGAGGCTTTTTTGCTGCTGTTTTTGTCAAAATGATCCCACGTGCCACGACTATCACTGCTTAGAGGGAGCCTCTCAAGCCGCTGGAGGGCAGTGCTGGGCAGTTTTCTGATCCACCAGCCTGAAAACAGTTTTGAAAGGCAACCTTCTGAATTAGCATATGTTTGTTGCAAATGTCTCCGTTGCCGGCAACCCTGGAGTTATGCTGGTGCCTAGGGCGCTTAGCAAGCTTCAAGGGAAAAGGTAAATGCTCAGCCAGAACCAAAGGAACCTATAATCAGAGCCAAAGTAAAGGAGCTATGCCCTGCAGCAGAGCCTGGGTGAAAGGAACCTTGTCATGCAAAAGTTTGCACTCTGTGAAGGCCAAACACCAGGGGTGGGGGAAAAGGGAATTTTGGAAAAGCCCCCAGCTGGACCTGAAAAACAAACACATCTAGCTGCACCATGTGAGCTGTGTGTTCTGAAGCAGTCTAGCCTCAAAGTCCTGTATGTGACATCTACCTCTGTCATGTAAATGACCCCTTTGAACACTGCACAAATCAGCAAGCTCTGCCTCATTTTCCTTCCAGATGTAATCTCTGTAGTCTCTCACAGACTTCAGGCACACAGTCTGCTCTGTAACGAGGCGTCTGGGAAAAACTGGACATGCTTACCACAGTAGGTGGCAAGAAGTAAAATGGATGCAGACCATGGATGTGCCAAATGTTGAGGAATGAGTCATTTTCTCCAAGAAGCCAAACGATATGCAGCTCGCTTTTGTGCCTTTCTACCTTAATGAACACTTTGCTCAAGGAATACTCCTATTACCTCCAAATCTAACCCAGGTAACTAAAGACACGCATTTGTCAATACGAAAGCAAGGGACAACTGTACAGAAACAGCCCTATGTTTAGTTTCCTGACTGACAAGCTGGGGATATTGTCAGCTACTTTCAGTATCTTGGGCTCACACACTCGTGACTTTCTAGGCCATGTTTCACACCAACATTAGCATAACCACTGGCTGTAACACAGAATAGCAAACATCCCCGAAGTTAACTTCTGGTCTAAGAATATTTCACAGACGGAAGCTCCCATGTGAATCAATTATTTCTTCTTCACAGACGCCCCAGAATAAAGGCCTTACCTAAACTGGGTGTGCAGAAGTTGCTGGATCTGCTATCACTTGGATAAGAGGGTCTGGCAGCCTTGCAAGGATTACTGCAGCATGCACTGGCATCTGGGCAGACATTTCACTTTGCTGAGATGCTAAATCCTGGTGTTTCCATTGCCATCCATTTGTCAGATTGCTTAACAAACCTTTAAGAACGACAAATATAGATATTTCCGTAACTGTTAACAGCATTCAAGCTTGTTCTCATAGTCTTCAAATGGGTGCTTCATCCTAGTGTCAATAACATTGAATTTGTTTCATAATTAGGACTTGAATAATTAACTTGTCACCACACTGGCAACAATTCTTCCAGACCTGCTCTGTATGTGTAGACCCGTCTTTAAGAGAAGAAAATATCACGTAAGTCAGCAAATTTAACTTAATAAGCACATATACTTGTACTCATGACTGTTTCTTTCTGGCACTGAAAGGTTTTGATGACGACCAACTACATTACGACTACTTTGGCAGCACTAATGTCAGATCAGAATAATCTGAGCTAGAAGACAATCCCCACGTTTAGTTAATGCTCTCATTCTCTGTTAGTAGTGCTGAATTACTGCAAACTAAAATGAAGGACTGGGGACATATACAATTAGATGCTATGGAAATATACATTCCCTGATGAAGACAGCTCAACATCAGTTATGACAAATCCAACAGGTCAATTGTACCTGCATATACTAAGCATTTTCCCAGCTTCAGAATAGTGAAGGTTTATGAGTGATTATTCACGGGTCTTAAGATAACAAAACTTTGTTTCAAAGATATGGTAAAAAATAAACTGAAAAGTTAAGCCCACCTTAACTCTATGATCCTTGCAGACTTAAATCTGGCCTAATCCCTCATGTCCACTTCTGAAAGACATCCCCCATTTGCTTCTAACTGCATAACTGGCCCAGACACAAGGGCAGGCAGAGGTCTTTAGGGCTTCAGCACTTCTCTCTACCCTGAGGAAAGCTCTGGTTTGTTCCACTTCTCTTAGGGAGCATGGTTTATGCACATTTTCTACCTCATGTCTTGCAATAGCAGGCAAACCAAGCTCCTGCTGAGCTTCTGTGAAAGGTGATATTGATCTGCCACCCAAGTGTTTCAATCTTTAGCTCTGCTAACTAGTGTGCTGAATGTGCACGGGAGTTCATCAATATGTCTGAAACAAAATCTGCTCGATGGCCTCTGAAAAAAATAAAAATGAAGCTTTTAGAGCATGCTGAATTAAAACACAGTCTATAATCTTGATTTATAACCAAGAAGTCCAACTATGATATAATCAACTTTCATATACGCAATATATTGCATTGCACAAGGTCAATGTGGCTTTCTTGCCACAGCGGGCAAAAGGCGATGCGATACCCAAGTCGAGCTGCGTGCTACGGCTGTGATGACAACCCCCTGAAACAGCGGGAATGGTGCCGTTCTAGGCATTTGACTGTGCCTTTGACTATATGGAGTACTTTTAAGCTGACGGCTTCTGTTGCTCACGCTGGAATTCAGTCATTGCTTTGACTGCATTGCCAAAGGCCTCAGGTGTGGGCAGGGGAAGCAGCAGCAGCAAAGTCTCAAGCAGAAGAGTCCATACTCGCATGAGCACTCAAAAAGTTACAGCAGAAAGTGACCTCATCAGGTTGAAGCAAACACATGGGGAACCGTTTTAAACTTTGCCAACCTACTTCTGAACATGACCACAGGAATAGAGCAAGGGTAAACCCTGGTAAGAGTACAATGGTAGCTTCATCAGGATTATGATTGCTTCAGTAAGAGCAAGAATAAACACCAAAGCATCTTTCTCTGATGAGAGACATGTAAGGCTTCCTATGAGGTTGTATACAAAATATTCAAGTGGATGGATCTAGAAAATTCCCGAGAACTATGGAGAAAAAAACATGAAAAGAATTCCAATACTTTAAATCAGATGTGCAATGCCAACCCAGCCTTGCCATTCACCAATTATACATATCATTTCTGGAAAGAAACCTGATAATTGACAGCTATTGGAACATTATCCATTTTATCCCTGAGAAACATCATTGCAACTAAGTCAACCTTATATATATCCCAGTAAGAAGCAGCATCTTGTACCTTTAAAGAAGCTTTCCACGCCAAGGTCAGTTTGTCAGCACCATTTATTATGCTTGAATGCTTTATGAGACAGAAGTCACAAACCTGACAATGTAATTCTCATTTGCTTTGGGAGTGACTGCATATGTCAGCCCAGCTATACTATGTGAGCAAATGATGAGTCCTGCTTCCAACTCAGCTTTAGGTCCTCCTCCTTCTATTGCAGGACATGACTTCAGAAAAATTTCCTTTCCTGTGTCTGTGACCAGGGGCAAGCCAAAGTATAGATGGCTGAGCTTCCCGTTATAGTAGAACAGTTGCAGAAATTTAATTTCACTCCATGGTGTATGAACCAACCTTTGGATCTTCAGCTTTGCTAACCCTCACATTGAGCAAGTCACACATGTTTCATGAGGGCCTATCAGTGCTTTAAAAAAAAAAAAAAAAAAATCTTTGGCTGAAGATTTAAACTCCATTTGATCCTAAAGCCTTTTTAATGCATGACTCTGAACCAAGGGACTTTGCATATTTCTGCTAGTCTCACTTCCCAGAAGGTCTGTAGGGCAACCACTTGGGAAAACAGAATCCAAGAAGCAAGGGAAAAAAATCTCTTTAGGTGTGTGTGTGCTCTGACAAAATGACAAACCACTGTCACTTGTACTATTTGAGAATTATTGAAAATTTCTTCAATTCCATTTCTACGTCTCTGTAAAGTCTGTTAAAACACAGGTTTCTTTTGATTCAAGCCAGGTAATGTAACATAGAGATTAATCACAACACAGCACCCAGTATTTCTGAGATTTCACAGCTTCATGTCACTTAGAAAAGTAAAAAGTCAACTTGCAATACTGTCAACCGTATGAGCTGTTACAATATTTCCTCTTGTAACTTGGGGAATCATACAGCCATTTTCCTGAAATCTTGAATGAGCTAATGATTATGTAGAATTTTTCTTTGTTGGTCAGAGTTAATCCTCAGTAGCTTTCAAAAGCACACACTACACGTGAATGATTCAGCACCTCTTATTAAAGCAACTAACTTTCAGGAGTACATGAATGAGAAAACAAAAGCAACCAAAATGCATGGGAGAAAGCCAGCAATGTCAACATTTTTCTACCTTAAAACAGTTTCTTCCCTGAAGGTTATGTCCTTCAGATATGATTATAGAGTAGTGAATCCACTCCTGGCTACTAACTTCGACACTGATACATACTTAACTCCAATTTCCTTGTTTGTTTCCCCTCAGTAACTAAACCCTATTGGCAAGTTCTGTTAAAATCGTAAAGCTGACGCTTTGTAGTCCCACCACCAAATATCCACTGGAGTGAACACTGAAGTCAAAGCCACAGTTCATCCTCTTTCCATGACTTTAAAGCTCATAATCCTCCACCAAATTAGCCAGTAAGGACAGTGATTTGCTGATTCTGCCCAGCAGAGGACTTGATCTCTTGTCTTTTTCTGTTGCTTTACAGAAATGTACTTCAATTACAAGCACATCCTTGTGGGCTGACAGAATCTCGCTGTTAGGTCAGAACAGGTTCTACAATTTAGGAACCAAATAACTTATTTGGTCAGTAACAAACAGGAATTGCAATGGACACAATGCTTCCCAATTCATCTGTCTTCGGCTGAAAAACTGAGCTTCCAGGGGTGAAATAAGGTCAAAACAAAGTAAAGAGTGAAATGAATCTGTCCAACAATGAGCCAGGTGTCAGGCATCCGAATCCACAGAGCCTGACCAAGGACAAAACGGTCATTCTCTGTTAGCTGTGGTGGGATGTTGGGAATTTTGAGCAGATGTTAATAGGATGAATACATACTAGTCGTACAGTCTCAGAATAATAATGCCTCTGAATACCAAAAGCATATTGATCTCCTGAAGTGCACAGTCAGAACATCTAATGGCTCTAGAGAGAGCAGGGAAGCACTTGGGGGGGGGGGGCGTAGGGAGGAAAGAAAAAGAGAAGATGAGATGCTTTAGATTGGAGAGTTTTATCAGTTAAAAAAGCCTTGGGGCACACAGGGAATGTTAAAATGCTACAGCACAAACAGACACAGACTGAGGAATACCAAGAATGTACACTTTGTGCACAGGAATGAAATAACGAATTCACAGAACTTGTATGATTACAAAGGGTCTAAAACACTTCTTCTGGGTAGAATATTAGAATCAGGAAGAACCTAAAGAGGAAAACAAATCCTTAGCATGCTGTCCTGGTGGATCAAAACTGTGGGAAAGGAAAAGCTAACACCAGTGGCGCAGAGAATGCAGATAGTGCTCGAAAGATATTCAAAGGGAAATTCTTTCTATTTTAATGACCTTAGCTGTTATTAGTAATGCAGATCAGGGCTTTGTTCTAAAAGGAAATCTCATTTCTAACCTGCAGTGTCTTTTTCAAGTGTGAGACATTTGAAAGCTCCTTTTTAAACAAGGGCTGTGTAACTGGAAAATTCAATTAATTCTCTTTGCTTTGATATCTATTTAGTTTAGCACTATAGACACCATCAAAAGCACAATGTTATCCTCCATTCTGCACTAGAGGGCCAAGTGGTCCAATGACATATGCTCTCTGCTCCATGGTACTGATCCAGTGCTTTCACCATCTCAGAAGACAAGACTCCAGGACTGCAAATTATCAACTTGTTCAGAGGTGTTTTTCTTTTTTGTGAGCTACAAATCAGACTAAGCTACACTAACAGAAAGACCCTTGTAAAGTTCACTCTCAGCAGTGCCATGATAGGAGCATATCATAATTCTGTGAACTCTGGTCAATAGTATTATGCATCCACTGAACCGCTAAGGTCATTAAGCAAACACACTGAAGAGATGAGAAAAGATTCCAGTTGTCCTGAGCTTCCCACTCTCCGACCGCAAAACCGCACTCTCACATCAAATGGGGAATGAAACTCAAGGGACATCTTAATCCTACACCCCTGCTCTAATTAATAATCCTACTTTATCAATATTTGATGGAGCTGTTGTTGTGTCTCCTCTGACCATTACACTTTTCGTATAATGCTCTGAATTACGCTGCTCTACAGCAATGTAATAGCAATGTACTCCTTTCAAGGTAAGACGGATAGAGAAGACGGCAGCTCCTTTCCTAGCACAGTGCCCTTCCAGAAGGCCCAGGAGGTCAGCAGCTATGGCATACGCAACTGAGTAACAACTTATGCAAAAGGATCTATTGGCTCAGCCCTAAGTGACCCCTCCCCTTTGTGGCCCACTGTACCACCATCATATGGAAAAAAAATATAGTTGTACCCTGAAAACCAAACCAAGCCAAAACATAGACAACGTTGAGCACAACAGAGAGCAGTCATTGTATATACCGGCATAGAGAATCACAGTTAGTAAGGCACAAAAGTAAATATGACAAGAAAAATCGACAATTTTCTGCAAACTAAAGCATTGAGGAGGAAGATGTAGACTACTCTGTGCTAAACATAACAGAAATGCCCATCCCTCACCACAAAACCTTCACTCATGTCACACAAACTCACTTAGATGAGTATATGATTAGGTATGCTGTTGTGGCTGCACTTCCACGGGGTTAGGAGGTTATTGCTGCTACCCAATTACTCATCAGCACAGTTCCACAAGAGAGTACTCCCCCTCTGCTTTGCATGCGGAACTGCAAATGCAGTAACTCCCAAAACAGATGTTGTTAACATGATCAAGAATATTAACTCAGCAATTGCAAGTGCTTAAACTAATGCGAATTGCTTAGGTAAGAGGCAGCTCAAGAACAATTACATGCAGCTACATGAAAAGTAAAACATTCCACAATCCACATCACACTCTTTAAGGATTCTCTTTGGAAAACACAATACCTACTCAAAATTCTCCATCAGTGCAGAACCATTAAGATTAGTCCCTGCTGCTGAAGAATTGAGACACAGAGTTTGATGAATAATTTATTTACTTGTGTGTGTGTGTGAGCAGGCCAGTTCTTACATTCAGAGTGTACAAACCTGTAATTTCAGCACCTACAAGTGAGCCCCTGAAGTTCCAAGCCCAGCCAGCATTTCCTGTGCTCCCACTCTGCATGGAGCCCAGTGGAGACAGAATTTCTGTGAAGAGCGAGGGAAAGGGTTGGAGCACACAGAAATCACATCAAAGAGGTTCTTGCAACTGTAGCTTGTGGGACATAAAGCAGAGGTATTAAAATAGGAAGATTAAAAGAAAAGTAACAAAGAAGTTTTGAGGTATTCATGGGACAGTAGGTAGCAGTCAAAGTGCCAGAAGACAGACAGACTGCTAGTTACTAGGTGTCTTTTACACTTCCCATCTGACTCAAAGCCCAATGAAGTAATTAAAGACAGCTAGCAATTACAGTAGGCTTTGGTTCAGGCCCACAGAGAGCATGCTGCTAGGAAGCTCAGTCTTTCCACATTTCAGCAGATGGTGACAATGGTGAGATTGCCAAAGGTCAGAAAAACTATGGAGAGAGGGAGTAAGTCCTGAATAACATCTGTCCAATGAGTTAAAAACACTAGATGATGCAAGCTTTGAGGGAACTTATGTCATCTGTTCTGTCTTTAGAGAGAAGAAAAGATGTGGTTGCATTTTACTTTTTCACAGCAATGATACAAGCACAGAACAGCAAACAGATGGAGGTGAAAAAGAAAAAAAAAAGAATTAAGTGAGAATCCCTTTCCTGGAAATTATCATGCTGTGAAATCCTGTTTGCAATGACCTGTCAGAAAAATGCCTCAATTACCACAGGTTGGGATAAGCAATGGGATAAGCACAGGTGCTCAACCTCCGAGACAGAAGATCCCCAAGGATGGACTGGTTATCCACACCATAAAGCACGGCAGGTCACAGAACTGGGCAGGCTGACAACTGCAGACCGATGGCTTGGTGCTGTCATCAGCCCTGGCACGATCCTGTTTGCAGGGGTGTTCATGCAAATTCCGACTAGCGGAGCTCAAGAGGCGCCGAGTGACAGTGACGCTTTCAGCTGCTTGTTTCCACCCACAAGAGGGGCCGGGGGGGGGGTGGGGAGAAGGGAAAGGTGGAAAGTACAGAAGAGAAAACATCCTGTAAGTGGAAGGAACTAAATGTTGTCAACACACAATGGAAAAGGCTTAATGTGGACTATCAAAGACTATGCATCCCCTCACAAAACATGCTCGCAAGGTTTAACTGAGCAGTATGGATTTTGAGGGACATACGGTTTTATCTATAAAAAGAATATAGCCTTTTTGCCAGGAGGACCTTTATTAGAATTCCTGTAAATGGTAATTTGTTCAACTAAAGAGGTGGCTCCCTGCCATGAGCTGTAAAACGACGTTAGTTTTCAATTCTGTTTCTGAAGGATGATACAGATACTTATTTCTACCTCATGCTCAATGCAAGTTATGTTTTCTTCACAGTTCTGGTGCTCAGAGCAGAAAGAAGCAGCATTTTCCTGAATACTTTCCTGAATCTCTAAACAGATCCTTTTTAACACAATGTTCTCAGAACAGATCTTCCCAGTACTTCTACATCCCTTAACCCAGCAGCCATAACAAACCAAAGTATTTGGCAATACAGAATTGCTCAAAGAAATACGAGACTTCTTCCTGTTCATAGGTCTCCCTCAGGGCCCTGAGTGGGTTGCAATAGCACAGAAAGTTGCTCTAAACAGCTTGTATCCAGACACTCTGCTTGATGACGATTAAATACACAAAATGTTACACATCCAGTGTTTGAAACAAAAAGGCCCAGTGCATGCACCTAAGAAATGCTTTCCACATAGAGCACGTCACAGCACTGGAAGTACTGGAACTGCTATCATGTGATCCAGCCACAAACTATTGCCCTGAAGAAAAGAAATCCAAAACAGAAAGAAACAGTGAGAAAGTTCTAGATGTAAGGCTATTTTTTTTTCCTTTTTATTCCATGTGTAAGCCAGTCTTTGTTGTAGACCTGTATGAGAAAACAGATGTTAGACACACTCATTTGCTACATCACACCATTCCTAGTAAGTGCGATAGCCTAGGAATTCAATGCAGAGTTTATGTTACTGTGAGATCGTCATGCTTCAAGAGGAAAACAAGTTAGGTTTTTTCCTTTACAAAGATGTTGCTGACAAGAGGAAGGGAGTGATCTGCAGAACACACTGATATTTTCTAGCATCAGCTGCAAATTAATTAGTCTTTGTTATATTGTTATACTTTTTTCCAATACAACACTAATCCTGACAATCAGTTAGTACTGATCAGCATTTTGGTAGTGGTTCTCAATAGCTTCTGACTGACCTGGCTGTGGTCTCCACTGCTTCAACAAACTATAGGAAAAGGCAAAGCAAAAGCACAGACAAGACAAACACCATCTCTGGCTCACCAAGTAATTTTAAATATATGAAAGTAAATGTGGCTTTATAGTCCTTTAATTATGTATTGCATCTGAATTATGTATGGATCAGAGGGCATACAGGAATTCTGCTGGAAAGAAGCAGCACTGTGCAATAGTATTTCCTCACCCAGGATAAAACATGAATGTGCCCTACAACAGGTTTGCTTCAGTTTAACGGCCTCCTGTAATTCCCAGAGAATCTGCACACCAATTCTCACTGCAAGAAGCTGTCCCATGCGCCCAAGAAATTCCCTGTAGCCCCCTCAGAAGAATACATTGACATTGCTGGTGAGCAAAAACTTTCTCCTGTATCTTGCTGTTCTCTTATTTAGCCCAAATACCATTCAAGATAACATAATACATAGGTACTTTACACCTATAAGCCTATAAGACCTAACTGATTCAATGTGAAGTGTTTAAACACAGAATATATATCATGCCTTTCATGTTTGTCGTTGGTTTTGTAACGTATGGCAAGTCCTAGAATTGTTCAGATTACTCTGGGACTTCACCTAATCAGTAATTTTTACTGTTCTATTGAAAAGTATGACTGGTTTTGCTACTCTAAGTCAATATTTACGCCTCCACCATTTTCGTGGGGGACAGAAATCAATCAACTCTTATTAAGTCAAATAATCTAGCTGTAATATCACTTGGAAACAAAAGCCATCTTTTTTCCTTTTTAGTATTGCATGCTACAAGTACACACACAGCAGTGCGTGTGTGTAGGTTAATACCTACATTAACCATTATAACAAATTCTGCCACTGCTACCTATAGCAGATTTGTAATAAATCTATACATATTCCAATGATCCATCAGTATAACAACTCCTGTGTTATATCCTTAATTCCACTCTCTTCTTTCCATTTGCTTTTGTTCTCTATTGTATGTTCTTGATTGTAAACACATATTTGTGTATTGCACATAAATAAAGACAGACTTTTTAGAGAAGTGGTAGTAGGTAAATGACAATCCTCAGAGTTTTACAGGTTAGTGTGTCCTTATCCATTTCAATAGCCAGAGTAGAAACATTCTTCCACCTCCACTCCACCACTGCTTTAGATTGAGTCTGTACCTTGCACTGGGCAAAATACCAAACACGGCTCCTAAAGCGAAGTTTCAAGCAGAAAACAGTAGCTGTCAACTTCAGATGCAGTCACACATGCAGGCTGATGTTTGTTTTGTGCCGGAAAAAGTTCTAAAACTCCAGGTCTGATTTTGCATAAAGAATATTTGTGCTTTTGTCTTTCCCTTAGGCACAATGACCTTCCCTTGAAACACAGACAATGTTGGTCTGCTGATTAGCAGCGCGGCTTTGCAGCCAGAGCTCCTCCGGATGGGGCCAGTGATAGGCAGTGAAATCTAACTGCCACTTGGTGGCAGAGGTTAGATACCATAATTACATTTCTGGTTCCCAAGAATGCATCGTGCATGCTTATTCTCTGCCCAAGGTGACTCTCAAGATTATTTCTTGCCTCCTCGTTAATTACTATACATATTTATAGACAAATTACAGATTCAAACTTAAACATTTATTCAATTAATCACTTTGAATTCTAGTAGAATAAACAGTATCAAATCAATGTATTAGCTCAGGGGCTCATGCCAATTTAACACATTCATTTTCTGCTTCCTCTCTGTGGTATCTTGTCTCACACAAGAGTTAAAATAAACACCAGCAGCTTTCTTTGTAACAGAAAGAGCGTAAGAAGTTCTGGACCATCAAACTATCTGCTTCAACTCACAATGAACAGAAAATGGATTTGCTGCAATAACCAAATCAGGCTTGCTCCTACACCCCTCTTCCAAAGACACTGTGCCTAATTCTTTAAGTCTGTAGCTGATGATTAAATTACTAGCTTACTGAAAGCAACGATAAACGCAGTGTATGTTAGTTACTTACTGTGATTTGGTTCACAACATGAGTAAACAATATTCTACAAACAAACACTTCTGAATGTCTACTTCATGAGACCTTGTTTATCATTCCTCTTCTGAGGAAATTACATATTTTATTCCTTAAAGGTGCTGCAACAGCTCTGACTCTATGGCCACCACCTTCCACCCCACAAGCCCCGTGACTTCAGCAGCTTTGCCCCACACAGGAGCAACCTGCAAGGTCTGGCCTCCAGAAAAATCTTTTACGCCAAGGCCACCTACGCAAATGTACGTGATGTTCCCCTTTCTGCATCTGTGCCCTCCACTTCTGGTTTCAGTCTTTTTAAAACGTCCATGACACTGCGAACCTCTGAAATACATACAGCAATAACTATTCATTTGATCTATAAATAAAGGGAACTGACATCTTCACATTTGCAGGACTTTCACAGAAGGACTGAACACTGTGAGCTAAGTTTATGGCTAACCTTGGGCATACAGACTCTTTCTGCTCCCTACGAATTTGGTACCCAGCCTTTACTACTCTCTACCCAAGTCTCCAACTCCATAATGCCATTCAGAGTAAGTTACACACAGTCAGAGAACATCAGAGAACATCACTGCCGACATGTTCCAAGCCTGAATGCTTCCAATTATATGATAGTAATGCAGGATTAAGAAAAAGCTCTTTAAGGACAAGTAACTTTTATCAACTTTTTTTCTGACAGGAAGCTTTGGACAGACTGTACAAGTTGAAGTTCAGCGCAGAGTTTATAAACCACAGACATTTAACCTCAGAAAAAAATATCACAAACTCTCCAAATAATGATGATTTCACCTAATAATAACTGTTTGTCTTGTCTACACAACTAAAGTCTAATCTAGAAACACTGACATACTTAGAGATCATCTTAGTATAACCCATTTCATAAAACATCAATTAACTGAGACTCATCTAGCCAATTTAGCATGTTAGCCAAGCTGGCTCTACGTAAACCAGCTGCACTTCATCAAATAGGAGTGCTCTATTTACAAAGTATGCATTTATCCAAATAATTGTGAACCTCTTCTGACGCTCTACATGAGCACAGAGAGTAAGCACAAACACCCCAAGACGTTTCGGTAGTGGTAACTTTCAGGATCTGGAATAACTGTTACTGCTACTGAAGATCTGTTAACTTCCCATGAAGAAACAAACTCAGGTTAAAATCAGACCAGGCAGTAACTGTGTATGTGTAAGACAGAAACAAACTATTTAACCTAATTTACAAATTCTCAACAGAAATACTTACTGCAGAGACTGAGTATACTGTCTACCCAACTTCCATTAATTCAGAGATATGTCACACGGAATATTATTTTTTCATCCATTACAATAATATTTTCCAAACCCAAGTCACAGCTGTTAAGAGCTGTGAAATCTCCATGTGCCTCTTATTTCAGCATAGGTGAGGAGTCACCATAACTGGTATCCCTCTATTATACCTAGATCTATTTATATTTGAGTTTCCCATTTCCTACACGTACTCCTCTATTTCCTGACACGTGTCTAGTTCTAGAATTGGATACTGCACATTTGGTGCCTCAAGTGCTGCCCGAGTGAGTTGGAAAGTGGACCCTTCTCTTTTGCTTCGTTATTGGACACAAAGCCTGGGAAAATACAATGTACAAATTTCATATGACAAACCTGTCAAATTCCTGCAAATCCTTCTTTTGGAAAAGTTCAGGTAAGAACAAAAATTTGCATGCAGGATTTCATAGGAAGCAAATGGTTTATAATTTTTATTAACTATTTTTATGGCTTTTAGCATCTGGGTATCCAGGCTCTTGAGTAATGATGACAACAGCATTGACCTCTGCACCACCCAAAGACCCAGAAAAACTGGCCATCTGTCAATCTCTCCATCAATTGCTCCAGCTCCTTTCCATATCTTCACAAAATTTTGGGAAGATCCCTGTATTTTTACATTACACAAGTCTCATCAGCTCAACCAAACCCCTTTTCCAGTCTCTGCCACACCACCTCCATGAAACCCACTCCATGAAATGCAGCACAGCTTAGTTCCGCCCTCAGTATTCCAGGCTTGCACTCATGCAGTTTGGACCATTTCCTTTATTCAAGCCCTGTAGACTCTTCTGCTTTCCAAGTATTTAAGCACTTAAGCTTTGCAATGCATCTTTTCATTTGCAGTTCTCACACGGTTTTGCTAGACTAAACACATGCAGCATGCTGCACAGCTCTAAAAAAAACCCCAAAACCATGTAAATATCCTTAGAATGGCTCAACCTGAACAGGGTAACAGACAGCATGTGGCCCTGGAACAGAGGCCATGCTCATTGTAATGCTACCTGCTGAGCACAGCCGCAGCTTTCAGAGCATTATAAAAAGGGCATTACTGTAACAATGACAAAGACAGTGAGCGCTACTTGCATACTGTTTAATGAGCAACACAGACCAGGCGTTTGGAGACTGACAGTTTAGGTTTGTTTGTTGTTGCGGTTTTTTAACCCAAATTGCCATCACCTTTCAAATAATAAAGCACCCAAATTAATCAGGGAGTCAGTTCTGAGAAAGCAGCATGCATGATTACAAGCCCTTTTGCAAAAACCACACATGGATGCCTCTCAAGGGCAGCATCACAAGTCTTCTGCAGAGAAAGAAATTTGAGAAGATCACACTACACTTGCTTAGAAACCATTTTGCCTTTACAGGATCTGAACTATAGTTAGAATGCTGATGCCCTCATAAGAGAGACAGAAGTAAAATCACAAAGAGAGAACAGAACAATTTTCAGGATAGGGCATAACTCACAAACTCTGGTATCAGTTCTTTCAAAGTTTCAGGCTTCTGCAGAAGCAAAACAGAAGATCTGACAAATAAGAATATTTACTAATTTTACAAAAAGAACAAACCATCCCATGTCAGGTACTTCTACTCTTCCCCTTTAAATTTTCCACAGAACAGTTTTTGTAGCTGCCAATTCTGTGACCTTGCTGGAAGTGACCAAGCCAGAGATCAATTAGTGAGTACAGAATAGAGAAGCAGTGTTGACTGCATTCTGCCTGTCCCTTGGGAAGAGCAGCTGTGCTTCAGGGTACAGGCAGCAGAAGCCTGGAAGATTGTTATCCAGTGGGAGTGCTGATACGCAGGCTGGTTACTAACTGCAGGATGCACAGCGCAGCAGAACTGAAAGGAAACAAGAAAACCCCCTTTTTCCTTTGACTTCCACATTTAAAATTTTCCAATAATTTAAGAACACTTTAATTTTGCATGTCATAAAACCTTAGCACACTAAATGGCATCTACAACAAATACACCATGCTGGCTTCAAACGTACAAATTACGAACGTTCGTTAGCAATCTTCCTGCTGATGTGCCCCATAGGAACCTGTCCCTTAAACATACTGCATACTCTTTGCATATCCCATTTAATCACTTAGCAAAGTTAGTAAAAGTTTTGCCCGTAAAGATTAATTGGGAATATGCAAAATAAAAGAAACCTTTTCTGCATCTCAGAAAAGGTTTCCTGGCTTTTATTAGCAAAGGAAGAGAAACATCATCCGTAACATTTAAGCGCGGTTAAAACACCTATCACCTTCAACATACCTTAGAAAAGCATGTTGTTTTTCCTTGAAAGGGAAATGCAGTACAGAGGGTGGAATTCCTTAAAGGGAAAAAACCAAACCAAACCAAACCAAAAACCACAGCAAGTAGTTTGCACCAGCATTACCGAAGTCCTGAAAGTAGATACGTTATTATTCTTCTCTATGACACAGACTGGTCTGGAATGTGATACCTAAAGCGGTACAGCAAGCATTTTTAAGCAAGCTCCATAAACCCTCAGTAGATCACACCATACCCCATTTCATAGACAGGATGAACCAAAACACAGAAGAATTTGGAGATTTTACTTGCGTTACACACCAAACTACAGTGACAGAGGAAGATATCAGCCCCAGAACCTAATTTCCAGTTGCTGGTCTGAACTACCAGACAAGTCACCAGAGAGGATAGTGTCCTTCCTTCTTGACATCTCCAGAGAAGCCCCAGGGTGTACCCTCCAGTGTCCCAAATGATACACAACTCTTTCCAATCCACTTCAGACACTTCTTGCACATGCTGCAATCTCTATTTTCTCTTTCACAGAGGACCAATACAGAGAATTTGGAGTTAAGTGCCATCTCTACACCTACCAAAAGCTACTGCTACCTAATCCGTCTGGCTTGTGCTTCTATGCCAAAGTAAAAGGCGACACAAAACATAAAAGAAAAGAGACTTTTACAAGTGTCAGGAGGTAAGGAAAATGGTAGCTGATATTTTGGAAGACTACTGAAACAGTTTATCCCATGCAATGAGATCTTATCTACCCCAGATCTTGACTGAATTATTCGTTACTGGTCTCTGTCTCACACCCTGCAGTACAGATTGCCTGGACCACAGAGGCGTGACTTGAATAATAAAGCTATATCAAACTTGTAAGTTCTAACTTAACTTCTTCATTAGATCAAGTGATGTAAACAGAACTGCAGAAGAAAATATCCCCCTGAGAGACATTAGGAGCACTTATTTATGTATTTCAGTCCCTATTTCCAGTGACCCTCATGGTGTTCAGAAACAAATCAAACCAGCCGCTTGTCTCTTGTCAAGGAAAGAGGACCTATTTGCAAGTCGGCAGGAACCCCCCAACGCTCGGTCTCAGTAAAATTGTTTCACAGCACCTTATTAGAGGCTCGACAGGGATCATCTAGCACTATCTGCAAAAGCTGGTTGATGACATAAAACACAGAACACTTCGGGACATTGAGCAGGAAAATTTCAAAGATCAGCCCTACAGAACCATATATGTTAGTTTGGGGATTTTTAAAATTTTAAATACGAGCATTTAAACACTATCCTGAAAAGGTTATCAGGAAACATAACACATGACGATGATCACACATTAATTCTCAGTGCTACAACACTTCTGTATGTACTAAATTTCACAGTCGTCTTGTTGTCTTCCTCCTGTGGCTACACTAGCACTCCAGGAATGGAAAGCCAAGGACAGTGACTCAGACCTCTGTGGTTCCTAGCAAAGGGCCCTAACTGCTGAATGTCTTTAGAATGTAACTGGGGGGCTTTCCACCAAGAAGGTTCAACTGCTGACTGACATATAGCTGTATTCTCAGTACTGCACGAACTCCAGCTCTTTAGTATTTAAATCAGTATATAAATATTTCACATAGAACTTAGGCTAAAATAAGCCACCTGCCTAGTTACTACGCTGTCTGTCTGCTTGCCTTAATTTGCAGGCAACTATAATGCTATTTGTGTGATACACTATTCCGTAAGGCCTCCCAGAAGAAACCTGAGAGATCAATAGTCCTTAAATAAGTAATTAGAAGAGATGAAATCATTTAGGTCATCAAATAGCGAGTGGGATAAATAAGAAGTCATAGCTCCATGAACACCTGCATTTAATAGAATTTTTACATTTATTTGTTGAGTTAAATGATAGAAAGGCTGCACACCAAAGCGTAAGAGGCTGAACTGCTGAACAGCATCTACAATAGGAAAGCAAAACAGGATAACACTACGTACCTGCATTAAAATTGTTTGGCGGGTTAATTAAAATAAAAAACCAACAACAAAACAACCAAACAAAAAACCAAGATCTATCAACACACTTCAACTTCCCACTCCTAATGCAAGTGAACTTAGATCAAAAATCTGAAGGGAACCTTCTCATCTAAGGCAAGAAGCAAAGACAACATGCTGTGTAACGAGGCATTTCTACCATCATAGATGTGTTACACTAAACATGAGAAAATGTATGTAAAATATACCCTCACAAACAGACAGGTACATGTCTGTTCAAATGTCTCGGGTTTAATCTACGTTGCCCCATCCACCCTACTCCAGCGCAGTATCCTCTTATACCCAGAGCAGACACCTGTCCCTGCCCTGCCCCGTAGAAAGACTGCTTGCTTGTTGCCTTACTTTAAGATCCCTCACCGTCTGCCCCCAAGGAGGCCTCCAACCTGCAGCTCCTTCAGTCTTGGCAGGGAGATCAGTCTTCTAAATTTTCAACCATTTCATTCAGTCGTTCATTTCTAGACCCCTACTGACCCCTATGTATTACAGAATGGCTCCACCCTCCACATCTGTACAGGCTCCTACTTCTTCAAAATGGATTATGTGAATAAAGTTTGCTACCTTCCTTACCATAGTTGGTTGAAAGACTTCCTAAATTATAGCTGATTACAGTCTTCTGAAACTACCTAATCTGACCATTTTAGACTTTCACTTGGCAAGTAAACCCTGGGAGATTCTTTCCTGCTGTATGGTCATCAGGAGGATATCTATTCTACCAAACACTTGGGCTGTCCAGGGGAACATCTTTACAGACTGGGCTCAATTTTCCCTTAAAGAAGAAATTTGATATACTTCAAAATTTACAGTCAGCATTGCAGACGACATACTTCATAAGACACAGACATCCAGATCTTTCACAGCGTTTCAGCAGCATGCACGACTAATTTGCTAGTCACAGCATACATAAATCTCCAGCTCCTAAATAACCTACATTAGGCAACATCTCGGCATATCAAAGTTTATGAAATTTTGAGGTACATGTCTAAGGTCTGGAACATGACCTGTATCTGTTGCAGATCTGTTTCCCATTTATCACTTTATATGACAAAACTAGTTAGTTACGCAGCAGCATGCTGGGCACATGGAGTAAAGAGTCTCAAATATTGAAAGGTCACTTCTAGTTTATGCAACGGAAGGAACACAGCACATTATCACAGAAGAGACAAAACAGATTTCAAAGAGTAAGCCTTCTACTGTGATTCTGGTTAGAGGGACGTGCCGACACCCATTTGTCACTAGGGTTTAGTGTTCTGGACCGTATCTGTTTGCCCTAGAACACTAAGGCAAACTACTCTGAGATGAACTGACATCAGAAGTACAAGCTGCTCTTGACCCCATCTTGCGATACTGGGTTTGGGTACCAATACATTCAGGAAACACTCACACCAGCTTCAACAAGGTCAGTATTTTATCCCAAGGGTACAGCTTGTGAACATTTTCCAAATGTTCCAAAATACAGCCATTGAATTCTGGCTGTAATCACACAAAATTTTTAATGAAGTTATAAAACTACCTCATTATAACCAAAATTCTTCTTATAGCAAGATTTTTAGACCAGATTTCTGACCACAGTTCAAAGAGTTTTATTTCTATCTAACAATTACTATTATTCCTAAGAGTTCTCCCCCTTCTGTTGATGAAAAAGAATCTTGGTAAAGCTTTTTTAAAATTATTATTACTATTATTATTATGATGACTGTACTTCCAGCTGCACTCAGACAAACTCTGATTCAAGTTCTAGACTTCAGGGTCATTAAAAGACACTTCAGCTATTGCTTCCATCAAAAAAACATAGATTGCCGTAGATAAAAACAGATATGGGAAGGAGGAAACATGCAGTTAAAAAAACAAAGAGAAAAAACACAAAAAGCCCCACTGAAAACAAAACCTTTTTGTACCAGAAACAGATTGAAAACAGAAAGAATATTAGCATTTAGGAATGAAAAAGCCTATTCACTGTTGATGTTAAATACAACACCCGCAGAGATGGAAGCTGGGTTTATTTTTGATAGCAGCATAAACATTAAAGATAAGCCAAAAGCATTTAGAAAATATGGGTGCAGTACAAAGGCTCATGTGATGAGAGATATTTTGCTTTTAATCTTGACCTGGAAAACCTCTTGTATGACAGAGCCTCTTTTCAGCGGAGTCACAGTCCTGCCTAGTTGCTCTGCCTATTAGTGATAAAAAGGCCGCCCAAGTGGTTTCTACTTTGGAATGATGACAGGTTTTCAATCTTTCAATCCTAAGCGTCAAAGGAAAAGGAACAAAACCCCCTAATATATCTATCTAAGGACCTGTACTCAACTCCTGTCTTCCCTTACCTGGTCCAATCATCCTCTTCCCTAGAACAACAACCCTTATAACTGTATCATTGTTTTTCTAGAAAGGACATACATATTCCTCCAAGTATTTATCTACTTGCCACAGATATATAGGAAAACACTTATCTCATATTGATACAAGATAAACATGTACCATATCCTCCCATACACTGGAAAAACCAGCTGATTTCCAGATTGGCTCATCATGTCTCCAATCCCAGCAATACAGAAGTGCTAACCGAATCAACCACAATCATCGTGAGGGTTAAGCGATCAAAGGATCAAATCTCAAGTGTGCGTTATAAAGTATTAAGACTGAAAACCCTGGATGCCTCTGTGAAGTTCAGCCCTACTTGGGCTATCTGTTCATGCAGACCAGGCCTCTCTAGGGACAAGAGCTGCAGACAGACCAGCTGTCAGTCTTTGGAACTTTGTGCCATCAAATTCCAAGGAAAAATCTACTGCATAAGACACTGCCAACCCTACATGCTCAGCTACAACATGACTGTAGAATCTTCTTTCTGCTGCCCTTCCTTGCACAGACCATACAGGCAGACACCCTGTAACCAGCTGCAGTCCCTCATTCCCCTGGGCACAACAGGTGACAGCACTTCCATTCACAAGAAGAGCCCAGACGGTATAGCAACATGGCATTTCCCAAAGGAGAGACGTTAAGGGTCAAGAGACTCCTGATGATCATTCAGGGCCCCAATTTCTAATAAAGAAAAATTCTTTATCAGAATTTTTAATTAAATGCTCATTGAAGGTTGGCAATATTTGATTCCAGGACTTCTTATTACATAAGGAATGCTCTGTTGGGTCAGATCAAGGCTCCCATGTAGCCTGGTATTGGGTCTCTCAAAGCGGCAAAAGGAGATACCCCTTAGAGAAAGCCTGTGAGTCTGTCCACCCCCCAGAGGCCATTCTCTCTGGTTTTCCTCAAGGTCTGCGGTTGTGTTAGTGATATTAGAGGGTATGAAGCCAGCAACTACCGCTTCGTCTCACTTCCCTTTCTGTAGGGACTGCCATTGTACCATCGATAAGAGTTTGTTAGATTCCACCAACCTGCAGGAACACCTTGAGACAGGAATTGAAATTACTTTTTTGTTTTTCCCCTCTATGCTGACAGGAGTCATCATGTGCCCTCTCCTACCTCAGTGATGAGCAATATGACACAGTCTCTTGAAAGACTTCACTCTCTCTCCCATCTTGGGCAATGCAATCTGTATTTTGAAAAAGAAAAATAAATTAAATTAACTACAAAGCTTTAATTTCTCAGGAAACACACCACAATGAAACAATCTCAGCAGAAAACGTGTCGGCACATGCACACTCACATTTTAAAGAAACCTGTTTACTGTTACGAGTTTCGTCATGGCCACTAGCGAAAAAGTTTTCATTATACACTCAGCAGTTGTCAGGTGGGGGTGAGCATACAAGCAATGGACTGAAGACAGCACGGTGTACAAAACCATTTAGGTGTTAGGACGGCCAAGGCTAGCTGCCTTGCACTGTGCCCTAGAGAGCACCTATTAAAAAAAAAAAAAAAAAAAAAAAGATTAAAGCATTTCTGTCTAGAAATGGTTCAGGAAGCTGCTGATTTGCAGGTTCACTACAGACAACTTCAGTTGGGCTGGTTCTAGCCAAACAAAGCGAGTAAGGGACGCCGTGACAGGGCCGTACCGCAGGGCCTGTAACGCTGAGCGCCGGTACAGTGCAGAGCCATTCACCAGGAACGCTCTGTACCATGACACTCAGCAAAGCTACGGCACATCAAACAAAAACGTGAACTCAAAAGATTAACAAGTAGAGCAGCACATACTGAGATGTGCACTCATTTTCTTTTAACCTAGACCTTTGTTGGTTTTAATAATTGATATAAAGTAGCAAATGACTCACTAATTGCACTTCTAAATTGTAATCCAACCTGGAATCAATCACGCATGGCATAACTTGTGTTCTTTCGTGAAGCTAAATCCACCATAGTGTATGCAGCAGCCTTTCTAATAATTACATTAGTCATAACCTGAAAGTATTTCCCACTTACTTGGTTCCAGTTTTGCTTGCTTTTCAAGCTGATCCTCACCCCTATCGCTAAAAAGATCTCTGAATTGTTACCCCACAGAGCCTGCTCTGGGACTTGAAAAGCACTGTGGTACATTTCATGGTGTGATTCCTCCTCTTTTAGTGTCTAATTTTCCTCCAGTACCATTTCATCTCCTTTGCTCCAGTCCAAAGTCAAACAACTATCATTCAGGATTGCACCAGATATTCGCGAGTACTCTGTAAAACTCTTAGTAATGACTTCAGTACACAAAGAACTGCCAGATTTATGCATGTAATCTTTTGTTTTGCAGCACAGATTCAACATTTTTAAGTACCCTCTAGACTGGACAGTCTTCTGCTTGAGTCTCTTTATGCCTGAGATATACTTTTAAAAAAAATGAATACAGATCTTGTAAGCACTTTTCAGAATAAAACTCTTTGCTACATCATGCCACAGATTAACCATCTAGTAGCTGTGGGCTGAACAAAAATGAAGGCAGAATGAAATGAAACGAAACACTAAAAGCTGGGATTGAGTATACACAAAACAAGGTAAATTCTGACACCCAGGAACAACGTGGGATGCTCGAGGAACAGCCAGACGGCCTTTGAGAACTACCAAATGTGAACTCAGTTAATCAGCTTCTGCAGGATCCTCACTAGGAAACAGACCCGTCAGAGCCCATGGGAAAGCAAAGCTCAACAGTACTCGCACTCCCAGCCCCGCGGCGAGAACTCGGGCTTAAGGCACATCAGTCCCAGCACAAGCAGGGGGTGAGGAGATCTGCTGGGTTAAGACTTGGATACGCTTTCGGAGGATCGATACCCACACACAGTTACACCTACCACAACAACGCTTATCCACCCTAGCAAAGAGTACTCTAGCACTGATAGCATCTCACGTTCCTTTTCCCCCACTGCGAATCTTCTGCCCACATCCTGCAGAGAAACAGATGCAACTAAAATGTGCCAGGTTTTCACTCTTGATGTCCCTTCCCGCACCCCCAGACCACTCCCAGCAGCTGACTACGCACACACTTAGCCTTCGATTTTAATGCTGACTTCCAGAAATATTTTTATTGACTCTGGGTTTTAATACTCGCAGTCGCCCTGTAAAGATAGGGGATTTTTTTAAAAAGTGTTCACCCTTTCTGAATGCAGTTTTAATCCACTCAACATCTGATTGTATTATAACCCTTTCACTTTCACTTTCTGCTCTCGATGTTGTTGGGTTTTCCTTGTAGAAGCCAGATGACATCATGCCTTTCCACCTTGTTTTCTGTATCCTCTGGCATTCTACCTCTCTTCTTTTCTCATGACTTCTCTCCACACAATCAAATACAGTGAGACAGAAGAGTGGCTTTGGACACCGTTTTATGTTGTATGGAATCATTTCTGACTTCATTCTTGTCACTAAAGATGAGCTGCTTTTTCAAATTCAAGATTTTCTTCAAAACACCACATTTGCAAGTCATCGCCTTAGCTTATCACCTCTCTAAATCCAAGCCTCCTGTGTGGAAAGTATTCAAACATTGCCAAACTTCAAAGCATGCAAACAGCCACATTAAATGTGTGATTAGTCCCACTGAAATTGAAGTTAAGCACATGCAATTATTTGTTTTTATAGATTAAAAAGATGTGAAGTCAAACAAGTTCCTTTTCAAATTCTCCATTTTTTTTGTTATTGAGTTCTTGTGAAGCTTATGAGACTAATTTCACATGAAAAGACATATTTTTCTATGAAGATTTTTAAAATTTGTGCCTCGTACAGAGTTATTTTTTTCCAAATCAAAGCCTGTCCTCTGATATCTTTGCGCAAATCCCATTAACTTTAGTACATGTCTAAAGGCAGAATTTGAAACCTGTAAAGAACTGGGTCACTGGACAATGGTAAGCCTCAAATGGAGATTTCTTTTCTGAGTTATAACAAGAGAAAAATACCTCTTCCCTCAGGCCCTGTGTGAACATTCCCCTTTGTCTGTAAACAATCCTAAACACTTGAAATCTGATAGGTCACATTTCACCCTTGCTCACTCAGGATTTTCCCCTTTACCATAGCTAATAGCCATTTAGCCCTTCATGTAGCACTTGTAGCTGATGCCAGATCAGCCAAGGACACCATCCTGTGGGGCTTCCCCACTGCAATTCCAGTGCCTGATTCACTCCAGGCTTAAAGCCAGCAGCTATCAACGACTTTTTGTAAAGGGTCCCTCTGTTTTTCTGGGTTTTTTTGGTTCCCAGGAAAATTGCTTTCACACGCTGGTCATATATACTAGCTCCTGCCTTGCCTCTATTTTTTATTTAGTAGGCGTAATAAAATTTCTTTATCACATTTATAGAACACAGCATAATCATGTATGAGATCTACAAGCAGGAAAATCATCCAGGAACCGAGGCTTTTTTACAAACTAATTCTATGTTTATTGTGTCAGTAAACATCAGTGAAATAATAGTCTTAGAAGACTTCAGTCACCACAACTATTCTCTGCATTTAACATCTCAGATCTGTATAACGTTCTTATATAATTGGGTTTATTCCATTATATATAATTGTTATATCACAAAACCCACGTAGCACTTAAAATCAGACCATCCTAACCTAATCTGGCCAGTCAGGAGATACAAAGAGACAGTGCAGTATTCAGAAGTTAACTATGAGTTCCTTTTCCATGCTCACTTTTCCTAGAAAGTTTAGATTTAGAATCATTTAGAACGTCAACCTCTTAAAAAAAAATAATCCACGTTACACACTAACGACATACGCTTCGTGTTTTCAAAGATATTATCACCCTTTAGATTTGCTTCTGCTCAGGACAGCGAGGACAGCCTACTGGAATGAGCCCAAGGCGTGGAACTCTAATCCAGACTATGCTGCTTGTTGCGTGTGTGACCTCCGGCAAAGCGTTTCACCTAACTTAGTCTCTGCACCTCTGCAGCCACTGTGACTCCCGCAGCTGTCTCGGGGATGCTGGCAACGTTCAAGAATACATGACAACATCTTAAATATTTCTATTAAAAGACCTGCAGGAAACACACATTATTTTCATCATAGTTATATATTTTAAAAAAAGAAAAATCTTTCTATGCCAGTATTTTGTCCTAAGAAAGAGCGCAATTATTGTTAATTACTTTAACTTTCATCAAGGTAACTCTAGTTGCTTTTGGCACAATTGAAGTCCCTATCACTTACTGAGTATACTTAGAGATATAAATTCAATTTTCTTCCTTTGTATTCCACGAAGCCTAAAGACAGATGTTAACTTTTTTTCCAAACCTCAGATGTTCTTTTCCTTGTTAAATTTATATCCTTGTACTGCAGCGCCAAAGCTCTTCCAATCCCCTGTATTCTAAATTAATCCATCAATCCCCTTTCCTCTGTGTTTTTGCCCTTGGCAAATCATTAGCCCAAGGGAGAACTCAACACAAAAAGTCAAGATTTCACTCAGACCACAGCTGAAAATAACTTTCTTCTGCCTCTGCAAAAGCTTCACTATCTGAGATGCCATCTCTTGCAGATTTTTCTTTCCTTACTACATTTCTAGCTTCACTCCACAGCCACTAATTTTCACAGCTGCCCCTTCCCATTCCACTATCTCCTCCAGCAGCCTTCCTCTGGGCTATATTTGTACCGTGTCTCTATTCGCTGTAATCAATTTCAAATAAAAATGTTCTCACATCAAGTCCTTGGACCAGTCCTTGATTTTCTAGCTATTATCTTCTCTACCCTTCTCAAGACCTACACTAATATTTTGAGGCCACGCAGGAGATTTAGCTAAACTCATTCACTGCTTTGAAACCTCTTGATTCTAGACTTGAAAGCAGTAATTGAGATTCCTCAGATTTGTTTCTCCTTTCAATCCTTAAACATCATGAGACAAAAGTCTGTAACAAAGTAGAGCTATGCCTGACTGTTCAGAACTAGGGTGACACCTTAGCCACAGGCTTGGAAAGAAGCACACAAAACGTAAATGTAATTCGAACAAGCTGGACCTCTCACTACACGTACAGTTACTAAGGCACACGTGTTTTCTACTTCCACTCTAATGCTGCAAATCACTCTTTTGAATGAAAGTTACTGTTTCACTTCAGCACTGCAAATCTCCTGATCCTACTGCCTTTTGCCAAAGTTCCCTCACAGGCCGCTTCAGCACAGCATGTTGTGCTCTGATTATTTTGGCACAGAGCTCCCCAGTCAACTGTCTTTCATCTATACAGCCTATACAAAATTAGTTTTGAAAAGTGTAAAAAGTGATATTAAATATGATTGCCCTGGACTTACATGTTGAAAGCTGAGTTTGAAAAGGCACTTAACCCAGAAAACCTGGCAGAAATTTTGAAGCTCTCCTATGAGGATATCGGCCATTTGAATGTCGAAGCAAAACCACAAAGGTTCTATGGAACGCACATCCAAAGAAGAAAAAAAACGATCAGACTCAAACCTCCCTCCTCGTACCTAAAGGTTTTGGCATCTAGCACTGCTCTGAAGAGCCTGATGAACAACGGTAGTTGGAGCTCTCTCTTCAACCTCACCGTAGTGCCCCTCGGCTCTAGGACAGTCAGATGTCTGGGATTAGGAGGATTTACTGCAGGGCAGCTGAAAGCTAACTCGGACCCATTTGCCTTGATTTCTAGAAGAGAAGGATAGTTGATAATTGAACGGCGTATGCCTTGCGCAGCCCGACCTGCCTGAACGCCCCACAAAGCTGCCTCGATTTTGATGTCCTCAGACAACCGCCAAGGATTCCAGATTGAGAACAACTACTCACGTTGAAACACTACTTCTCAGCTCCGTTTAGGAAACTTCTCTCTTTCTGCACTGCCTTAGATTTTGCTGTGAGCTATAAAATCCATCAAGGACGTGCGCTGCTTGGGTTATGGGTGCCCGGGCCCTGCCTCGCCCCTCGCCCCCTCCCCTCAGACTCGCCCCATCCCTCCCTCCGGCCCAGCGGCCAGGCCCTGTCGGCGCCCGCCGGCCCAGCACCTCCCTGCGCCTTCAGCCGGAGGGGACGGCTCTGCCTGAGGGGAGTATTGACACTCGCGGCCCTGGGCCGCTGCGAGCGGGGCCGGGTGACGGTGAAGCCACACAGACCAGCCTCCACCGAGACGCCCCGGCGCGGGGGTGGCGGCTCCTCCCCGCCGTGAGGGGAGACGGGGCAGGGACGATCCTCTCCCCATACACACACCTGCCTCCCGCCGCGCCGCCAGGCCCGGCCGCCCCTCAGCCAGGGATGGGGAGGACCCTATCGAGCCGCTTACGCACTCTGCGCCCGACACGCTAGCACCTACGGCATTTGCGTAACGGGAGCCCTCTCAGGTGCAGCGCCCGCGTTGACGACATTACGGAGAATCCGTAAGAAACACTAACCTCTTTGAGGGGCTTTACGTAAGTGTCGTTCCTAGGGGCAGGCTCAGCCACTCCTAACCCGCGTAGCTGCTGGAGCTCTCTGAACTGCAGAGAACCCTCTCCGCGAGCGGCGGGTGGGATTACGCACTTTACGCAAGGAGTAGCGGCCCCAGGTAGAAAACCGGACGGACGGAGCCGAGAGGCTTTACGTCAATTCCGTAAGGCTGCGCTGGCCTACCGCGAGGAGGGAGGAAACGGCTAGTTCCGCGCCGCTACGGAATCGGCGCGGCGGCCCGGCATCCCCTTACGCAGTTGGCGTAAGGCTCTCTCTCAGGTGCAGGGAGGGGGCGGGCTCACGTTGCCCGGCAGCCCCAGCCTATGGGGGCGCTGGGCGCTGTCACGTGCCGGAGCCCCGCTCGCCGCTGCGGAGCCGGAGGAGCCGGACGGGGCCACGGAGCCGGGACGGGGCCGGGGGGCTGCGCCGGGGCCGGCGGCGAGCGGGGTGAGGCGGGCGAGCGGCGGGGCCGGCGGCGGGGAGGGGTCGGGGCGGCAGACAGCCCTCCGTGCGCGCCCCTGAGGGGAGGCGGGCGCCGGGCACCGCTCCTCCCACTGCACCGGGCACTGCGGGCAGGAGGCAAGGGCAGGACACGGCGCGGGGGGCGGCGCGGGGGGATGGGAGGCGGTGCGTGAGGGGAAGGGGGGGGGGGGGGGCGCTGCTGCGCTCGCGGAGGGGCGCGGCGGGCGGGAAGCGGGGGGGGGGGGGGGGGGGCGGTGGTCTCCGCGCCCTGAGGGGCCGCCAGCCCGCGGGCGGGGGCGGAGATGAGGGGGGGGCTCGGCGGCGCCGTGCGCGCAGGCGGCCGCCCTTCCGCCGGCTGCGCGGCGCGTACCTGTCCGCGGGCGCGCAGGTGCCTGCGGGCGGGCGGGCTGGGGCTACGCGGCCGGGTCAGGCCGGCGCGAACTTGGCCGGTGTGCGCGGTGGTCCCCCGGCCGGGCAGGGCGAGCGGTCCCGCCGCTGACAGCCCGCCGTCGCCCGCCAGGTGCCGGTTGAGGGGCGGCGGGCTCCGCCGGGCGGGCGGGCTGCGCGGCGGCCATAGCTCGGCGTCCCGAGTTCGCTCCGGCTCGGTCGGTGGGTGCCGCGCATCGCCCTGCCCGCCCGCCTGACCCGCCCTGGGGATGTGCCCGCAGCTCGTGTGCGGGAGACCCGCGTCCCTCTGGCACCTTCACGGGCTGCCTGGTGTGGAGGAAGGCAGCAGCAGCTGCGCTTGGGCTCACGGTGGTGTTTTGGGGTGTTTTTTTTCTCTTTCATTCTGGATTTGCTTTGCGGTGGGTTTTGTTAGTCGTTAACTCACTAATTTTTCTGGAAGTGAGAGCTTCCAGGGGGTTGTAGGCAGGCTACTGAGTAGAGCAAAACTTGAGTTTTGAATCAAAATCTCTGGCTAAACGTCTTATTATTTATTTACATAGCTCTGAAAATGGTGCCATGTGATTTACAGAAAGTGAGGAGAAAATGTCCTGCTCCAGAGAGCGTGTGTTCAAAGGACAGAATACAGCAGTACAAAAAAATTAAAAAATGGGGGGCTTCTGGATGTGTCTGAATTATTTTTTTTTTTCTTTAGCTGTGTACTATAGTTTGTTAACATTTTAAAAAAGTTTTATCATACTTTGTCCTGAAAACTTAGAAATTCTAAGTGTGGTTGAAGTAAAGAAAGACTTAGTGGACATTGTTGTCAGGATCATAAGGTATTTCACATTTCCAGTTCCAAAAAATGCTGGTTCAACTTTAACTTAAATTAAAATAGCTGGGCTATTTAACTTAAATTAAAATAGCTGGGCTATTTAACTTAAATTAAAATAGCTGTGTGTTCTAGTGAGCATTTGAAACCTGACCATCTAGGGTAAAGACAGAAAATTAAAAAAATTCTTCATTCATGCAGAATAATGTAACACCCTTGGAAAGAATGGAGAAGCAAGGACTGTTTGCAAAACTTGGTCTTTATTTTTAAAGATGTGGTGACCATTTTTGAGAGACCCAAAGGGAGGAACTGTGGAGGCAGAGAGGGCCTAATGTTTGCAGGAAGGAAGGAAGGAGGATGGAGCAGTGCTGTCGGTGCTTGGAGAGGAGGCCTCAGAAACAGAACTTTGGGAACGGGAAGGGGGGAAGGCCTGGCAGTGTCTTTGTAGAGGCTGTATTGCTGTTCCTTTATTTGCACAAGGTTGTTGCTTGTGGTCTCTGAAAAGCAAAAGTGTTCTTCAAAAATTTAGATAGTCCGCTTCTGAGATAGGCCGTCAAGTTTCTAAAAGCCATGTTGTAGTTTTTTCCTGCCAGTGCAGAGAGGAAGGAGAAATCCATGTCAGCAGACATCAGCTCCTGAATTCCTGATCGTTTTTGGGAAGTTGGACTTGCCTCTGGAAGTTCTTGGCATGTGTCATATTCTTCTCTCTGGAACTTTCCAATCAGTTCCCTCTGCTTCATGTTAGTGTAGAGTGAAGGGAGAGATGGGGAAAGGAGTGGTTAAGGATTGCTGATAGTAAGCTTTCAGTATTTTCAGTTTTCTGTTTCTCGAAGTCTTGTCATTGACAGTGCAAGTCTAGTGCTGCTTTAGCATTTCTGGGAGAATCTTTAGTCCTTGCTAATTTTCTTGCTCCTGATGTTATAAAGGGATTTATTTGTGTAGGCTGTTCATCCAGACTGCTCGTCATTATTGAACTATTGACAATATTGTTGTCTCTCCACAGAGATGATGCTGATGAAGTACCCGTTCTGGCTCTAAGGGGTGAACAGGCTAAATGCAAGGTGAAAATCTAGGACTTAATTTCTTGGGGAACCAGAGAAAGATTTGCTCTAGAAATACCTGTGTGGTGGGGGCTGGGGGAGCCCCAGGTGATAACTGGTATGGAAGTTGCTGAAGAAGTGACTGAATCCAGCCTTGTGGTTTGTCCTAGAGGAAGGAATTTCAGACACGATTGATTTTGTACCAAAAGTTGGGAAGCAAATGGAAAGATATAACAGAAGATGGCAAAAGGCATGCCATGCCTAAACATTAGAGAAGTAGTTTAAACTCTGGTGGATATGCAGATTTTGGCGACCCTTGTGTCTGACTTGTAAGCAGTTTTTTCCATGGAATGTTCATTCAGTAACATGATGCTTAAGGTTGCAGAGCTCTCTTCTTTTGAAGCCCCTCAGTTAATGTTCCTCAAAGGCCTGTGGGTGGACTGAGACTTTTTTTTTTTTAACTGTAAAATCCTGTTTGGAAAGGGGAAAAAAAAAAAAAAGAGAGTAGTCGAAGGAGCTGCTTCATGTTGTGAAAAACCTCACTGTGGAATCATAAAAGCTGCACTTTTTCCACGTTGCTCTGGAAGCGGCTGAACTTTGTAACTTGGCATGTAAATAGAGCTCTTTGAAGAGCACGTCCATGGCTGGAGAGAGGGGAGAGGGAAATGCCCTGGCGGGTTAACAAGCTTTTGAGTGTGTGAAAAGGCACTGTGAGCACGCTTGTTGAAGTCTCTGTTAAACCAGAGGAGAAGTTTGCAGAGTCTTGTCCTTGGTCGTGGTGATGTACGCGCACCTGAAGTGGCCAAGGTGTCGACGTGTAAATATGAAACGGTGAAAAAAGCGACAGTTTATGTATTTCTATAGACTGGGCTGGGTGAGGAAGAGTACTTGGGGCAGTTGAGAGGAAGGTGCCTGGGAACGTGCTGGTCGTCTGTGGGAGACGCTGGGCGAGTGGGAGTGCAAAGGTTCAATCTGCATCTCACCAAGCTAACTTTCAGCTCCTGGTGAGTTAGGATTTTTGGGTAGTCTAGCCATGCCAAGAGAGGACTTCATTCAGCACAGCATTTGGTCTGTAGCTTTGCATGGAGGCTGGGGGAGGGAGGGCTTTTCTGTTCTAACAACACACGCATGAGGCGCGCTTGGCTGATGCAGTGTCCTGGATTTGCTATAAACCGAGCAGTATTGGCAAGTAAAGATTGTTTTACTGCTGTATATGCTGCAGTGATGAAATCAAAAGGAAAATTCCTGTTTAAAGCCACACGGAAAGCAGTTGCAGATTTGAATAGCAGAAAAATGCAAGTCTCAAACATTTCTGTAGAAATCACAGTTTGAGTACATTTGTGGTACTTGCAGTGTGATTTGACAAATCGGAACTTTGTACTTCGTATTTAAGGAAATAGAAGCCTGGCTGCCCTTCCTGAAAATATTTGCCTGTATTTTTTATTAAAAGCAGTAATTGATACAAGCTACAAGACTAGAGACAGTCCTTTTTCCATTGTACTTCTGTGTTTCTTGGCACTTGTGTAGTTTTTCCTTCTTATGTGCAAGTCTTTCACTGGGCAATGATGGCAGGAAACATAGATAGCGGGACATCCACTGTGTCAACTCACAGAGAGACAGTTTCTGTTTAACTTTTTTGAAAACCTTGATTCATGTCCCTTTAAGAAAAAGCATGTGTTGGAATTCTTACGAATGATGAGAGGAGGGTAACATAAACTGCTTGCACTTCGGGTTTTTGGACTTTATTTTGTAGCCAAATTACCTTATGTTTCTGGTCCTCTCGCTCTAAACGTTGTGGAATGGAAGAGAAGTGAGAGAATTCTTGGACTCCGCTCCGTGTTGGTCTGTGGCCTTGTATTCATACTTTGCTTTGCAATGTATGTGCTGACCTTTGTGATCATTTCCTACGTGGTATCGGAATGTGGACAAGGTGCTGGTTATAGGAGAAACGAAAGAAAAAATTCAGGCTATGTCATTTGTTCGGCTGTTACTGAAAGGTATGTAAAGCATGGTACTGCGCTGCTCTGTCCCTCCTCCTCTGCTGGCTAAACCCAAGAACTCTGAGACTAATCCAACGTGTGGATTTTCCCTGCAGCTGAGTGGGGCCGTTGTATTACCGGGCCACCGGCACATTTGCTGATTGGCTTCTTAAGTAAAGGCCAAGGATTATTAAAACCCATGCCCTTTTTGTTTCACTTCATTGATTTTTCTGTAACTATGCAAACTTTCGTAACTTTTGTAGGAAAATATTTTCATAACATGCTGGTAAATTAAAGGCATAAATGGATGTTGAAGAGGAATAATCTTGTGAAATCCGGTTGCGAACTCATCTTAGGAGATCTTTTGGATTGTGGAAAATGAAGTGATCCTGCCACATGGGTTGATTTAAATTAATTCTCTTAGGTTGTGGTTTGGCATACTGTTTAAGAGCCTCAAGATGCTACTTGTGATTGACATAACAAAATGTAAATTATATGCTGTTTTACTAGGCTCTAATTTATCTGTCGTAAGGTTTGTGTACCAATAGTACTAAGCTCTTCTTACAGTAATGTTTCTCTTTCATGTAATGTCTACATAGGGGAATTAAATTACTCTTAATTGTATGCTTGAAAAACAAAATAAAATTGAGGTGTGTCTGGCTATCACAGTAAATTAAATTTTGCTGCTTTTTGTTCTTTTTGCGCATTTACTTTAAATTGGCTTTATTGAAAAATTAAATGTTTGAATATCTAGTTGGCAAGAACGCTCCTACTAGTAGGTAATCATGAGATGTCACAGAACTTGAGGAAATCTTAGAAAATAGGGTTTATTAAGATTATAGACCATAAACTTTTATGTAGTTAGTGCTGCAGAAGTGAAAGAAACAGTGGCTGAAGCAGAACTTGGCATTTGGCTTGGCAGTAAATGAAGTCAGTGGCGAGAAACTGATGTTGCCTCTTACAAATTGCCCTGTAGTAGGAGCAGAAGAGGGCAAGCTGATTTTATTTCCTCTGATTCGTGGGAGGGGAGACACATTCAGTAAACACACTTCTTGTTTGACTTGTGATACAGCAAATTTGAGCATTAGCATAGTGTTTTAAGGATCGGGCCCTAAAGCATCTATAATATTCTCTGAGACACGGGTATGGTGTGACATGTGGGAATCTTTCTCCCAAGCTGTTGGGTTGGGTTCATTATGACCCTAAAGGAAATCTTCCCCTAATCCTAGTTCTCAGCTGGCAATTCCCGCCTTCCTGGACAAGCCTAACCAGGCTGCAGGGGTGTGTGAGGCCCAGAAGCACGACCTCTTTGAAGTTGTTTGGAAACAAGTGCTGCGTGTTTCTGAAGTGAGCTTTGACATAACAGTCACTGTAGAGGAGAGTTGAGGCCTGGGAGCAGGGTGGTCTTGGGCGATCTGCTGATTTCCTCCAGTGAGACATGGCCACAAGTGGTTTATGCTAGTGCCAATGATACTGTGAAACTGATACACCCTTTTTATTCCGTATTTTAAAGGGGGGGGAGAGTGGGTCCTGTAACAGTGGATTGTGATAAGTCATGGTTAATCTTGGAGGAGGCACAAAAAATGTTGTTAGTTGTTGCAGGGCATTGGGAGGGTTTGTTTCTATGTTATGGTGTAGCAGCCAAAGCGTTGTTACCAAGAGCCTATTTAATCCTTTCCATAAACATGATACCTCTCTTGAATGTCCTCGTATTTGCTCTTTAAAAAGCGTGTGCCAAATTCAGCAAGGAAACAAGCCAGGGTACTGCACCCCACTGAATTTAGTTGCCATTGTTGAAATAGGTGACTGTCTTAAAATTGCTAGCTGGTATATACCTGAATAAAGAAGGTATTTAACTTAAATGGGCTTTTTACAGCCTGCTTAGCAAGACATTGAGTGGTTGTACTAAACATGTCACCTGGAGACTGGGTGAAAGCCTACAGTTAAGAGTACAAATCAGTCCATTTAAAAACAAATTACAGCTTGTATTAAAAAAAGGAGGGAAAAAAAAAGGCATTTGAGTTCTCTGTCCTATGTGACTCAGCTGTCAAGAGTGAGGCTGGTGCTGTGTCTGTTACAGCGCGTGGCATGGTCATAAAGGGTCCAACTGTAACCTGTAACCGTAGGTAGATAAGATGGATGGGATTGAGTTGTGGATGTTTTTGTTAACCATAGAAACAGATAACACGTTATCAGTGGATCTGAAAGTGCTGACTAATGTGTGTTAACATTTAATCAATTTTGGAGTTGAATTTAAATAACAGCTATTTATGTGGTGTTAATTATCCGGTTCTAAGCCTGGCCATAGTTCTTCTGCAGCTCTGAGCCGGTGGGGAGTGGTAGCAGTCTGCACAACCTGCATGGCTGGTTTTTCCAGCTGTGCTGCGAGGAAGCTGTGTGATGTTCTGGTAGGTGTGCAACTGATGCTGAATCTGGGTGAAGACATCAGTTTTCCAGTATGAAGGCCAGAAAAGTTAGTACTTTATTCCTATTTTTGATACTTCTGTGATGAAGGGGCAGCTCTTTGCATATTTGCTCTTTTTCTCTGGTTATGGGGTGTTGCAGTTTACTCTCTGACCCTTTATGCACTTAGTACTTTTCTACTTTCCTTACCTACTTTGCTTGGTTTGTCCTATGTATAATAGGACAGTTTTTGAATATTTGCTTCAATGGAAAAGACTCTGGCATAGACGGGGGAGCTGTAGGTGTGCAGTGTGTGTCTTCAGGGAGTGAAGTACCAGAGAATACCCACAGCCATGGGAAAGCTGGGGGCCGTGGTATGATGGGCCGAGTAGGGAACATGGAGCTCCAAGTCAGATAGTTCAAAGGAAGGGGTTGCAAAGAATCCATAAAGGGTGATAGGGAAGACTATAAAGGGCTTGTAGAGAAAATTGAGGATTTGAAGGTACCCGTAAAAATCTGGGAAGTGTTTAGCCACATAATAGCATATTGTGGTAGTTGTGCACCCCAGAGCCAAGCCTGGACTGACTTTAGGGTAGGTTAGTAAGAGAAATTTCAGGATGAATTGTACCTTACTATGGACTGGCTAATTTTTTTTCTTTTTCTTTTTATATACAGACATGAAAAGTGTGCCTAGGTGGGGTCTTCTGTTAACGAGCAGTACTTTAGATGAATGTCAGTTGTGTAACTCCTCACCCTGAAACAGAGAAAGAAAAATTTATATGGCCTCAGTTCTTGGCTTCTGCTGTTGCTTTTCTGAACAGTAAGTGCAGTGAGAACTGGAGATATTCCCCCCCTCTAAGTAAACTAGGCTGACATCCTGGCAGAGAACTTACTGGAGCTGGTGGCTGGACTAAAGTGAAGCACTAAAGTGAAGCTGCTTGGGCTGATCTGATTTACCTCACGAAGACTTTTGACATTGCTAGACTGAGAAACGAGATCTGAGATATCTGGAATTACTTTGTAAATGCCTATAGTACAGAGACTTAGAACATTCAGATTTCTACTCCTCTTCCACTTCCAGTCCTAATCTTTTTCCCTTTACTCTGATAGCTTGTTTAGCTCAACAGAAGACGAGAGGAAAACATAAATGCCCAAGAACTGATCTGTCCCCTCCTCTGCTTTGAAGAGCGCTGTTTCCGTGTCATAGATTCTTAGTGATTGTCATCTTTTCAGAGAGCTAAAAGTGTTTGGTAAGCAGCTATTCAATGTCGTAATGCTTCATGATCTCTTGATTTGATGTCTAGATAATTGGACTTAACAAATAGATTAGGGCTTCTTTGGTTACCCGGTCATGCTGTCCAAGTCTTTAATCATATAGAGACTTAATTTGTTTCTTTAAAGTAATCAGCTCTGCCATTTGGATGACCTTAAAAGAGTGTATTACTGGGCTACAAGCATAGTGCGTCTTATGCACGGTAACTGGGGATGTTATGTTGCGTGCATTACGGTCAAGCCCGGAATAATTGTGAGCATTCCTTCTAAAACTGGGAGCTGGTAAAAAGCCCAGTGCGTAAAGTCTTCAGTACCAGGCACAGAGCAACATTGTGATCCAGTGAAGAACGTCTGGTGATTAAACTGCAAGTATTGATTAGGGGAGCGTTTGGTCCCTTTTCAGGTTCTGCCACTGATTTACCACACAATTGCATTTCTTTGTGGCTGAAATTCCCCTATAAAGACCTGAAATATTCCCCTCTGTTACAAAAACTGTTATTTTAAAACTGGCAATAAATGTACTCTGGTAAATACGGTGACAAGTCTTCTAGAAAAGCCAGGAAGAAAGGCAAATACTGGGAAGGTGGGGGGGAGACAAAGCTTGTAACTGCTTTGGTTCTGGTGGGTGAGGGTGAAATTGGCGACTGCCAGAAATATGAGCTCAGAAGTAGCTCGTTCTGCTCTGAGCCCACATCTGTACACACCTCCTCATCTCTACAGATGGCCAGGAGGCTGAAGAGAGAACACAGTTGTCTAAATTTGTGTAAGAGAAAAGAATCATGACTCCCACCTTGGAGGCGAACAAGAACCTCCTGTAACTGGGGTGATTTCAGCAATTTAAAAAATTTGGTTGAATTTTTGGTCTTAGCAAATTATGTGATACCTGACACTGTTCATAGTTGCTAAATTAATACTTTTTTTAATGTTACTTTGTATCAAAAGATGGTTGGCTGGAGCTGTACTCTTTATTCCTTCAAAACTAGCCTGCTAAAGGATAAATTTGATCTAGAAGTCATCTTTGCATACTTAGGCTTCAACAACTTATAAGGTACTTTTCCACTTTAGATTTCGTAGTACTTCATATTTTAGAAAGAACAACTGTCAATGTCTAAATAGTGATGGTACTGTTTGAATCAATCATGATAAAAGGCACAAAAATGAAAACAAATTATTTTTGTGCTTATGTTTCTTCTCTACTAACATTAGTCTGGGAGTAAGATTGTCTTTGGTAGGTTGATGATTTCCATACAGTCTGCTTTATCTTTTGGGGGAATTCAGTCATTTTCTTTTTGTTCCTCCATGAGATAAAGGATATTGTTTGAAGCAGGTAGCTGGGAGTCAGCATTATGTAAGTAGTGAACTGTTGACCAAAAATCTGGTTTTGTGGATGTGGCCTCATGTAAAAAAACGATAATATGAGCAGTTTACAAAGTACATCTTTGACAGTTCTCCGATTAACTCCTGTTCTTTGCAGACAGGGGTTGAACGCTGTATGTTCCTGAATTGTCACTGTATATACTGCTCCCCTCCACCCCGAACACTGAAGAACCTGAAACTAGAGACTTCCTGACCCTCTTAAAAACAAATGAGCAATGTTGTTTAACTTCTTGCTGTGGGTCAGGAGCCTGAGCTTCGTGCCAAGTTTCAGTGTGAAACAAAAGTAAGTCTGCAGAGTTAAGAAAAAACTCTTGCAAAGAGTGCTTACATGGAACTACTGATAAAACTGCAGCTGTTGAGGTACTGTGACTTGTTAAAGCAGATTCTTAAAAGGGAAATGAGCTACAGCCAGCGTTAAACATTCTTCAGTAAATTGCGGTTCTTAGTTGAAAAGCTTACCAAGTGCATAGGGGCGAAGTTTTGTGTTCCTTAATGCGGATTTTGCATTAGTGTTAAAATAAGCACAGTACGAATGGATCTGCTTTTTTGTCGTTGGGTAGTAACGCACCTCTGTTTTGTTCCCGTTGAGATGCTTTCAAGTGGACTTTTAGTAATGCAACATAAGCACAGTGTCATTGTCATAACAGCATTCCACCCTCAGTGAGAAGTTGCAGCAGCACCATACAAAGATGCATTTGGTCTCTCCCTTACAGGATGATGTCGGTCATCCTTCCAGCACCATGGCTACAGAACTGTCTCTGATGGCTGTGTCAAGTTCCATGACGTTTTGGAGGGGAACGAGTGTGCCGAAAGAGTATTAACGGTGAAGGGAATTCAGGAGAGTTTGCAGCAAAACGGCAAATACAGAATTGAGCTGAGCTGACTGGGATCAATTAATTGCGCAATGAGCCCAGGTGAAACTGTTAGATGTTCCTTCAGTATTTGGAGTATCCATTTACTGATGCTTCTGCGGTTACTGCAGGGTTTGAGTATCATTGAACTGGTGCTTCTGCAGTTGCTGTAGAAACTGTTGGCTCAGGCTGTCTCCTTGCAGTTCTCCTTCAGAGGAAGAACGGCTTGTCTGGGCATGGGACTCAGTGGTACGTTCGTTGTTTTCTTTCACACTGTGACTGTAATTTTATTTTGATATAAATCCCTTGGATAGCTTCTTTTCTTTTGCTTGTAAATGTTTGATCTGTGTGTGGTACTCTCAGTAAAGGAGTTCTCTTGTGCCAGAAGAACAAAGACTTGCTTTCTGTTTGCGCTGGGCACTACTAATGTGCAGTAGTCGACTGGTTTTACTGCCAGTTTTAGCAGGTGCACCTTGTCTCAATGAGTTCTCTTTACCCTCGTCAGACAGTACAGTAGCAAGTCTCATGCACAGTGCATAGAAGATTGAATTTTGGCTGAGAGCTGAGGAGTACAAGGATTTGCTGTACTTCCCCTCTTTTTTCCTTTTCCTTGCTCCGTTTCCATTATTTATGCTCCTTTTGTGTTGCAGTTGGACTAGATGATCGTTGTAGGTCCATTCCAACTGAAAATATTCTATTCTGATAAAGTTTGGAATATCTCCTGAAAAGACTTTTTGTGTGCACGTGTAGCATTTGTGTTGATAGATTGGATTAGTAGTTCAGTAATGTGCATGTACGGAATACAGTCCTAAGTTTTCCTCGTATTTCAGAGTGTTGGAAAAGATCAGAAAACTTGACAGTCTGGATACTGTAAAAGGACTCTGTAGTGTTCATTCTTAGAAGTGTGTAGAGAGAAGGTCGTTAGCCTGGAAAAGATTGAAAAATGTTTTTGGCTGCTCTTGTTGAGAAAGAAAAATACCTTCTAAGTTTGTCGTGAGGTTGCAAAAACTTGCTGTTCTTTTCCTGATACGTAAGGAACGAGGAGGTTGGAGGGAAGGGGGAGAGCAGGCAAAACACATGCAGGGTTGGCTGATGGGGCCTTCTGTGCTGTTCTTCCACATTGCGGTTCTTACAGGCTGCAGTAGCGCAAAACTGGGTTTCCTCTTGCCAGTCTCTGTGTAGCAGTTGAGCGCTGCAGCACAAGAACAGCTTGCAGATATTCCAGCACAGAAGCGATTAAACAGGGTAGCTGTTAAGACTAGTATGGGGGGAAGGAGAAGAGCCGGTAGCTTTTAGACCTCCCTGTGTTTGCTGTACAGGAGACAAAATTGCTTACCCAGAGAGCCAAATATCCAGAATGCATGAAGCCCAAGGGAAGCAGCAGATGTCTCTTACATGTGTGTGTTTGCTTTTCTTTTGTCTCGGCAGCCTAAGAGAAGATGAGATTAGGAGGAAAAAGTAGCATCAATAAGGATGAAAAGTGGCCTTTTGGCAGAGTTGGGCTTGTTGCGGGGATCGTTGTACTGAAATACACACTCTGTTGTCTCCTTGTCAACAGATCTGGGATCAAAGTAGCCATCCAGAATGAACTCACAGAAATTGTAAACTGCTATTAGATGGCTGGAGCTTAGTGCAGAGAAGATTGAAGTGATACTTTTTGAGGCGTGTGATTTGGGTTCAGGGAGGGGAAGCGATGACACATGCACTCCTGGTCATCCAGGAGTTGCCAGTTTCTTTTCTGATATGTGAGAGAGATGCTGTCAGACCAGCCTTTTCATTTGGTTTTGGGTGTTTTAGATGGCTGCTTAATAGCTAGTGTGAAGGCTGGGGATTTTTTGTTTGGCTGATATTTTTGTTGTTGTTGTTGTTTGTGTTTTAACAGAGAGAAGAATGAACTCCCTTATCCTCCACATGCTCCTATGCCATGTAAAGCTTTAGAAAAGCCAAGTGGCAAAGACACCTGCCTTTGTTTTTTTTTCTTCAAAACTAAACAAGATGCTAGAATTTGGTGACCAGAGTGAGCTGCTCGATGCTGAGGAGCAGGCTGCTTTATAGTGTGGGGCTGCAAGCTTCCCCTTGTCATGCAGAATGGCTCGGGTCTCTCACCAGTGTCCTGAGATGTTCTTATTTTTCTGGCTTCTGTTCTTCCTGAGAACCGACTGTGTGTGTCCTGCTGCCTAACAAAGAGGGACTCCATTGTCCTCTCTTGAAAAAGAGACATAAGGTTCCTGAGTCCATAAGGTTCCTTTTGACTTTCAAAAGAGTGGAGTGCTCAAAAAATTTGATGCCTGAAAATAGGACACATTCTGAATTAGATTCCTGGGTTTAATCACACCATATTCAGATATTGAATTGCTAATTTGAATCTCACGAATCTACAGGTAATTGTTGTCAAGCATTTACTGTGGCAGTTTGCCAAGCTGACCTGTGAAGGGTGGCTGTGGTCCTATGAGGGAGAGATTGAATAGCAAAAGCAGGCAGCAATGCAGCATCTGTTCAAGTTAAAGAAGCCTAAGTAAAGGGTGGAAAGCTAGAAGGGGGGTGGGGGGAGAGCATGCTCCATGCTTGGTGGGTGTAGTAAATGAAAAGCTGACGACTACTGTTCCTCGTCCTACCACTGATCTACTATGGCGTTGGGCAATGAGGTCTCTTATAAATGCAAACAGCGTAACATTTACACCTATTACAGCAATTGGAGAAGTAATGTTTATGAAGTGTTGTGAAATTCTTGTGTGTGTAGCGAAGGTCTGATTTTTTTTTTTTTCCCTAAGAAAAGCACATTGATGCTTGATACTGCAATCAAAATGGAAGAGACTTGAGTAATGTTTTTTTAGTCTCTGCTGTTCACTCCAGCCTGAAGATTGCAATCTCCCAGGGGTTAGCAATGGAACATTGGGTAATACTGTCTGTTTACCAGTAGGTGGAGAAGTAGTTTCCCAGATTTCTTTGGTTTGTAACCTCTGAGCTGTTTAATTCAATTTATTGTTCATGGTATTGCAAAAAACCCCTTATCTCTTGAGTGGCTGCAGAGACAATGTTAGTGAACTTGCAGGGATTGCCAGTTGCTTCCACAAAGCAGCTTGGTGACACCTGAATACTTTGGGGAGTATCTAGCTGCAGTGTTTAAGAATGAGATCAGAGAGTCTAGAAATGCAACATATTCTCCCCATGCTAAGTGGAAAAAAATTACCACGACAACTTTAGATTAATAGAGTTACGAACGTAGTGTTATTCAGCAAACTATGCTTATTCTCCGGTGGAGATAACTTTGATTCCTTTATTAGCTTTTAATTTTTGTGGCGATATTCCAAGAGGAAAAAACACTACTTAAGATTTGTTCTTAGCACAGAGATAAATGGAATGCCTCTGTCACTTGTCTGAAACCATGTGTTGAAAGGCATGATTTTTTTTTTTTCCCAACAGTTTTGCAGAGTAATAGGACAGAACATGATTTGGATTACAGAAGACGCATGCTGGGTCAGTTTAAAGTCTGCCAAGTTCTAATTTGCAATTTCTAGAAAATTTAGAAACATCTGAGTGCCTGTAGAAATCATCATTCTAAATTTAACTTGGGGATTTTGTCTCAGTAGAGCATGAAACTGTCTCGTGGTACTTGTCCGCTGAATTTTCAGGGCCAACCTTTTTTTGTGTTGAGAGTTCTGCACTGGTGGTTCTGGCATTCTTTTCCTGGTTCTGCGGTGGATGAGTTCTAAATGCTTTAGAGCAAAATGCTAAGTGAAAAGGTGTTAGTAGGTTTAATTACTCCCTTTTTGTTTCTCTCAAAACAAGCAAAAAGCCTTTAGAAGAATATTCTTTTACCTTGCTATTGTTTTCTTTAATGTATTTCTGCAGTTAATTAATGATGAACTGACTTTTAGAAGTAGTTCTTGCTGGCCTCTGGACGCTCTGTTGCAGTAAGTGTAGGAGTTTCCAGGTATCACTGGGCAGGCCTAATACAGAGACTTCTGTTTCCACACTAGAGGAGCCATGCAAAGTGAACAGAAGAACTCTTAAAACAGCAGAGGCCAGTGCTCTTTGAGTGCACAAAGCAACACATCTATATACTTTTTTAAAAAAAAAACCCAGGATTTTTCTCACTAACACAAAAGTTTCAGGTGTTAAAGTTGAATTTTGCTTGAACTGTGGAATAAGCTATATTGGTGGCGTTATAATCTGATATCCTTTTCCCACTAAAAGTAGAGTATTAGACTGTGAAAACCAAGGAAGTTTTTTGTGCTGACGAGCACAGTTCAGTGTCCACGTCCCTTTGGTTCTCGTTCTCCTTGCCGTGGTATCCTGTGATAACGCTGGTGGGGCGACACGGACACAGATCTACATAGGTGGCTAAGCAGGCAGTGAAGATGTTAAGACTCTAATCTACCTTCCTCATAACTTCTCAGGGAGGGATGGAAGGTTTTATAGCCTATTGCTCAGCTTGGGAGAGTACCATCAATTTGTGCAGTAGCTGCTTTTTTAATGCTGGTTTTGATCCTGCCCTCTGTGTCTTGAACTGTGCGCTCTCCTTCCCTGACAGGCCATGGGCTTTCCAAGTGCACCTTCTTTTGAAAAATAAAATAAACTAAATCCCCTCAAGGTTGCTTTTAGGAACAGGAGGTTTCCTGTTACCGGGGAATTGAAGTGGCTAGACGCAAAATGCAGTTAATGGCCCAAAATAAACTAACTTACATTGGTTTTCTCTAGTCTTTCCCCTGATAGTAATTGTGTTAGTAAAGTGTTACTTTTAGCAACTATAGTGTATGAAGGGAGCTTTGGGAAGAAAGTGAGAGTTTTGTTGCTGTAAATCGATCTCCCTGCAAAGCGGAGAGCATTTTGAACGCTGCTATTGATTGCGCCGTCCGTTTGCTTTCCTCAGAGAAAATCGGGGCTGCACCCTCTTCTACGCTGGAGTGGCGGCAGCTTGCTGCCACACACTGCTCTTTCCTAACCTGCATGCCGTGTTATTAACCTCCACAAACTCAGTAAAAGCGGGTTCCCGTGGCTTGTGGCAAGCACGTTGCCTCCAAGACCCTGATGTTGATCATAGCCTTGTGTTTTGCTGTTCCGAGATGTGGTGCTTAATGTTGACAGGGAGAACAAGGTATGATGTTGGTTACTTGATTTAAAGAAAAAGGTGCCAAAAGGCAAAAACTGAGGAAGCCTCCTATTAACAAATGAGCTAAAAGTGTCCTTCGTGCTGTTGCGAGTGAAGTGGCATGCTGGAGATGACATCATTATCTATGAAGAGAGATTAAATTAATTCATAGCCTTATATGAAATTTAAAGAAAGAGACCAAACCAGCAAAGTTGTGTCTATATCCTTAAAAATTATATCCAGGTGGGATCAGCTGATTTATACTGATAGCTTCTTTTTTCCCCTGGAATTTATTTGAAATTCAAAAGATTTAAAAAAAAAAAAAAAAAAAAAAATTGAATGTAGCTTCTCAAGTTCAAGTCAGTTACTTACACAGTTTGTTCTCCAAAGACATTGGAGAATCCAGTGCTACAGACACCTAACCTAACATAATTTTGCTACTATACTTTTTTCATTTCAATACCATATTAAAAATAAGCAAAGAAAAAGGCTGTGGAATTCATTACTCATCTTGGGAAGGTCCTAAGGATGAGACTGACTGATAAAACTTACTCCGAGAAATTAATTTTGCAGCCTAGCTTGTGGTCTTCAAACTGAGCCACTGCTGATGGTCCCTGCTAAAGTTATCTTTTTTTTTTCCCTTTATGTAGCTGTACTGTGCTGTGCTAACAGGAGAGAAGAATAATAGATGAGTTTTGCAACTGCAGTTGGCAGATCTGACAGCACATGCATGCAACGTAGATCTGCTGAGGCAAGAAGATGCTGGATTAAGCCAATTTAAAATATTTTTAGACTCTTATGGTTTTCTGGGGAAATAGGATTTTTTTTTTTATTAGTTTTGTAAATCTCTAAATATGATTGTGTCTTTTTTCTTCCTCTTAGCCAGACTAGGACCTCCTACTACAAAATCATGTTCAAGACCTAAATAATGGACTTAAGTCACTAATCTTGGATGGATGGTAGACAAAGAACTGTCAAATGCATTGGTGTGGTGGTGTGTTTTACTTCCATTGTGGATGCTGTTGCTGGCTTTCATGCCTAAATAAACTGATTCGAGTCTTTTGGTAGGGTTGTCGTGCATCTGAAGTAAATAATTGTGTTCTGAGGCTGAAAGTTGGTGGCAGCCAGAGTGCTCTTCCCTAGAGAGAGATCGCCATTGCTTTCTGTTGTAGGGGTTCTTGCACTATATTCTGAATCAAATTTGGTAGCTTCTGCCTGGCAGGTAGTATTTCTGTCGTTCTTCTTGCTCTGTTCAAGTCAGTCATGTGGAAGAAATTCATTAATTGAGCGCAGGGTCGGTTTTGCTGTAGCGGGGGGTGCTGTGCCTGCTGAGGGCTGCAGTGAGCCCTTGCAGGTCGGACTGAAGACCTGGGAGATGCAGCAGCCAACGGTCCGGATTCTGCTCCTCTGGGCTGGTGAGACTTTAGGGGTCACACCTGCAGCGTTGTGAAGGAAGAGCGTTTCAAAAGAAGAGGCTTTTGTTTCCAAAATGGCCCAAGATCGTAGTTGAAGATTTTGTTTCAGACACCTCTGTGGCATTGCGTGTCGTGACATTATTTCCAGGGAAGTCTGAAGCTTAAAGATCTAAACCACAGGAGAATGAGGAAACAAACTGAAAACAACAGGGTCGAATGGATGAGAGATGGCACGGAAAAAGCCCTTAAAGAAGCTTTTAGTAACCTAGAACCTTTGACAAGATGTTCTTTGACAAAATAGTCAATTAGACAGGAAGTAAAAAATTAACCTGAACTTGTTCTGTTGTCATAGTGGAACTAAACCGTGGTAAAAGTCTGATGGAGGATGTGTATTGGCTGAGAGCACAAGAGCTCTTTGCACAATACTTGCAGAGTCTAGTGGTCTTCTCTTCCAAATCCTTTGAAATATTCTCTCTTTAATTTAACAAAAAAAAAGTCACTGAAGCAGCAAGACCAACATACTAGAAAATGCATTTAAGTGGAGAGTCATGAATGTTTAAACTGGCTGAAAGGCAAATGTGCACAGTAGCCAGGGTGGATTTGCAATATTGAAAATGCCAGCTTCTTCACATACTGACATCAGGGAAGAAATTCTGGGGGAGGAACTGCTGCTTAAATTTTGCCGTTAAGGATTGCTGAAATTTTAGTCAGAAGGCTAGCATTTATTCTTAAGAACTTCTTAATACTTTGAAATTGAATCTTTATGTAAATATTAGAAAAACGTGAATCTCAAATATAGTATTTACATTGTATTACTTGTTAGAAAGAATTACTGAATTTGTTTTATTTACGACACAGAGGTTTAGGGTCCATGTTGCTTTTCTCTTTTGTCTTAACTAGTTACCAAGATATGCGTTAGCTGGAGATGCAGAACAGGGAACAGCTAGTAGATCAGATGGGTTTTCATGGAACCAATGAAAAGTGCAAACCACCAATACAAGCAGATCTAGTTTTACTGTAGGACAGTTTGTTCTCCACTCTCTCTCTCTCTGTCTTTTGAAAAAACTTTTATTTTATTTATTACCAACATAGGGAGGGAATGCCACGTTTTCCAGCATTTTCCATGTGTCTGCCTTTGGCCTCCCAGTTCTGTAGAAGACCCATTCTTCCTGGTGGAAGAGTGACATCTGACATCTTGCTGGTCTTTTCCCCATCCTGGTTGTGTGTGTCAAATGTAGTTAGCTGGTAGGCTGCAGCTTGGGTCAACTTGCAGTCTATGGGATATGAATCATAGCAGGAAAGAAACTGGGGCACTGCAGCTATTTCAGTTAAGCTGAAGGGTGCTAGGGAGGGAATGTCCCTGTTCTTCATCTCAAACATTGTGGCTGCTTCCCACTATGGTTCTGGAGCAAGGAAGGCCTTGCAGGTGAGGAAGTGGATGCAAATGCTACGGACACAGGAAGCATCTGGGAGTTTGAAGGTCTAGAAAGCTTTAGTGCTGGGATGCAAGTGCAGGATAGAGCTTGGGTGGTGAGAAGCCCAGCATGGCACTAAACTGCACTGTGTGGTTGAGGAGGTAGAGCTGTGATTTTTTTTTCCTTTGGAGAATGTGGTGTAACTTCAGGCATAGATCCAGAATTTTGCTTAAACCAGCTCTGTCTTGAAAAATAACATTGCAGGCAGATTGTGAGTGTCATTTCAGTGTAATGTAGTCTTTTTTTATTAATTTAGTTAATTCTTCAACTGTAAGTGAATGTAGTCTGTGTTACGCATTTCAGATGATTTTGAGTGTGGATGCTGAATTATGACTGCTTCACGAACGGGTGTGTGCCGCAAAGTAGCATCACGTCTCCGTTGTCCGGTTTAGCCAGAAGAGCAGGAATGCCGATGTTAGGATGTTAGAAGTCAGAAATGAGTTTAACATTTCACAGACATTGAGAATCCAGTGGTGGTTTCTGCCTTGTCTCAAATGAATACTTTGCTATTAATTATTTATGTTCAAGTGTCAATTTGTTATTTAAGTGCCAACAGCCAGTTTTTAATTTTTTTTTTTTTTCACTTGGTTTGGCTCTCTTCAGTCTTGCATCTTGACACCCCTACCAAGAGATGAAGGCGCTTTCAAAACTATTTCATTAGAGACCTTTGTAGCACTTGCTGTGACTGGTGTGCTGGGTATTGTGCAGGTGCCAGGGAACATGAGGCCACAGAAAAATCTGGAGACACGTGTATGTAAAGAATACCTTGAAGGCTGCAACTGGTATGCTGCTCTGAAGACCATTTAGTGAGATGGTGGTGTATCTTCCTGTCCTCAGTAGTGAATAGTAGCTTAAATCCTAAAGAAGAAGGATTTATGTTCCTTCCAAAACTATTTTTCTTCGTTATACATTAGAATTTGGTATCTGCAGTTATTTCTACTAATCTCTGTTTCTTTCTGAGATTGGATGGTGTGGTTTTATATAAAATACAGCATTTTCTTCTTCAAATGATTGTATATATGCTCACACTGTGCCTTGTGTTCCATTTTTTAACCTTCCTGTTAAGCTAGTGATGATTTTACCTTAGACCATCTTTTCTTCACACCCTTTCCAGGAGCTAAAAATATGAGCCATGCTCTGCACATCCCTGTTTCCTTTTACCTTAATGCATTAATCTCAATTAACTGATTGTTTGGCTTTATTTCTTCAACCTCTAATTACTTTACCAGCGTGATTTTCTTTTTTTTTGGCTGTTTTTTCATTCCTTGCTCTACAGTCTGGAGGAGAACCCACGTGTTCACCCATTTTCAGTTGCACGTACCTCGTTGCATCTTTGAGCCAAGGGTCCCCAAGTCCTCTGTCCAGGCCGGTCCTTGGCGCAGCTGAATTCTCTCTGGGAGCTCTGTCAGCAGCTTCCTCCACGCTGACAAGCGGGCAGCTGCTGTCCTTGCACTGTGAGCACTGTGAGCGCTGTCAGAGCTCCAGACCCTGGAGGACAACTTTGCTGCCTCTGTTCTGGTGATCGCAGGTGCCGTCGTTCCAGATGCGTGCACTGAGTCGGTGCCTACCCTGTCTTCAGCCCTGGGCGTTGGGGCTCCCCGACAGAGGCTGCTCCTAAGAGATTTCTGAACACAGGAGCCTTTTCTTGAGATGCTGGGAGAACTGAACAGGCAGGAGTTATGCTGGACTCCAGTATTTGTTGTGTGAAGTGTAAGAATTTGCCAGAGGAAGTACCTTTCCAGCTTTTGACTGTCGTATTGCTTTGTAATTATTCGTTTGGCTGGAAAATTCCAGTCTTCTAAAGGCTGACCCAGGTGCAGCTTTGCCAGGAATCGTGTTACTTGGAAAATAATAAAACTCCTATGAATATACAGTCTCCACGTGAAATTGAACGCTGAGCATGTTGTTGGAAGCAGTCTGAGTTGTGTTAAATGTGTATCCCAGTGTTATAATCGCACTTCTTTACAGAACGCTGGTAGGGTTGTCAGTGGCAAGGATTTATCTTCATATGGTGGTGAAGAAAGAAGCAGCCAGTTCTGTACGGGGAGTTCTGGTTTAAGGTACTAGTAGACCTGCACAAGTAGAAGGTCAGTCATACTTTGCAGATTCCTCTGCCCTCGCTCAGTCCTCACGAATTGTATTTCTTATCTCTTCCCTTCTGTTTGTTGGTACTTTTAACATGAGGGAAAACTATTTTGATATTTTTCTGTCAGTTATTTTGACATTAATCAACATTGCAGATCGTGTTTTGTTTGGTGTCTGGGTACATCATAAAAAGAGTTGCTGAAAGAGTTCAATTACAATATCAGCATTTCTGCCAAATGTATTGAGCTGTTCTGAAAAGCGGCTTGTCTTTTCTGACCCAGATACACAGTTTCCAACTGTGGGAGATGCTGCCAGAAAGGCTCCTGGCAGAAGGCCAGCGGTAAAATTATACTGCAGAAAAACACAACATATTTTCAGCAGTGCTTTGTGTGGCGTGACGAAAAATTACCTGTCTCCTGAATGCAAAGCAGAAGTTAAAATAAACTTCCAATTTAAAGTCGCAAGCCTCTTATTCTGACTTTTAAAGGGAACAAAAAAGGATATAAATTGCAGTTCTTTACTGTCTGATACACCTTGGGCTGCGTTAGATACTTGCTGGTTTGTTATTAGCAACCCCAGTTGTCCTTTGCTGCTCTGTTAACGTAAACCTGAGTGATCTTAGGGTGGTGCACGCTGTAAACGGTAGTTGTTATGGGCAGATACGGGTATCAGGGTAGATTAGGAGGGCGGAGGGTGTTTTTAATGCTTCAGCTGAACATTGTTGGCAAGTGCCGCCTTGATGTCGCATTTAAAACCAATTTCCATGGTATTCTACTTGGCCTGGCCAGGTGCCTGAACAGCAGCTCACAGAAGTGAGGGTTTGGAGGACCGGAGTCCCATGACCCTGGTTCCTCTTCTCTACTGCAGCAGGAGCACTTCTGTGCCAGGCACTGCCCCGAGCTGCGAGGGGTTTCGGGATGCCGAACGTTGTTCGTGTCTCCTCTCGGGAAGCTTATAGCTCCCCGATTCTGGTGGTGCATTTCAGTCCCTGTGGGGTGCAAGTACCTGTTTCTCCAGCTTTTTCACTTCTCTGTTCTCAGAGGAAGCTGAGCATATTTGTAACTTCTGGCTGTTTAAATGCCTGTCCCTGGGGAACGCAACTGCCAGATGCAGCAATACAGGCGACTACAAAGGCCTCCTCTGAAATTCTTTTCGTTGTTTGTCTTGTGCCAAAGCATAAACTTCTGTGAAGGATGGGATGTTTAATGGAAACATTGTTAGACTGTCGTGGTGTTTTAATAACATTTCTAACGTGTCAAATCCCCAGTGACTTTAAACCACGCTGCAGACTCTACTCAGCTCCTCTGTGACCTGGTTTGGAGACAGCAAGTATTTACTCTTGTTTTACACTTTAGGGCCACGTGATGCAGAGGTAAAGTGACTTTCTTCAGGTCACCAAGGTCTTGGTAGAGCTGGGAGCTCTTCCTAGAAATTGTCTTCCAAGTGTGGGTGGTGGCCCCCTGGGTAAGACAACCACACGTTTTAATATTGTGCTTCTTAGTCTGGGCATCAGCTGTTACTTCCCTGAGGATGCAGGGACAGATACCCTGCTATAGCCTGGTAGTAAAATGAGACTGTTGGATTTATGGAATTGCTGCTCACTTCACATAATGCTTTCTGATGTGTTTGGTGCTGAGCTATGTTCTACTGCCTCTAGTCCATATGGTTGGAGCAGATTTGATTTTAGTTTTCCTTAATTTAATTCTGCATGCTGTCAAATGTACTTTGTTCTGTATATTGTGTCTGTACTTTTATAGTAAACTCCCTTCTGTTTAGTGCTTTTGTTGAAAATTTTCTCTCGAAGTCTGAACTATATTAGGTTTTCACCCCTGTGCACATTTCTGTGAAATATTCTGAGGATGCTAATGACTTGAAAGACATCATATATCAGCTTCAGTGCAACTTTCAGGATTACTTTTTCCAGCTTTATGAGTTTTATAATAAAGATCCTGTCCTAATTCAGCTGTATAGCCCTGACCTCAGCTGTTCACTGCTGAGAAAAAGGGCAGGTAGGATCAAACTCGTAAATACCTTCATCCATCAACTTTTATTTGTCTCTGAGACTTGAACTTGTCTTGAAAACAAGATGGTTACTGCCCGCCTAAGGCGGAGTATTGAGAGGTCTTGGTGTTTCTACTTCATCTGTCCAGTGGAAGATTAACCCCCGTCATAGCTGTGACACATTTCTTTTCGGCCTGTTTCAGATTTTCAGAGAACACCGAAAAGCGCTCGGCACATCCAGAATTGCCCGCAGAGGTGTGTCTGTTGCCAGAGCTTGTGAGGTAGTTTGCAGACTTGCCCTCTAGACAACAGTCTGCTCAGCAGTTTACTGAAGCACCAGAATTTGCTCAGCCAGCTCTCTGTGTCCATCTGCTTTCCGTGCACTGCACAAGCCGATAAGCAACAGCTTGCAGCAGCCTTCGGAGGGAGGCCAGGCTGGAGGGTTGCTTGAGTCTAGAGATGTGGTACTGGGCATATGCTGAAGTCAGCAACACGTTCCAGTGCCCTTCTCTGCCTGGAATTGGCAAGCTACGGTTACCAGAGAAGATGGCAAACTGGAAATGTGAAATGTAGGAGTCGCAGGGAAGAAGAGTATGTGAAGATAGCTGGAATTTCATTTGAAGAGAGAACTAATTTGAAATAGATAGATGATACAGAAATACGTCTCGTCGAAGTCTTTCTAGCTTGCCATCTGCTGACTCAAAAGACTATTATTATTATTATAGAAAAGCAAAACAAAAAGAACTCGTAAAGAGTCTGTTTGCTTCTGGAGATGGTGAAAGGCTATTAAGTGTGGAATGGCTTATGACTAGCTTGTAGAATAAATGGTACCAAAGCAGTAATCTTTGCTTATTTTTCTTCCCAGCTGCCCCTGCTTGGCTTTCAGGATCTCTTAGGAGAAGAATCCGGTTCTGTGAAAGAACATCCCCTTCCTTGATTGCTTCTGGGAAGCAATTTGGTAGAGTGTTAATATACCTTGGTGGGGTATAGCCTTTGTGATAAGTGAGGTCTTCCGGGGCTTTCGTTAGCTTGCTTTTCCCAGGTATTTCTGGTATGACTGCATCGATCTCTCCTGGGATTTCTGCGTTGGTAATCTTTAGCTGCTGGAGCAGACAGGTCCCTGCACAGTCTTCCTGTCTGGCTGCTTTTTGTTTTACCCAGTTCTACATCCTAAATTCAGTAGTGTGAGATACAAACAAACAACTATTAGGGACTTGCTGCCAAAGCTATTGGTCTGTAAACCTGCTTCATTCCTTGTCAGTAGGAAAATGATGAAGCAGGGTTTGTTACTGCCTTTCCCCTGGCATGTTCAAATCCCTATGGGATGCAACATTTTAATTATTCCCTGTCACACCCCTGAGGTTTAAGCATCTTACTCGGCTTTCAAGTCATCTCGCCTACCCCTCTGTTGCCAAACATGCTTTTAATCTCTAACAATGTCAGGATTCTCTGACAGACAATATGTAACATATTGCTAGAGAAGGAGGATCGACATACAGGAGAAAAGGAAAACATTTGAGTGTGTGTGTCAGTCTGCAGAAATTTACTGACTGGGTTTCACATTGCTTCAAAACGTTGCTGAGAAGCTGATGCAACAATATGTGCAGTGAAAGGAAAACAGGAATTTTCTGCAAGGACTAGAATGTCTTGCTATGCAATGAGCTTATGCTTTCCTCTTTCTCACATTACCTGCTCGGTTATTCTGCTCCCCTCTTGTCTTACAGAGTGTTTATCTGCAGTTCTTTATGCTGCCAGGGCTGGTGTTTGTTCCGAGTTTAGTACGAGGGCTGCTCTTGCAGGATCTTTTACATGTTGTGCGCTGTGAAAAGCAGTGCAAGGGCAGAAAAGGCGGTGTGGATGGTTTCAGCGGAACGTTCTCACAAGTCTGATGTCTTCGGTTTGTTAGAGTGCGCTTGTCTCTTCAGATAACAACTTAGGCTTTCTGCCACCTGAAGCCTTGGTTGTTGTACAGCATCTGACACGCTCAGGATCAAGGGCTGCGCTGGGGATTTCAACTGATAATTACGTTTTGATAACTAAATGTAGTGTGTTTTGACTCGTGGTGTGTGCGCAACATAAAAATAGAGACTTCCTGAGCTGGTTTCATACAGAGCGCATTTGAGATGTTGGATTTCCTGTCTTCCTCGTGTCAGAAACTTAGAGTGCCAGGTGGCTGCCAGACCACCCTGAGATAAGCTCTAACTGGCATGGGAAAGTAGTTACATACGTGTGGGCACATTACAAGAAGTTGCTTTCCACAGTGACATCTGCTTGTTCAGGAATAAGTGGATCAGTGACTGCCTCCCCGTCTTGAAGCCGGCTCGTTTCAATCAGTGGCTTGATTTAATGTGCTGCATTGAACACTTATTGGAATGAATATGCCGTTTCTTCTGGTTTCAAGTTGTTTCTCTCTTTTTGCAGGTGAATTACAGAAAGTGACTCCCAGAGCGTCTTGGCTGTATGAACTCTGGAGCTGTCAAGGGACTGAGAGGCTTATGAAGAGGTTCTGTCAGGCAAAACCGTGCTTAGCAAAGACACCAAGGAGGAGGGAAAAGGAGAAAGGGAGGGAGAGAGAGCTGAAACACTAACAAACCATGGTAGGTGTTTGTCATCTTTCGCAGGCCTGCATTAAACACATTCTCCGCTGACAGTCTTGCATGGGGCCCGATAAAACCAGAGGAAGGGGATTTTCTGACCTTGCGCTCAATTAGAGATGGTGCTGCGTGCTCTGAGCAAAGCAAATGAGGTTTGATACATTGTCAGCCTCCTAAAACCAGAGAGTTGTCTTGTGAGCCTGCATTACATGAATTATTAAATATGAACGAAGGGGATGCTCATAAGGTTTTCTAATAAAACCGGCATTAGCAAGCTGTAGCAAACAGCATGAGTGACCTTGAACTTGCAGCTTGTGTAACCAAATGCAGATATTCCCTTTCCACCTCTTCCTCACAAAAGCAAGTGTTGATGATTCATGTTTGTGCCTGTGTGCTTGGATGTGGATTTATGCACACTTTGTGAGCAGCCTAGATGGAGTGTGTGTCGTCAAATATACTTGGTGCATAGTGTTGAAGTGAGGAGTCATTTCTGGTCTGCCTGATACTGGTTGCAAATTGGGAATGCCTGAGATGTTGAGTTCGTAAAGCTGCACCAGTGTGAAGCATTGTGATGGTAAGATTCTGAAGATGTGTTCATGAAAAGGCCATAAACCTACCCAGTTCCTGAAAAATAGCTGTGGAGAGCAGTTTAAGCATATTTATGTGTTTTTAAGTCCTCTAAGGTTATTATTGAGATAATGGAAATGAGAATAAATGCAATAAATTTTAAATACAGTTCTCTAACATTTGTGTAGTTGATTGCTGCTGATAGACTATGTGTTTATATATTAAAAAAAAAAAGGCCTAAGACGAGACTTTTACCTCTTACAGAGTACAAAGGCAGAAAGAACACTTGACAAAGTAGAGCTGTCAATATGTTGTATTTTGAATAGTGTCCCATCTTGCTTTTATTTTTGGCCTAAATTGTAATGAAGAATTGATCTCGTCAGTCCCTCTTCGTTAGAAAAGAAAACAAATGTCTTCTAATTTAGGAGTTACTAATTTGTTCCTGTTTTACTGTTTTTCCTAACTGATATTTCAAGAGGTAGGAGATGGTGAGGGTGAGTTAATAAATCCAGTTTTCACTGTTGAACTGCAGCTTCTTTCTGTATCTGTGGATAAGCCACAAGAGGGACCTCCTGGAGGCGTTTCCCAAGCTGTGAAAGCACTGGGGATAATACCAGACCCCGACTCATGAGGTTTTTTTACTACCTGAATTGTCCACATGGGTAGGAGCGCAGAAGTTAGGAAAGGAATGATGTCATGTCGACCTTCAACAGAAGGGACCTAGTGACTGCCACCGGCCGGGAAATCGTGACCAGTTCCTTAACAAGGATTCAGCCCAGAGGCCCTTGAGGTCCTTCAAAGGCCCTTTTTGTCGCTGAGTGCGTACTGTCACAAACCCGTGAAGCAGGGATGAAAACGAAACCTAATTAAGGTATTTAGTGTGTAGGAGAACAGAGGTTTTTGGTCGACGAGTCCAAGTTCTGGGAGGCTTTCAGCAGTGACTGACGTGTCTGTAGAGAACGAGATTTAGCGCTGCTCTTGCCAGAGGACTGTGCTGTCATCGCAGCTGGTCTGGGACACTGTTTAGATCAAAAAAGTCTCACCTGGATAGCGTGTGGCAAACCATAACCTTCCTAGCACAGGTTACTCAACTGCTTAAGTTTACCTTCCTCAACAATATCACTCAGGACTCTGAGCTTCACTGCAGACTCTTCTAATTAGCTCTCTAATCGCTTCCTAGTCTTTATTTTTTTTTTATTTTAAAGAAATAATTTCAGTCTTTCCTTACCAGTTTGTCTCTAGCCTCATCTTCATTCATGCCTTTGTAAATGGCAGTTCTGCAGTTCGCTGAGCCTCTTGCAGCAGTTTGTGTTACCTGTGACTTCGTGTGCAGCAGTACCAAACCCGCAAGGGAACGCCTCTTTATTGCCCTGTGCTATGGTGTGTGGCCCTTGTCTCTAGCGCAGGTGGAGGAGAGATGGCTGCGCTTGGCGCTTCCAGAGCGTGCGAAGTATTCGGAGAATATCGGTGCCTTTTACAAAATGGGAATTCTCCATGTTCTCCTTGTCTGCCCTCCTTCCCACGCGCTTTACCCAGTCTGCTCTCACCTGGGATACTGGTGTTCTGAATTTCCCTACCTTGAAATGAGGTTACCTTTTGGGGTAAGGACCCTGGCTTTGCTCTGAGCTATCCAGCTGCTGAAGGGTGACACAGGCCAACAAAGGTCGCTGCAATTCAGGAACTCCCCAATTCCTGCAAGTATTCCAGGGCAGGGAAGCCCCTCTTTCGCTCGCAGCTCGTATCTCCATGAGATGTAGGTCCTTCAGGCAAGGTCAGGGCCTAAGTGATTTCTCACTGACTTTGAAAGCTTAATCTAAATAAACAAGCAAGTCAAAGGATGAGGGAAGTCAGAGCCACTGAATGAAACTGGGAATGAAACTCAGGGTTTTTTTGGTCCCCTGCTTCAGCACTCTGACCTCACACTTAGCCAGCCAGACCATGCCTGCTTCTCAAAGAGCAGCTTAGGGGGGGAGGGCAGGGAGAAGTGAGAAAAACAATGAAAATGAGAAAAAGACTTGGGGGGGGGGGGGGGGGAGTCGTGAAAGGACAAGATGTAGAAAGTCCATTTCTAGCCATTGCAAACAGAGTAACGCGTACTGCAGGACTTGACCCTATTTTGGGGGCACCACAGCTGCATGCGGGTGTACGGAGTTTTGTCTAGTCCTAGACCAAAGTTCTCCCTTTTTCTGGTTTGTGACTGGCACACACAGCGTCACAACTTCCACTTACGCTGGACGTACCAAACAAAAGATGGAATTCAGCTTCCTTAACTTCCAGCTGTCTGTAGCAGCTAATCTGATATAATAGTCCAGACTTCTGTAGTCACGTGTGTGTGTGCGGGGGGACAATGTACGTCTAAAGTGCAATTTATCTTGTCCTAAAGTAGACACAAACCCTGCTCCAGATGTGCCTGGTAGGCAGAAACATGAACTGCACTCCAAGTGTCCCCCTTCCTCTTAGGAGCCAATAAAAGGATTCTGGAATAGTTGAATTTAGGTATCAGATATTAGCTGCCGTATAACCCACCCGAGGTCTTACATGTTTTACCAGCTTACTGCTGATTTTTGCACTGGTATTTGGTTGCTTTCTTTTTTAAAAAAAAGTTATTTAAAGGTAAGAAATCACTCCTGCATGATTATAAGCAATGGTTGTCATAAAACACTTTCCCACATCTGTCAGGGAGGATTCCCATTCAGGGCATTGTCCTTCTATCAATAATCCAGTAACTTTGTTCTTTTTTTTTCCCTGCCCTGTTTCCCACTTCATAACAGAGATCTATCCGATCTTTTGCTAATGATGACCGCCATGTCATGGTGAAACATTCAACCATTTATCCATCTCCAGAGGAACTCGAAGCTGTCCAGAACATGGTATCAACAGTAGAATGTGCCCTTAAACATGTCTCTGACTGGATGGATGAAAAGAACAAGTCTACAAAATGTGAGGGTGATGTGGACGCAAAGGAGGAAGCTGCGGAGAGCAATGCCAAGTGAGTGAACTGAGCCTCATAATGTGTCACTGTGCTGCTCTGAATGGGTTCCTTTCCCTCTAAATAAGAGTCGTGGTGTTACTTCATTCTGTGGCCTTTGGATGTTCGTACAAGTAAGTGGATATATTTGGACTTTTTGAGGTGGCAGCGTGTAGGGTGAGTGCAGGGAATAGTAATAAGACTGACGTGGGCAGCAGTTGCTCTGTTTCATTATTTTACTGTGGTGTTGTGAAGTTGCATTTCAGCGATTATAAGTAAATACACGTCCCTGCAACACACAAATGCAAATCCTCAGCCATGTAGCTTAGGGGCTCCTTCAGTTTAATACATAAAAAATGATTTTTATAACTTTATTGTTTATCCAGCGAACTAACTTTTCTAAGGATCCTTAAACCTTCCACTATTGTCATGATTTACCCCCTGTGGGCAGCTCAGCCCCACCCAGCTGCTTGCTTATTCCCCCTGGTGGGATGGGGGAGAGAATTAGAGGCGGAAAAGTGAGAAAACTTGTTGGTTGAGATAAAGTTTAATAGGTAAAGCAAAAGGTGTGTGCGCAGGCAAAGCGAAACCGAGGAATTAATCCACTACATCCCATCGGCGGGCGGGTGTGCAGCCGTCTCCAGGGATGCAGGGCTCCGTCACGCGTAACGGTCCCTCTGGTCAGCTGTCCCGGCTGTCCCCCCTCCCAGCTTCTGTCCCCTGTGGACACCCCCAGCTCACTCGCTGGTGGAGTGGGGTGGGCAGCAGCAAAGGCCTTGGCGCTGCGTGAGCGCTGCTCAGCCACAGCTGAACCGTCTCTGTGTTACCAGCGCTGCGTCCAGCACAAATCCCAACCACAGCCCCACACTGGCTGCTGGGCAGGAATTTAACTCTGTACCAGCCAAAACCCAGTACGATGGTGTAAGTTCTCTGCCAAGTGAAACGTCTGTTTGCTCTGTGTCCCAGCAGTCTGCTCCCTGACGTGGTGCCAGGTTTTGTTGTTCTGGTGTAGTAGAACAACTGGCTCTTGTTGTTGTTGTTGCTTTTCTTGGGGTAAGTTTCTTGAAGAACTTTTAAACTTGGGCCCTTCTGGCTCTTCAGTGCTTTCTGGAGAATCCGTTTTCACGTGCTGCCCAACTCAGGTAAGTATCCACCCAGGTTACAGATTAGGAGGTGAAGCACCAGGAGCCCAACAGCCCATTTATCATGACTTGAAAAACCTGACGTCCAGTCCTCTGCTCATCCTGTGATGTGAAACTTCTGCGCTGAACTTCTTGGGACTTAATCTGGTGACATCTGTGGCATAACCTGTGCTAGAGAGGTAGTCAAAGGACTCTTTCTGTTTCCTTTCTGCTGATGCATGGGATATAAGAAAGTCTGCTGCTACATGGGCTTTGCCCAGTAAGTTCTGCTCTTAAAACTGATGAAGAAGGGGTATTCTTTTTCATACATAATTGTCATGTTTTCCGGTATCTTTTATGGCAGTGGAAGGTTTATTGTGAGGGCTTTTCTAATTTTTGGTGTCCTGGTAAACAACATATATGTTAAGTTGTTTACATTTTGGAATGGGGGAAGTATAGCCTACTCTGGGAGTAATAGATGGAAATCCAGACCCTGGAGTAAGATACAATTCAACTCAGGTAATGGAGGAAGATCTAACTCTGAATCAGGAAGACTGTATCAGTTTTTAAACTGAAAATATAGTTTACTGGCTTAATATGAAAGAGACGGTGATTACAATTGTATTTATCAGTTGTTCCTAAGTGCATAATGGTGTAAATTCAAAAGTGAAATACTGCTTCCTGGTTTCATCATAAGAATGTGGTTCTTAATTATTTCCAAGTCTCTGGTAAATTTTTAGAGTAGCCTTCAGGAATTAAGGTACAAAGCCCTGCCATACCTCATATCTGGATGTTCTTCTGTTTATAAACAAGAAATGTGTTAATAACTGAGGAAATTTGTATGGGTGGGAGGAGCAGAAAGCATTCACGACTTGGTCTGGTTCCCTGCAGTGTTGTGGATTCTACAGAAAATTCCTCACATATTAGTAGCGTTTCTCCGCAGGTTTCTTCCGTAACATTTAGCCTTGTCTCTGGTTATCTCTTGGATGAGCTTGTGGGCTTGGGAGCTATTGAAAGATACCGCCTGCTCCGCGTGAAGTTTAAACGCAGCACCGCCCCCTCGGAATACACCGATCCACACCGGGCGTGTTCAGCAGCACGAAGGCCATAGTGTGGCAGCCTTGGGAAAGTAAACATACAAATGCTCCCGCATTTTGGTGCCTGTGGCTTTGTGTCCCCTAAGAAGTGTGTAAGGGACCCAAGTCTGATCACGGGCATTTTTGTGTAAGGCCGAGCTGCGATACGTGACGTTTTTGGTATGAAACGTGTTCAAATAGAAATAGCAAAACACTTAAAATCATGAATATTTCTGCATAAAATAATGTATAAATAGGGTTGAGATTAGCATAATTGTATTGATGCCAGAGAATAATTATAGTGGATTGATAGGCTGCTTCTCCCCAGATGGACAATTAAGTTTGGTCGTCATTGCGAGGAAGGTATTTCAGCTCAGGGTTTTGGTGCAGAACAGTCGTGACCCGCGGTGTGCTGCATGTTTTGTTGTTGACTTCCTGGCATTGCTGGTGACTTTTTTAGGTGTCTCCTGTTGTGGGTAAAGTAGGCACAGAATGGATTCTTAAAAAATTTATATTTCCTTAAAAAATTCCAAGCCTACAATGCTTTTGAGACAGTTGGCTAGCCTTGCTTTCACACGCGTGTGCGCAGGATTTTTCATGCTTGTGGTCTGTTAGAAATTTAGAGATTTAGAGGACAGTTTTTGTAAGATCCGTGTATTATTTATACATGCAAAACAGTTTGTGTATTTATGCGTTTCTTTGGGACAAATTATTTTACTAATCACTTTACACGCTAAAAGGGGCTGACGTAGTAAAACTTATAACTTGAAATACCTTTATGCTCGTTACAAACCATATCTAAAGGAGTTCAGCGTTTTCTCACACCTCTCTCCAGCTACTGTTAAAGTAGCATAGCTCTGAGGTGGAAGTCGAGATGTCCTTTAGTTTCGTAACAGTTTTTGTTACTCTGCATCTGGCTGTTCCAAGGATGGTAACTAGGCTGGGATGGGCACTTCGTTTTCTGTGTCATTCCCCCTTTTCTCCTGTGTGTTGTTCAGGCACCAGTTCCTGCCTTTCCGTTTCAAATACACGGGTAAAGACAGCGGAGTTATTCGATGAAGATACTTCTGAGTGAAGCTTAGGATCGATGTGATAACCCTCGATCACTGTGTCTGCTCTGGGGCTTGTTCGGGTTTTTTTGGTTTATATCCAGCCCACCCCTCTGGACAGGGAGAATGATGTGAACGGGGGTGCTGCCTCTCTGGCCGAGGTGGTTTACCACCTCTGCTGGTGGTGTCCTCTCTGTGGGTTTTATAACAGCGATGGGCTGGTAGTTGGTGCCACAGGGTGTTGGACGCATCACGTGGCAATAGCTGGTGTCGAACTGTCAAAGATGCACCACTTGCCTTTTTCTTGACGTTTGTGCGCAATCCCAGCCTGCTAACCTGGGTTGCTGCAGTCTTTCCCTCGGTGCTCAAAACTAAAGTGTTCTTACGTTGCTTTCAAAGTTATTTACTGTGACTCTTAACTGTTCCCCTAAGCTTTAGCTGGAGGGTAAGAGCTGGCAGTCAGACCTCCATCCCTGTAGGATTCAGTGGTAAGATTTGTTGAAGGAATTGTGCCTGAAAGACTGTCAGAAATTAGAAACTTCCGTGACATGTCAGTTTGTGGTACGGGCTAAAACTTCAGAAGTTAGCTGTATAATTTTAAAGAAACATTGAAAAGGTGTGTGGCTGTGTTTCAAGTTGGAGTGTCACTGAAAGAGAACCCAGATCATCTCTGAAAACAGGATTTCTGTCGGAGCGCTCCTCTAGATTAATTATTCTTCCCTTTTGGTAGGTCTGCAGATAGTGTGTCTGGGCTGCTTTGCGCGTTGTGGCTCGAGCTAGGCAACCCCTGCCTTTGTGCGAACTGCAAATCAGCGCTTCAGTTGGTGTTTTCACAGGAGTTCCTTGCATAAAAGGAGTCTCTGCTTTTCATTTTCTGCTCGGTGATATGCCACTCTAGCACAGTCATCGGGCCCATCTGTTTATCTCTTCGCTGTGATAGGCTAATACAATTAGTTTGAATGTGTGAAAATACCATTTTAATTATTCCAAATTGTTTCATTTCCAGGGATCAAGGCGGTCGGACGTTGTGTGGTGTTATGAGAATTGGCTTGGTTGCAAAGGGCTTGCTGATAAAAGATGATATGGATCTGGAGCTGGTTCTCATGTGCAAAGAAAAGCCCACAAAGACCTTGTTATGTATAGTTAAAGACAACCTCCCAGCTCAAATTCAGGTGAGTTCACGTAGAGTAGTCCTCTAACAGTGCCTGATAGCACTGCAGGGTGTATTCGGGTAAGGGCTAGAATTTGTTCCCGGAAGACAGACGAGTGATACAGGTTAGAGACATACGTCGAATCTAGGGCAACCTCTGGGGTCTGTGACACGTTTAATGTGGTGACATGAGGCAGTTACTCACAAAATTTAACACCTTATTCCTGTTGTTGCCCACTCCCTGTCTGTGACGTCCGTTTTCCTGTGATGGCAGCTAACCTTTCTGTCTGGTAACTGACCCAGCTGACTTTTGCTCCCTGCCCCAACCCCTGACGTGAGCTAAATGGCAGTCCCAGGAATCTTCCCTGCTCGAGCCTGGGAACCGGTCTGCGGTGTTGTCCCCTGGCCCCTGCCTGAACCTGAAGTTCTGCCGCGCAGCTGCTTTGCTTCAAGATAAACGTCTCTGTACGTGTGAAGTGAGAACAAGTCACTTTAGATGGTCACTCATTTTAGCTTGTGTTAATCATGAGCTGATAATTCTTTTGATTTATGGCTATTTAATTCTGATGTTGGCATCCAGTAGGCAGCACTTGGGGCTAATACCGGTCTCCTTAAAGCAGCCGGGGATGACACCTTTTTGACTGAGTTCTTCCAGACTGACACGCACTGTTGCCGAGAAGCTGTGCCCTAAAGCGTTACTCTGCAAGTGCCTGTCTCCAGACCGTGCCCAGACTTGATCTGCTTTTCTCCTGATCCGCTTTTCTGCCTTGTGTCTCTTCCCACACAGACAGCGCGTGTTTTACCAGTCTCGACAGCTGTTTGTTCTCACTGGTCGTTTGTTCACGTAAAGGGCTTGTTTTAATGAGGGAATGTTGTGGCTGCGGATGTGGCTCTATCCATAGCTGGAAATGCGAAGGATCCATTGAGTAGTGAAAAGTAAATTTTACTTGTTTGAAAATAATAGGGAGGTATCGAGTAGTAAAGAGTAAATTTTCCTTGTTTGTAGTGAGGCATGAGATGAGAAGGGTTGGAATCACAAGAAAAGTTAGCATATGCTTTCAAAAAAAAGTGAGAACGGCAGAATGGATGAAAAGAAAAGATGTAAAGACTGCAATAAATTCAGGGGACAAGTAGGTAAGCTCCTGCGGGGAAGCGTTGTGAGGGAAGGGATTACAGAAAAGATGAGGCAAGAGGAATCTGACTCATGAAACAAGCCACAGCTATCACGGGCGTAAAAGACAACGAGAGGTTCTGCAGGCGCCTGGGGCACCGGAGGGAGAAGGAAGGTGTGGGCCCATCGGTGGACAGAAGAGCAGGCGAGGTCCAGAGATGTTAGTTCTGCTTTGCTGCTCTGAAGGCTGGTAGGGAGCAAATGCTTAAACGCTTTCATCCCAGCCATGAAGGAGCTGGAGGAGTGCAGACTGCAACAGGGAGAGAAGTCAGGATGTCTGCAGGTACGTTCTGACCCTGTGGTCATGCCGAAACAAGCTCACAAGCACAAGCTTTAGGGCTGTGAACCATCTGTGATGCCTTTGCACTTGTGGAGGTTGAGAGCGGTCCCAAAGGACTGCCGAAAGACCTGCAGGTACGGGTCCTTTGAGGTGACACTGATGCACATTAACGGAACAAATTATAAGGCAGTTTACAAAGGAAATCTGAGCAAGAAATAAAAAGTTTTATTGAAAACGATTTGAAAACCATGCAGTTTATTGGTGTGCTGTCAACAGCGGAACGTCACGTTTTCCAGGCACTGTTAGGGATCTCCTGGGGCTGGTTTAATGCGTGAAGTGGGTGACAGTGTTGTCTTGCATCCAGCTTCAAGTGCTGTGTGGAAAGGGAGTGAGAGAGATGGACGGACAAATTGGAGAAAATCAGACAAGTGAGAATGAGCACCTAGAAAACCACATCATTAAAATTATCTGGTTTGGAAAAAGACAAGACCAAATGCAGGCGTAAGTTTTAAGACATTAATGGTTACTTATAAAAGGACAGTGGTTCAGTATCTCACGTGACCACCAAAGGTAGGACGAGAGGTCGTTGGAACTGCAGCAAGGGGCTTCGTTGTTGCAAAATAGGTCGTCTGAATTATATGTGCAGCTAAGAATCAGAATAGGCTGTTTGGAGAGGTGGTGGAACCTCTGTGGCTAAGGGCCTCTGACGAGTATCTCGGGGTTGGTGAGAGATGGCCGAGGTAATTTGGTCATCCTCCATGGCAGGTACATGGACCAGGCGAGCTGGCGTGGCTCCTGCGCTGGAGCCTGTCACCCGTTTTGCTGACGGTTACGGTTCTGGCGGCCCTACTGCGTATGGGAGCTCTTGCCTTTAGAGGAAGAGAATTTGTTCTCGGGGAGAACAAATGTTCCTGGTGGGGTTTTGCATATTGTCAGCTGTGAAAGTGGCTTCTGCCTTGAAAAAGGACAAAGAAAAGAATAAAAGAAAAAGTGATAATGTAGTGGAACTACTTGGTATTCTCGTTAAACTCACTGCAGACCTTTCTTCTTAAGCATGTTACTGGGGTGATTTAACGAGGGAGGCAAGGCCTTATTTGTTACTGCAATGTCTCGTAGGCTTCTCATGAGTTGAGGCCTGTGCCCGTACAGAGATTCTGCAGTTCTTGAGTTGATTGGGAGATTCTTGAAACCTTTCTTGGTGACTTTCAGAAACTTACAGAAGAGAAGTATCTCGTGGAGGAGCATGTAAATGAGGCAGCTATTATTATTCGTAACACAAAGGAGCCCAAGCTAACTTTGAAGGTGATCCTTACATCCCCTCTCATTCGAGATGAAGCAGAGAAGAAGGAAGGAGGTACACGGAGCGTTTTAACTTGTTTTTAAGACTGTTCTATCTAAATGCCCGACTGTGCAGCACAGGGTTAATTGGGAAGCTGGTTTTTAATTGTGCCTCATATACTAACTAGATTGGCAATTGCCACTATAGGTGACATTATTTGTGCCTTAAAAAGACAACAGTCACTTAATTTTCATGCAAATATGCGTGGTTTTCATTTGCAAGAGTATTCCTACAGCGTTAACTGACGTACAATTGGATCCAAGTTCTCCTGTCTTTCAGACTTGCTAGTTAATTCTGGAGCACCCCAGCGCTGCACAGTCTTGTTTTCAAATTAAGTCAGTCAAGTGGGATTGGTTCGTAGTACCTTGAAAAACTCATTAAATTGTTTCTCTTTTTACATTTAAAAACAAACAAACAAAAGACCTCTCCTGCAAAGCTCGCAAGTGTGTCGTCCTGGCCCTCAAGTTTTACTAGTCACAGATGTTTCTAGCTTTAAGAATTTCCTGCCTGGGATACAACTGAAGTTACAGTGCTGTACTGTGGCACTCTTGCTTCTGAATCGAACATTGTACCTCATGTCCTTAGCGCAAAATAGATCTAGAAAACTGTAACTTAGCTTCTTTCTGTCCTTCTCCTTAACTGCGTGACCTCCGATCATTACGCGCCCCTTGTTAAAGCAGTGTTGACCGGTGGTGTCAATGAGGTTGGAAACAAACCAAGAGAAATAGAGAAGAGCAAATGTAGCCATATTTGTTTTATTTTTAAAATCTTGACAGTAATTTCTGCTTCCACTTCCCAAACCTATCCCTAGAAACTTTGCCACTGGATGATGTCAGACCTTTGACCAACTGGCCACTCTCTGTCATGACAACTGAGGCAGCTGGGCCCGTGTGGGCTAGGGAACTCCCTGTCGCTCTCTTCCCATTTCTAGACTTGCCACAAGTCCTTCGCTTCCTCCCTTCTCCCACATGAAATACCGATACAATGAGAAACGTTGGTCAGTGTCTCGTCACGTTCCTGTGAGGCAACGGCAGGAAGGATCCCATTTCAAATGAAATGCAGCTCTTTGGCAGCAGTTGGATGCAGAAATATCTTACAAAACAGATGAATGGCAAAGATCCCCTAATTGCAATGTCTGTCTGTTCTCAAATTAGTAACCACGCTCTCTTGCAAAGCCATTAAAAATAAATTGCATATTGCTGCGGCTGTTCTTCAGCTTCCCATAAGGTGCTGAGATCAGCCCGGTAGTTGTTGCAGCTGATCCACGTGTGTGAGCGCAAGCACAAAGTGCAGAACAAATTCTGCTCGCAGAGGACCTGTAGGGTTCTCACAAGGGGGTGCAGTTTGCACAAAGGCTTCCGTCCGAGTATTTTCTTGCAAAAAGCGAGGCCGTTGTAGCGATAAACTCTAGAGGCTCCTGGATTCATTTCAAACTGAATGAGGATTTGAATTTTTGTGCCTTTTTTATATTTAAAATGTAGGTGTTAATCTATTCTGTTTTCAGTATCTTAAAAGTATTTTTCAAAATTCTGTACTAATTTTTCTTTAAACCTTAAAATGGTTTTACCAGCTCTCTTAGAGTGGTGTTACGCTATCGTTTCTGTACAGCTGACAAGGACAGTTAATAGGTAATGGATCTTGTTTAAAGCCCAGGTTCTTTGACATTGATTCATCACAAGGGAACAGAGACTTTTACCATATTCCTTTTCAAAGGTATGTGAAACGTTGTGCAGGTGTCACTAAGTAAATTAAATGGGGGGTGGGGATACTTTTTGTAATATTTGCAACCGTATTTAGGTCACTTTCACTTAGATTCAGACCAAAAGAGTTTAGTATCTAATATCGAGGGAAGACACTCAGAGAAACGAACTGGTGAAAACACCTTGATCTCCGAAGTACGTACTGCCGTCTGTCTTCGATACCCCTGAATGATGGCACCAAATGTAAATATAACTTTCTCTGCAGTTTTAAAACCTGTTTTGAGTTTATTCTGTATATCCTTTTGAAAGAAGGAGCTCAAAACGCTTGTCAACTTGCCTTTCATCTCACATGTAAGATAGGCCGTTGGGTTCCGGGCGCTGCCGCTGGTTTGCCCAGGAGCCGCTGGCAGGGAGCAGAGCCTGCGCAAAACTGACCAAGGTTTCCACGTTCGGTGTGATTAGCACTAATCTGTCCTCTAACCAAACCGGCAAGGTTAGGCGCAACGGACCTCGTTATCAGTGCTCCCATTTGTTCTGTAGGAATGCTGTGTGTGCCTTCATGCCCTGATGTCAGAATGTATCGAAAAACATTCCTGGATTTCTCTTCAGTCCCCACCTCTTTGGAAAAGTGTTCATGTTTAAGATGTGGTGTTTGCCCTATTTGTTTTTGCTGCTTGTTAGCAAAAATAAATAGTGGACCCGTGTGTGTGCATCTCAGTGTTTCTCACAAATGGCTATCCATAAAGCTCTGCTTTCTCATGTCGACTTGAGAAGTCAAGCACCTAAAACAACTGCGTTTTGCATCAGTTTAAAATTTAAACTTCTTAAGAAACTGACGTTTTAGTCATAGCATCCAGTATAAATTGGGCTTTCCAGACCAGAACCTTGTAGCTTGCAAATGGTACAGTAGCAACGAGCTTGTGTAACGAACAAGTTCATTGACCAAAGCGGGGCCGAAATCCCCTCGCTCCTCGGGCACCGCCTGCATAAACAGCCTGTCGCTGCGGCTGCTGGGCCGGCAAGCAGCCCGCGGTGCTCCAGAGGTGCCCAAGCGCCTTCGAAGGGGCAACGAGCCCCAGATTGAGCTTGCCTCTGCGGAGAAGAGCGCGCTCCTCGTGGGGCTGGCTGACCCACGGGTGAAGTTGGCAGCTGCCGCCTGAAGAGCAGACACGCGGCGTGGGGAGAGAACTGCTGAAGGACTGGTTCTGTCTTGCGTAGTGTGAGCTACTGTCAGGGCTTTATTATTAACCGTTCGTTAAACTCCTTGTATCATGCCCTTAAAACCACAAGGAAAAAAGAAAAAAAAAAAAGGAAAGCTTTGCAATCGCATTTGAAAATTTTGATTGGGTCTCACTTTCCTGACTGGCAGAGCATGAAGAAACATGCCGTTCTCCTGAGGGCGTGGAAAGGGAGCCTGCTGCAAGCCGCTCGCCCTCCTCACTGCCTGTTCTCTTCATCTTCCTGTTTAATAGAATCTTGCACCCAAAAGTTGGCTGACTGCAACATCTGCGAAAGGGGCTCGGGACGCTGAACTGGCAATTGGCAAAATTCTCCAAGATACTTGTGATTTAGACCTTTGGAAATAGCCTTAATCCTGCAGGGGAAAAGTATGATTCTAACTTGTTGAAACAAATTAAATCTTACAAGGTTTTTCATTCACCTGAATGACAGACGACGTGTATTCTCTTCATGTTTTGTAGTTTAAAGGAGAAATTAATTTACTTTGTCAATGGCTGCAACACACTTGAGCAAAGCCTTGTACAATACTACGTAAAAAGTCATAAAAACACTACGCATTTAAAGATCCAGTTCGTTGCTAAAAATTAATGATTTTGTAATCAGTCACCTTTGCCATTTCTAACGTTTTAAAATAAGATTCTGATCACTCATTGACAGTAGTTGTTTTATATGATACATGAGCTTTAAGCAGATGTTTATATTGTCCGCAGTAAAGTTCCTTGCAGAACTGCACAGATGTTTCGGGGCACACAGTCACTGAACGTACGTTACTCCTGAAAATAACCAAACTGCAAAGGAAATTTAAAAGCAAATCTTGGGTTCCCAAGTGACCTTTTGTGCTCGCAGAAATCCAACGCTTTGAGACTTTGCAGCTTTTATTTGGAAAACAGGCAAGAGGAGTGATTAATCCCAATACTGTAACGCTGTTGAGGAGGGCAATGAACAATGCAAATATCTGCTGCGAAGTTCACTGGGGTTAGAAAAGCAGCTTATAGCACTTCATCTCCTGCTGCCCAGAGCCAGCGGGCGCGAACCGCAACTAGGAACTGTCAGACAAGACACCTGGTTCTGTTCAGTTTTACACTGGGCTTGGTGGTTTTTTTTTTTGGCTTTGGGCACTTTTATCCATCATAACATAATGTGCTTTTACCAGAGTGACCTTCCCGTTGAACGGCCCAGGAGGTGAAGCAGCTTCACCGTGAAAGATGCAGTCGCACGTGCGACCAGTGCTATCCAAAGGGACCTCCGAAAATGTACTTGGAGATGTGACTAATACGTTGTACTACAAACTGCTGGTACTTTTTTCTCCGAACTTGTCCTCATACTTTAATGTCTTGCTGGATTTTGCTTATTGAGCACAGCCTTCAGTTCGGTATTTCATCCAGGCCTCCGTAGGGCTCTCACGGCCTGGAGAATTGACAGCTACGAATAATGAAAAGACCGTATTTCCAAATTATTTATTTTGAAATAAGGAATAATTGGGTATCCACAGGAAATTAACATATTCAAGGTTTTAGTTGAGCCATGGGTTCATTTAGTCCTTCCAATATATTCTTCTCATGTCAGCTAAAACCTAAAATCTTTTTAACCTGATTCCATAGATATGTAAAATCTGTCCTTTGCACAGAGTTTCCAGAGAATCTGGATGCTGGTAACTCCTTATGATAAAAAGAAATAAAAGAAAAAAAAAAATGAGGGAAGGAGGGACTGAAGCATAAAGTCCCTCAATGTATAATCGGATGTGACTGCTAAAAGCAGTTTGTTGCATGCTGGATAAAAAAAAAAGGGGGGGAGGAGGAGGAAAAAAGGTGTAAAACTGCACAGAAGATACCAGTGTCTTGTCTCAAATCCTTCTCTGAATTTCCTCTGTTTTCCGTTGCTGTTGGGAAGAGAAGTTTTTACAAGAGGGGGCAACCTCTGTAACACATTAATAATCTGGAAGTTACCAAACTTACCGACTTCTTTCATATGTTCTGGTTATATGAAAGACTAATCAAACTGTGAGATTTCTTACTGGCATTTCTTGAATATTTCCATGACTGCACTGCATTGGCTGGTACTGTTCATGCAATAATATTTCAAATACATTCAATGTTTTCCTTTTGAATTCTCAACAATTGCACGGACATAACTTCACTTTCTATCTATTACGATGTTTTTTATACTCTCCCAAGAATATCTTCCTCTTGTCAAAAGAAGCTTGTCTCTTTGAAGTTCTGTGCCACCTTTGTGGAACAAAAGTCACAAAGAAGGGAAAGAGGAAAAAAAGCCAAATACAACCAACAAAAAAAAAAAAAAAAGGAAAGAAAAGTGCTATATAGCTATTTTCTGCCCTGAAATGTGTTCTACATTTTTAATAAGATCCCAGATTGTCTGTAGCAGTGGCCATCTTTATTATTACTATTATTTTACAAGGAGTGAATGCCTTTGCTTCTGTTGCACACGGGCACATTTACTACCTTTAATGGCTTGTTTAAATTAAATAACACAGTGCACTTAAATTCTGGGAGTCTTATTATCTCATTGAGATGCTGCCGCTCTTTTTGTATTGTGACAGAAACCCCTTGGTCAAATTGTATCTGTCTCTTTTTATCCCATTTTTACCAGTAGATAATGTTGCGATGAAAGATCCTCCGGACTTATTGGACAGGCAGAAATGCCTGGAGGCCTTGGCGTCTCTGCGGCACGCCAAATGGTTTCAGGTTGGCTATTTGTTCTTACCTTGTTGTTATTGTAGCCTTACGAGGTTTAATTTGAGACAGTTTTAATTTTAATGCCTCTTTAATTGCTGACTAGTCCCTCATAGAGCAAAGGCCTAGAATTCCGAATTCAGTGCTGTACTGTGCAAGGGCGAACGTGGCAGGTAGTCAGCCAGCTGGTCTAGAGTTGTCATGAGGCTACAAGAGCAATCTTGACGTTTTGCTTCCTTTTTTATATGTCTCTCTAAACTGAAGTATTTTACTTTTTATATAACTGTTTTTATTTTGCATGAAGCTGATTAAGCATTAAGTAATAATAATTAAAAAATCTATCCCAGGACTCTGTCCATTTAAAAAGAAAAGCAAAATTGAAGGCCAGGTTTTTGCAGGTGTATTGGAATCATTCTGTTTGTTTTAGGCCAGGGCAAATGGACTAAAATCATGTGTAATTGTCCTTCGTATTCTGCGGGATTTGTGCAACAGAGTCCCCACATGGGCACCACTGAAAGGATGGGTAAGTACAGAAAGAGTCAAAGGCCACAAGCTCAGGCCTCTTATCTCCTGAGACTTGTAGCAGTGTCTGGACTGGAGAAAACAGTGCATTGTATGAAGCTCCTCCTTACACCCCCTTCCTTTTACTCCCCAGTAACTCCTACCCGTGTAGGCAAGTGCTTGTCGGAAGGAAAGAGAACGCGCGTATTTGTCCAGCCTGTGAGATGGACAGGTACCGTGGAAGGAGACGTAACGTTGTGGGCCTTGCACATCCTCGAGGGTTTGCAGCAGAATCCCACTTGTGTCCCAGTTTAGCTTGTCAGAAACAGCCTGCTGCCACGACAGGGCTGCTCCTACCAGAGATACCGTGTCACGTTAGCAGGTCTGGGGAGGGCCGGCTGCCCTGTGTGTCCAGGGAGCGCTCTGGAGGTCAGCGGAGGCAGTTTTCTCTCGCACAGAACCGGTAACCTTTGAGAGGAGGAGAGCGTTCGTGTGACTTGGCTGCAGAAGGCTCCTTGTAGGCTTCCTGCGCCAAGAGCTGGTTTCCTCAAAAGGTGACTCAGAGCAGGGAACAAACACACGTGCCGTGGACTGTCCTCCGGGATGGCCGTCTCGGTCGGCCAGACCCGCAGTAGATTAAAAATGAAGTAAATTGGTGTGAATGTTCTTCCCCTCTGCCCCTCCATGTTTAACTGCATTACGTTTGCCCTTGTGTCCATACTAATTGTAATTTAATGTCTTCTAGCCACTCGAGCTTATATGTGAAAAATCTATAGGTACTTGTAATAGACCTTTGGGCGCTGGGGAAGCATTGCGGCGAGTGATGGAGTGTTTGGCATCTGGAATTCTGCTTCCTGGTAAGGGGCCGGATTAACCTCAGGAACGCAAAAGGTTGATCAGCCTTCGCGCTTTGCTGTTGCTGTATGATGAGGTGACAAACGCCTGCCTTGAGCTCCTGACCTGCCGCGGGGTTGAATGAATGGCTTCTCATTTGCCATTAAAAGGGGAAAAAAAAAAGGCAGTTGCCTGGTGGTGGCTGTTTGAATGAGAACCTCCAAGGCAGTAGAGGTTAATGGGGAACACAGGTTTGTTTATAACTTAACCCCGATCTCGTTAAGGGGTTGCAAACAAATAAATAGACTTAATGACCAGCTGTGTTCTATAGATTCATCGAAATCTACATATCTATCCAAATTATTTGGGGTTTTTTAAGCCTGCTGCTTTTAGTTCATGCCGTTACACGCGTGCAGCATTAACCCTGCAAGGTCTGCGGCCGTTGCCGCAAGTTGGGGTTGGCTTTGTGCGGCGTGGGAGTCCCTTGCTGGCGAAGGTGTGCTTCCCACTCTGCCGAAGGCTGAGGCTCGTTGTGGCTTCTCGTTTGCTCTCAGTAATCTGCTTTGCCTCTTTCCCTCCTAGGAGGCCCTGGTCTGCATGACCCCTGTGAACGGGAGCCAACAGATGCTTTGTCGTATATGACAGTGCAGCAAAAAGAAGCCATTACGCACAGCGCTCAGGTAGCAAACTCGTACGTCTGAGGAGCTCGATACTGTGAGAGTGAAGGTTTCAGCTCATTAATACAATTTATTCTCTGCCGGGATAGCTTGTTTTAATGGGTCCTGACAGTTCTTCCGGTGCACTGCCCTGGAAAGATTAAGTGGAGGTTCACGAGTGCAAGAGTTAAATGTCTGTGAAATCTAATCCTTACAAAAGGCACTCAGCGTCTGTGCACCCCTTGCACCGCAGGTGCTTATGGCACAGAGCCCTCCGTAGGCTCCCTGCGCCCTGAATTACAGAGACTAGTGACTTCTAAATCCTCACACATCAGCATTTTCTCTAGCTATTGTAGAAGGTAGCTGTAGAAGCTGTCTTCTCATAGAAGTGGTTTTGTGTCTACAAACTTATTTAGAAACTTAAGACAACTGAGGTAAATCAGTGCTGCGATGTAACTTGCGTTTCTGCTGTCACCTTATAGCATGCCCTCAGATTATCAGCCTTTGGTCAGATCTATAAGGTTTTGGAAATGGATCCCCTCCCATCAAATAAGTCATTTCAGAAATATTCCTGGTCAGTAACTGACAAAGAAGGTAGGTATTGTTTGCTCCAAAAATCACTAATTGGGCAGTAAAATAGGGGTTATTTTAGAATGGGTGCAATTCCTGAGTTATATGCTGTGAATGCAAGGTAAAGGCTTTTCGTTGTGTTAAACATGGGTTTTTTTTTAAAAAAAAAAGTCATTGTTAGGAGAAAATCTGAAGTTTTGTTCTCTGGAAGTACCAACAGAGGAGCGGCAGTTCAGCTAGAACGTAGCTGGTGATTTTCTTTAAGCACAAGTTCCTTTGGGGTCTGAAGAGTAAAAGTAGTGTTTATGATTCTTGTGCTGGGGAAGGAGAGACTGTAGACTGATCTAAAAGCATATAACGAGTGTCCATAGCAAGAATTACGCAAGAATTCCTCCTAGAAAACAATATGCATCTAATGAAAATAAATTTCTATGTATATTTTTTAAAAAACAATAGTGTTGGGGGTCTTGCCTTAGCCTAAATGTAAAAAGAACACTGCAGACTGACACTGCTTGTGTCACGCATGATACTGGGCACAGACCTCTTGGGTGGCGTGGTGCAGCCAGCGGTAAGCTGATGCTGGCTCACGTGTAGCGGGAAGAAAAGCTCTGACTGCTGGTTGAGTTCTTTTTCATTATAAACATGCGAGGAACAGTACGGGACTAATCGGACTCCTGCTGTGGAATTTTGTTTTTCTAATAGCATATCCATATTACAAGGAAATTTATACCCTAGGTACAGGCTCCTCCGCTCTTAAGAGACCGTTTGAAGATAGTGTTGGGGATGATAAAGATCCAAATAAAAAGATGAAGCGTAATCTGAGGAAAAGTAAGTGCCACACTTCTCCATTCTGTTGTCAAAGATCTGTTGTACAGTGGGAGCTGGTTTAAAAGCTTCTCCGTGTTGGTGGGGAATAGCATGTGAAAAAGTCTTTGGATCAAAAAATGTTGTCTCTATCACCCCGCATTTGGAAAGTCAAACACATCCCTTACTGTGCATCTGGATTTCCCTTGACACGTCTAACTAACTGAATAATTTACGTTTTTAAGCGGAATTACCTGTCAAGTTACAGTAAAATGGAAGGTGCCCAAGCAGCTGAGGTATTTTATTGATCATGTCCCTGTACTGTAATTCTTTTTTTTTCCAAATACTGCAGTGACTTGGCTGTGTGAAATTTGCCTTTTTGCATCTTTCCCCTTCTTGAGCTAGTTGTTGGTCCCAAGACCTCCCCCAAGAAAAATAAAATGCTTAATCTGCAGAACACTGACATAGCGTGTATGTGCAGACTAAAGTCTCTCAGCATTGCTGGGTGCCGGTCCGTTCTGGGGGCTGTTGTCACTGTGCTGCTTTGTGCCAGTTCCAGACCTGGTTCCTCACTACCTATAAAACTTGTTACTCCTTTTGTAGCAGCCAGGAAGCATACAGCTTGCTGCGAAACAACTGTGTTTACAGTATAAAAAACTGGGTCGTTATAGTTGTTAACAAGTAGAATGGCTTATTAAAGGCTTAACAGCGTTACGGCTGTCCTCGACCTCAGAGAGGCTGCGGGGTTGTTTTGTTCCTTTGTGGGGACGGAAGGCAGTGAAATACAAACTGTTTCATTTTTCTGTTCATCTTGTTTTGTTCGTTTTCCCTTCCCCCCGCCCCCCATTCCACCCTCTTGTCCCAGTACTAGACAGTAAAGCAATAGATCTCATGAACGCTCTGATGAGGCTGAACCAAATCAGGCCGGGGCTTCAGTATAAGCTGCTGTCGCAGTCTGGTCCGGTCCACGCCCCCGTCTTCACCATGTCTGTCGATGTCGATGGTACGACGTATGAAGCATCGGGACCTTCTAAGAAAACAGCCAAGCTCCACGTGGCGGTGAAGGTAAGGCCGCCTGCGGTGATCTGCTGACCCCAGATCCTGGGACACAGAGCATGAAAGGTGGTTCGAACGAGTAATAGGCAATCTCAAAATGGAAAAAAATTGGATGAAGCTGAGCGGCTGCCCAGGTGCTCCAGACACAGCTGGGCCCGGGTCGAAGAGCGTCGCTGGTCTTCACCAGCGGAGGGGAGGGAGAACTTCCCAGGGCTCTGCGGGTCAGCTCACGTGAGATTGGACCGAAGGTGGTGCTTGAGTTGTGGACTGGAGGGGTTCGGGTTTGTTCTGTTCTGCTCCTTCATGCTGGTGGCTCCCCCTTTCTCCCCTTCCTTCTCTGTGTCCATTCCTGGGTTGTGAGCCCCTGGAAACGTGGAGTTGTTCCCTGCCTTCGGTACCTTTGCACCCGGGGACAAACAGCGTACGTACGCGATTGGTCTCCAGTCAGTGTGTCAGTAAGAGGCAAGTGTCACTCAGGTGCTCGTCACCTGCTGTTGCTGCTCCTCGGCGCTCTGCGTGACGGAGCTTAGGCCGGTGGAGCAGCGACAGGCTCAGCACCCAACATGAACACCCTTGTACTGCACGGGGACAGTTCAGGCTGCTAAAGCAGCCCGAGCCTGCAGGGTTTCTGGGAAGAAACAAGCTTCCTACAGACAACAAATGTGAAAGAGAACCTCTTTCAACAGAACTGCACTGATGATAGGATCGAGCCCATCTGTCATTCTGTGCTTCGTTTTGTTTTGAACAAGAATTTCCTTTTTAGGAGCTTCATCTGGCAACTTTCTGCTTTCCTTTGATTTCCGTTTTGAAAATCCCATTGTCCCATGTGCTTTCAAGTTCAAAGTGTCGAGAAGTATCTGAGGGAATGTGTTGTTCCTCCAGGAAAAGTAGCTCTCTGCATGTGTGTCCTCCCAGACCTTCTGCCTCATTCTTTTTATTTTGCCTCCCTCCCTGCAGTTGGTTTTTTTTTAAAAAAAAAAAAAAGAAAACTTGCCCTGAAAAGCTGTGACTCCTCTGCCCTTGAACCTCTCTGCATCAGCCAGATCTGTGCTCGTACCTTCCCAGCTCTGTTGTCTCTAAATTTACACATCTACAAATCCTGGGCTACGCTTCAAACCATCCATGATTCAAGCAAAGAGGAGATGGGTGGTGCGGTAGCGACTGGTGGTTTTTTTGCTTCTTTCCTAGCAGATCTGGGCCCTGCTTTCCCAGACTTACAAAAGGGGAATAACGTGACCATTTCACTTTCTAGATCTGACCTTTTTGAAGCTTAGAAGCCCTAAAATGCAGCCAAATGTACCACGACTGTGTGGGAGCTGAGCCTGGAGTTACCCACGCAGCTGTTGGAACACAGCGGTTTTTGCAGACTCTGTTCTTGGGACTAAATTTTCAGCGGCATTCCAGGTTCTTTCCGGATGCTCTTGGGCCTGTGTGTGGTACCTCTGTACAACCAGGTCAGGTGGCTGGTTAAAGGAGGAGCCGGCCTGGCTAGCGGAGGATATTTTTGAAGGCACTGATGAGTAGTGCCTTGATCAGTAAAGTGTCATTCACTGCACAGCTGCTGGTTGTCAGCAGCGTGGAGAAAGCGTGGAGGTCGTGGCGCGGCTCACTAAGAGGGAGGCCAGCCAGCCTGTTCCTCTGGTAGCTGGGCGTTCCCTCACCTCACATCTCGGCTCAGGAATCTGCTCCCTGTGCAGCTCCTCTGGGAGCATCTACCCGCTGGCATCCCTGAGAGATGCGAGCAAGGGAGGTGGTAGCAGTTCTCCAGCTTCAGGGACGTGTTTTGTATCCTGCTCGGGTACCCACCAGCTGTTGCCGGTGGTTTCCTAGGGAACTCCAGAAGTACCATCTTGCAGAAGCACAATGCTGTAATTCTCCTAAGACTGTCTTGTTTGCCCTACAGTCAATCTCTTGATCTGTCCATACACGCAGAGAGGGGGAGAAAATGGTTTGCAAAACAATCTTCTTGCCACGCTGTTAAGCGGCGTCATGCGGTGGATGCAATTCTGAATTTTAATCGATTATTGTACAAGGAATTGTTGAGATGATGAATGATGCTCATGAGTACTTGCCGTCTTTGAGACTAAAATGCTACTTTACCCATTGCTATGGGGTGGTTCTCCATTTCAACACTGGAGAAAACGCATTTCTAAGCAATCTGCCTGTATTAAGTGTGTGGTGGACATTCTTCTCTGTTGTGACCAGCTTTGTTTCTCTACTGGCACCTGTTTTACAGTTCATTTCCTGTGGCTTTGCTGTAGGTTTTACAAGCGATGGGCTATCCAACTGGTTTTGATGCAGATGTGGAGTGTATGAGTTCTGATGAAAAATCAGATACCGAAGGTAAAAATGAAACAACATCTTCAATCTCAAGCAATAATACTGGAAATTCCACAGCTGACACCTCCGCTACCCTAGAGGCGAGTACTGCGGTAAAACGTACAAGTGATGGGGAGGTGTGGGGTTTGGTTTTTTAGTTTTCAGCCGTTTTTTTCCCTCCTCCCAGAAGAGGATGGCGTTTTAGTTAGGGTGGTGGACAAGGAATTGAGAGGTAGTTTCCAGTCTCAGATCTGCCACAGGCTTTGTGTCACTGTGGATAAATCATTGATCTTTGTGCCTCCTCCTTTCCTTAAGTTAAGGTGGGGCGGCCATCTTGTCCTCGTAAGACCATAAACTCTTTGGGACAGGGGTGTCTCTTCTCGTTAGCTGATGAACGGTCTTAGGCTGGGACAGCTCCGTCTTGTTTGGTGCCTTTGGGCTCCAGTAATGCAAGTTTCACCGTTTCTGTTTTGTAATAGTGGGTTTGTCAAAAAGGTATACTTGCATAGTAATTTAAAATGATACATGTGAAGACCAATGAAAATATAAAAATTCATGAGGAGATGTTAAGAAATGTAAAACCTTCTGTGCACACTGAACGGACTAGAAAATGCTGCATTGAAAATGCTCCAGTTTCAATAGAATACACTTTAACTTTGGCACTCGTAGCTGAAGTCAGGTGCTGTAAGGACCGTGCTGTGCTTGTTTGCTCACTGAAGTAGTGGGAAATAGAGTATTCCTCAAAGGACAAAATTCCAGTAACTTTAGTAACTTTGGCTGAATGTCCTCAGGAATCAAGCTGTGATCGCTGTGTAGTACATTAACTGGGTATTTTCTTAAAGTATTTCTGCCATTTGTTTCTTCTGGCCATTGAGAAACCAGGAGGTTTCAAACTCGTGCGTAGATGCCATCCCTTTCACCCTTCCGGATCTCCTCGGCCAGTGTTCGTAATCACTACCGGGGACTTTAGAGAAGCATCCTGTGCATAGACTAACAGCTTTAGTTTGTGTATTTGTCTGTCTGCCTGGCAGCTCTGCACAAGCTCTCGGGGGGCTGTACTGATAAACCATTCTAGATCCCTGCTCGCTTTTTTGTTAGAATGCTTTTTTTTTTTTTTACAGGAGGTTTGTGCTGTAAATGTACTTTATTGTTCTGTTCTTCAAATACTTGTCAAGATGTTAAAACAAGACTTTGCGTTTCCATGTTTACACTTTTGAGACACTTTACTTTCAAAGGGGAGGTCCTGGTACTAGGACTCCTGATCTTTATCCAAAATAAGAAAATATTGTTTTGATCCTTTAATCTTCATTAGTGAGTAATCGTTTGTATCTGTAGCTGGGTGCACTCTAATGCAGGTGCTCTGAGATCGCAGCTTTACCTTCCGCGCTTCCCAAACAGTTACAGATCTTTCTGCTGAAACATGCGACCCGGGCTATGAGTCCTCTTCAGTCCGAGCTCAGTAGTGCCAGGACGTAATTAGATCGAGCAGCAGAGATGAGTGCAAGGTTGGGGAGGCTAATCTCTCCTTCCAGTGATAAAGCCTTCCATTTCAAGGAACTTGACACCGTGGCCTCCGCTTCAGGTTTGGATGCGCTCAGGGCTGACATTCCAAGCGCGGCTGGTGTAGTGTGCGGTTTGTGCAGGCACCAGACCAGGCCACGAGGACAGTAGTTCTCACCCACAGAAATAAAGAGGGTGTGACTTCTCCTACGGTGCTCTTCAGAGAAGAGACACTCCACCTGCGGTCCGAGCGCAGCACGCTACGCTGAGGCCGAGGCAGGGTTACCTTCATCCGGGTCTGTCCTGGGCAGCCTGCCGAGGCCTGTGTGGTGGGAAGAACGAGCTATTGCAGAGGCTTGACCCGGCGATAACGCTGCGTCCTCTCAGCGGCTGGCGCTGAGCCGCAATGCTGTAGGTGTTCATGTGCCTTTTGGAGAGGTAAAGGGTCTAAATCAACACCGTGCCTGTCTCTCTAGGTAAGAACTCAGGGTCCCATTCTCACAGCAAGTGGCAAAAACCCGGTGATGGAGCTCAATGAAAAAAGACGAGGTCTGAAGTATGAGCTCATCTCCGAGACGGGTGGAAGCCACGACAAGCGCTTTGTGATGGAGGTGAGTGAAGCAGAGTTACAGAGTTGGTAGGTGGTTTTATGAACAGTGCTGCAGTCTTTGGGGTTGCTTGCTGCTACAGTTCAGATTTTATGCATTTTGCTTTTTGCAGTGCCCATCTAGGGTGGTGATGTTTTCAGGGTTTTGTATCTCTTATTGCTGCTGTCATGATTAGACTTGGGGAAGGAATATCTTCTGTGCTTTAGGAAAACACAGTGAGATATAAAACTGGATTCTGACAGCCCCAAACTACACCATGTCTTGATGTGAGGAGGAGGAGGAGTGAAGTTAGAAGATCCACAGCTTGACAAAAATACGCGATTTGCAAATTTTGCAAACATACTTGGTGTAACTGCATGTCAGTGACCTGATTTGACTTTCCTGTTGCCAACTTACCAGGGGTATTTGGAATGACTGTACAAGAGGGTAACCTAACCTGATTTCTTCATCTACTTGTGCTCTCTCTGAAGTAGCACTGGGCTCTGAAGTGGTGTGAGAGAGCATCCCAGTTGAACAATGTATGTATAGTGTAGGCAGAGATGTTGGTATATAAGGCCCTAATAAAGATGAAGGGAGCCTCAAAGGATCACTAAAGCCCCTGTTTCCCAGCAGGATCATTCATGAGTTGAGAAGCTCAAGCTTATTCGCTAAATTCAGTATCAAACAGATACTGGTCCTCTTTGAATTACACTTGTAGTTTCCAGATTCCTAATACCTGTGATCTAATGCTTCACGGGATCACTCAGGTAGTCTTTTATCAGCTTCATAATCTAGAAGCAGCAGCAATTTGTCACATAAAGCGCTAAGGATTTTTATTTTTAACTACTGAAGTTCTTTATGGATGGCACATCTGGCAGTGGGTGCAGCATGATACTCCCAAGGATGGATACTAGGCATAAACTCGTGTCTCAATTTTCAGGTAGAAGTAGATGGGCAGAAGTTCAGAGGTGCAGGCCCAAACAAGAAAGTAGCAAAAGCAAGTGCTGCGTTAGCAGCACTTGAAAAACTGTTTTCTGGGCCTAATGCAGCAAACAACAAGAAAAAGAAGATTCTTCCTCAGGTAAGAACTGTCACTTGCTTTTCGGCCTGCTCTGTGATCACAGCTTTGCGTTGTTTTATGATAAAGGAACTTCTACAGGGAGCAAGTGATTTCAGTCTCTTGTTTTATGCACACATGTAAGGTTTCTATTGTTATTCTTCTGTAATAATTATTGTAGTATAACAATATAACCTGATAGTTGGGACCATGTTGTGGGAAATATCATAGAGAAGGAGGCACAGAGAGGCAGGCGCTGGTTAGCGGGAGGAGATACAATACGGTCAGTGGTTCAACCAGGGATGATGCGGAAGCCTCTTGTGTTTCAGGCCAGAGTCATAAGTGTGCTCCCTCGTCGTGTAAGATGTGTAGACTTAGGGGGTAATTAATTTATAGGCAGGTAAAGGCCTTAACTCTAGATTCTGGTGTAAACGTGAGATTTTTGCACCTTTTTTGCACCTTTTCAGCTTTTCAGATGAGCCATTTTGTTTGGTGAGGAAGGCTCCTTTAATACAATCTTGGTCTAGTGTATTGGGTTTTAACAGCCACAATGACCTCACAAACCTATTAAAATTAAGGCTGAACAGAGCAGAAACTAATCAGCAGTGTTCTTCCTCCAGAGCACTACAGTCTGAACTAAGTCCTGAGGATTACAATTTGTGTCTCTCTTGTGCTTTAAATACATTAGAATTAGGGTTTTCTTGTCATTTCATGCTGGAGCAGAATGTATCATAAAATACACTTACAAAAGGCAACAGTCAAGTTTGGGTCTGTTTTTTTGTTCTGTAACTAGTAAGTCCTCTCCATTTCACTAAGACCTTTGCTTAGGAGTATTTCAGTTTCCCTTACTGTGCGGGAAGTCTAGCTTCACTCTAAATGAGAAAAACCCTACCTCCCAGGATAATGTTCCACATGCAGTTAGATGTGAAAATGACCTCTGATTCAGGCACTTCCTAAATTCTGATTTTTCTTTTTTTGTTGTTGTCCATGTGTTCTTTTTTCAGTAGGTCAGTGATGGCAATAACCACCAAACTTGTCTTTGAAATACTTGGGTTTGCATGATTTTGTGTTCAAGGGGCAGTCGGGGCATCTGATGCCCTGAGCAACACCAGCTTCTGTAACCCCTTGCTGTTCTTTCGCTTGTGGTCGGTGACAATGGGAAAAGGCGGGCAGAGTTCCAATAAAGCCAGGGTAGAGCAGTCCAGCGTCGTCAGGAGGTGGTTATTTGTCTTCAGGGTGAAATCCTGGCCCTACTGAAGTTATGTGGGTTTAGAAGAGTAGGAGAGAAGCAAAGACAACGTTGTAGATCGAGGAGAGGGAGCTTGTAAGTGGGTGGGAAGGACAGCAGTGAGGCAGAGCAGAGGAAGGGTCAGAAGCCCCCCGCGTTCGTTCAGGCTGGCGCACCCAACCCTGAGGTAGGTAACGCCCAGCCTGAGCACGCCGGCTGCCAGGCCTGAGAGCAGTGCAAGCGCCGGCCGCTGGTCACACTGCTGTCCTCTGCAGCCGGGCCCTTGGCAAGGGACGCGCGTGGTTCCTGTCGGTCGGACTCTCGAGGGCGGTACTCCTCCGGTCTGTGTCCGCCTTTGACAAGGCTGGTGCATCAACCACGGTTAAAGAGATTTTTCAAAGGTGGTGATTTAATGCAATGGCCTTGTATTTCCAGCGACACCGTCACTTTCTGAATTGCTGTTTTTTTATCGCTCTGGGCAGACTAAAGGCGTTGTCAATACAGCTGTTTCTGCAGCAGTCCAGGCTGTTCGAGGCAGAGGACGAGGTGCTTTGACACGAGGGGCGTTTGTTGGGGCAGCTGCTGCCACTGGATACATAACACCAGGTAAGGCACGACACTGACAGCTCACACTTCAGATTTTGTCTGCTGGGGTGTTCTTTTCCATGTCTGTCCGTCACCTCTGCAAGTGATTCCTTCAGCTTTAATCATCTGAGATGAAGCAGAAGGGAGAATTCGTGGGGCTTTAAATAAATCAAAGAGCTGAAAAACCGGCAGTACCTGTCCTTTGTGAGTGTACAGCTTGAAGCTCGGCGTGCACAGAGGCACAGTGGCTTTCCTGGCTTTATTATTATGTTTCTTCATAGTTCACTGCCACAGCACAATTCCCAAAACTCTCTTCCTAGCTAAGAACCTCCTAGATCATGTGCCCTTTAGCATCAGGAGTGGCTTTCCCAAGAAACCCTTGTGGAGATTTAAGTTGGCAGGCATGGGAGTCACTGTGCTCCCAGAAACTTTCTACATGAATTTCACAGGGGAGCACAGCAGCCGTTAGTAACTTCTGTGGTGGCGAACAAACACAAAAAGAAAAGGATTTCCGTTCGTACTCTGGCTGACGTTAATTCATCATCCCTGCTGCATTGTTCTGGTTAGCAGAAGCATCTTTGGAAATCCAAGGGCCCTCTGGTTCCCATTTATCCTTGGTGCAGAGCAGGTGAGTTACTGGTCAGGATATCTCATGGCTGATTCCTTGGGGCAGATTTGCAACCATCAGAAGAAAAACTGTTCCAGCTTGAAGAGCTGAAGTGCTCGGCTACCGCTGGCTGGTACAAAATAGCGCAGGCTTTTCTGTTGTGGTGGTTTGTTTTTAAAATGACAGGCACATGGAGTGTAAGGTGTTAAAATGTAAGCACAAGAAAAATTTAATGAAATGTTCACTTTCTCATTCCCCTGATTTTTCAAATTGCGTTGTTCTTTGTGACTGTACATGTCTGAGCCTTGCAGGTGACATGCAAAGGGAATATAACCATTGGTTTTACTTGGAGTAAGAACCACAACTTTGTAAGAATGCGATGCTGGAGATTCCTTAGTCAAAGCAAATTCAGTATCTTCCAAAAAATAAAAACTTATATTCCTCATGCTCAGGTTTTCAGGTTACAGCATGAGCTCTAAATTATACCCTTCAGCGGTTCACACGTGCTAATAGCATAGCCCTGGTGTTTGGTAGACTTGCTTCCTGGCACAGCCGACAGCATGTTGTCTTCATTGTCCCTGTATGTTCATGTAATTATAAGTATTAAAAAACAGTAATTCATTTTTAATGGCTGTTAACATTATTTTTGGAACTGACTGTCTGCCTGAGGAGTCATTTATGAGACTTCAACCTGCCAGGGGCATGCTTATTGCCAGTGTGGAATTACTCCAGAAATAAGTTTAATTCCCCAGTCGCTGTAGTTGTTAAGCTTTTATTGGCCTTGGCCTTCACAGATTGTTTCTCCTCATCCCCTATTCTTCTCAGAAATCTCTTGCTTTTTGTGATGGACACAAGTGATCCCACCAGGAAAAAAAGCTGTAAAGCCTTCATAAACTACCGAGATGTGGTAACTAAGACGGGTGTTGCCACTGGTGCTTTTTGTGTCACCCCACAGTCATACTTAGCTCTTTGGGGAAAAAAGTTACTGTTCTCTGCTTGCCTCTGGGTGTTCAGATGCCCTTTGTGAAACTCCCTTTTGTCTGTTGGAAATGGCAGAGGAAGCAGAATTCACAGGAACTTTACTGATAGTGATCTGCCACGGGCATGCAGCGTTCCCCCCTTCAGAACACCAGCTGAGGAACGTGCCTGTGCTCTGCATTAGACTGTGTTGGTATTTTAGGAAGAACATAAGCAAATACGGGATGTCTGGATCATGCCAACTCCATGCTCTGACAGTTACAGACTTGAGGGCTTGAGCTGGAAGAAAGTGCTGAGGCCGTGAAACATGGAATTCGCCTCCGATGCTGAGGCTGAAGCCAGTCATTGGGTGGCTGCTTCTTCAAGCCACCACGTAGAAGGGTTTTGGTGTTTTCAGCAATGCTGCTATACATGTATTAGTTTGGGTTTGTTTTTTCTGTTGTCCTGCTTCGTGTACCAGAAAGGGTCCCTCCCTGTGTGCTGGTGGGCAAACACTGATTGTCTTCAGGTACTGCAGGAAATGACCCCATCTCTTACCTGTTTATGTTGCAGGCTATGGAGCACCCTACGGGTACAGTACAGCTGCGCCAGCTTACGGTATGTACAGCCCAGTAATTAACAAATTAGAAATGATACAGAAACTGTTGTGGCAGTCCAAATGTGGCAGTCCAAGGAGAAATTCAAAGAGATTAAAGCTCTTAAACCATGACAACAACAACACTTTTATGCCATAACCTTGTGGTTCTTTTTTGGTTGGAGTAGCTTTTTTGCCTATGCTTTGCCTGATTTGTGGAAGGACTGCTTGTTCTAATTGCCTGTTCCCTTTCATTCTGAAACTGAACTGAAGTAGTTTTCCTACTTTTTACAGCCAGTCTGTGCTCCATTCAAAGACTACCGAAGGGCCTATCTCAGCATCTCTGACCCGTTTGTCTAAATGGCGTTACAGTAACATTGGCAAAACGTTTGTCCCCAAGTGTACGTGGCTTGTGGACAAAGCTCCCCTAATGCTGTCGACTCTATGACGTCGATGTGCATATACACCCCCCCACCCCCGCAGGCTAAACCACTGCTGCTCGGGACCAGCAGAATGGGTTTTGGGTAGCCGACACCGTTAGCAATCAGACTGCAAGGAAGCTAGGACGTGGTGATCTGCCACAATGCTTTTTATGAAGCAACGTGGTGGTATTAGGCTGGCAAAGCACTGGTTTCGTGAAGATTGCAAAATAAACTAATAACCAGACAGCTATGATGGAAGGGTTTGTCTTAACTCAGCTTCTCCCTACCCACTGGCTTTTTTTATGCTGGACTAACAATGCACACCTCTAACCGGCCCTTTTGGTTACTTTGAATGAGGTTTATGTGGCAATGGGAGCAAAGCGGTTTGGAGTCAGTGAGATGTCCTGGCACACACCGAGCGAGCCCGCCAGAACCAGTCCCACCGGCCTGTCCGGTCCCAGGGACTGCCTGAAGGCTGCTGCTCAAATGGCAAGTTGAGTACGTTCCGAGGCCTGCAGTTTCTCATAGAGGAACCAAGCCTGCAATTTGCTATTAATTTTCTAGCTTTTGTAGCGTTTGTAGTACTTGCTCCTCTCAAATTTGTATTGCTTGGGCAATACCAACTCCCCTGATAGCATTATAAAAGTTAAAAATATTTTGAAACGTTCTTTGGCGGTACGAGCTATAAACAGTGGAAGAATGCTGCTGCGTTATTGAAAATGTTTGCTTTGCTTGACCAAGACCAGCTGGTCCTAGTCTCTGCTGGGGCAGTGGAAAGGGGAAGGAGAATGGGCCTGTGGGCTGCGCTCAGGGTGGAATTCTCCCTTCAAACCCGAAGCAAACCTCTCTAGTTGTAGAACTCCTGCCCTATTGACTGGCCCAGTGCTTTGACAGGAGGGCAGCTGCCAGCAGGGCTGTCCCGCTGCGTGTGCCGTGTGGTGCTGTCTGTTGTGGGGCACTGCACCAGGACAGCTGCCTGTTTTCTCAAGGAAAAACAAAAGGAAATGTAGTTTAGGGGTTACTGCATGTTACAGATTTCTTTTTTTTTAAAATCCCTTTGGTTCTTCCCAAGCAAGTCAGGCTGTAACTAAGACGAGGGGTATCTGCACGTGTGTATTTTCACAAGCAGTGACACCCAGTGACAGAGAGGAATCCTTCCCCTGCCGAAGAAAAGAACCCGATTGTCACCAACTTGCCTTGCAGCTTCTCTGGCTCTTTTCATTCATTCCTTCCGTTTTATGGTTTTTCTCATGATGCCTATTTTGGGAGCTGGATTTTACTCACTTAGCTGTGTATACGTGACATATCACTGACTTCAAAGCATTGTGGAATTGAATGCCCCCATTTTTCACATAAAGAGTTTCTGTTTTTAATGTCTTATGATTGTGATGCGGAGTATTGGGATAATGCTTTTTGGCTGTAAGGTAAACATGTCTCTTTGCCTTTGTAAGCTGTTGCATGTTGGGAAACTTCACTTTGATCATCTGGTGCTCTGGAATACCTGCTGTTGCTGCTTTGTGATTTCTAAATGGATACATAGGTTAAATACTAGAATTTAAATAGGCAAGATTAAAAAAACAAACAAACATTTAATTGTGCAGAAGTTTGCGAGGCCACAAGAACTCTATAATAATCATGAAATCAGGCAGATATTAATCTTTCCAGATTTGCCACTTCAATACAGGAGAGGAAATGCAGAATAATGAAGCAGATGCAGAATATGCTGTAGGTGCTTGATTTTTGGCTGACCTACCTGGATGCTTATCAAAACTGCTGAACAGTTTCCCTGTGAGTTCTCTTACGCACAGCAGTGCCTGTCTAGCATATATGCAATTGTAACTGGCCTGTGAAATTAACTCCAAACGAGATAGTAGAGATGAATTATCATAAAGATTATGAAGTAGAGCTTCAAGTCCAAATACACCCTGTGCTTTTGAGAATATCGCTTACTTTAATTTTACCGAACACCAGGACAAAAATAAAAGCAAGCTTTAAGCGAGCCATCTGTCTGAAACAGCGCAAAGTGGTGAAGTGTTATGTGGATGGGACTCTGCACCCTACCATCCCATTGACTGACTGATCTGGAAAAGGTTAATGAGAACACTACTGTAAGCTCTTATCTGACTTTCTTGCATCACTGAACTTATTTGGAGTCCTCTCCCTTTCTTCTCTCTGTAGGTTTACCCAAGAGAATGGTTCTGTTACCAGTTATGAAATTCCCAACTTATCCTGTTCCCCACTACTCATTCTTTTAGCAAATGGCAGAAGCTAATTCCTATTGATTGAACAACACAGTACAGTACAGAATGTTAGAAGAAAAAAAGCCTTTTTATCCTGTTTTATTTGAACACATACTTGAGCAAAGTCATTTGTAAAGAAACATCTTTTTCCTACTTTTTGATTTTAACAAAATGCAAAATTAGTTCTCTAAAACTTGAAAAAAATGTTCTGTGAAATGTTACCTCATTTTCAAATAACTTATACCAGCCTTCTGTTATAGGGAAGAACTAGAAGCTTAAATCTTACGTTTTAAATGAAGTATCCGATTATGTAAAATTAAATTTGTGAAGGATGTATAGAATATAAAACACTGATCACAAATAAACTGTTTTGTTGTAACACAAGAGTACTGCCTGTTTCCTAATGCAGTCACACAGATTCAGTTAATGACCTGTACTTGGTGTAGGGTTATTAAATGCAGGGCGTAGTTCTTTAAAAAACAGAAATTAAAAATTAAAAAAAAAAAGACAAACAACAAAACCAACGAACCCACACAATAGAAACTTTACAGTTAACATTTAACTTTGTAAATATTATGGTGTGTAATAAACTTAGTAAAATATGGGTTAAAATACTGTTTTATCTTATTTTTTATAGTTAAGCATCAGTACCTGAGTTTCCTTATAATCTTTAAGATCAGCATACTGTAACTGTGATTTTAGACACAGTCTTCATTATCCAAGAAGGCTTTTCACTTGTACACAAAATACTGAAAAACAAACGAAACAAAGGAAATTAACCTCAGACTGTCTCTCAGTATCAGGCTGCATTCTGTGAAGTAGGCAGTTCCCACAGAAGCGCTCTCGTTACGCAGTTACAGGGATACACAGTTCAGTCCGTATTGCCCAGAGAAAGGACGACGATAATGTTACAATCAGGTTCTTTAGAGCTCAAAAGCTGCTTGTTTTCCTTTCTTTTCTGTTTTTACAAAAAAAAAAAAAAAAGAAAAAAAGAAAAAAAAAAAAAAAAAACCATAAATTGCACTTGTTCTTGTGGCCTTCTTCACTTTTAAGATTGTCTGCCCACCTGTGATTTTTTCCATCCACCATTTCTACAGAAAGCATTTTAGTTGTCGATCTTATATTCAAACAAAAGGTTCTTCTTTCCCCCTTACATTTATAAGAATCTAAAGCAGCAACAAGGTCCCCATGAAAACTTGCTATTTAATTGTCCCAGTTCTTGTTGAGTGCTGCTGTGAAAAGTGACACACTTCAGCCATAGGCCAGTACTTTCCTCAGAGTCGGTGCTCAAACCCAAAGAATCCTCTTGCCGAGGAGGAGCGTGCGCACCTGTCCGAAATTCCGGGACAGGCCCCCCGCTCCACGCTGCCTCCCCGTTTTGTAGACTTCTGCATAAAAACTGCCGGGGGCTCTACCGAGGGATTGGAGTGGTCTTTATTAAGGTATCACCCCGCAAAATAAGCAGCGTCGTTGGCTGCACTTCTCAGACCTCCCCCGTTGCCTGTCAGTAGGTGTTTGCCTGGTTGGTGCCCTTTGAACGACGGCCTTTCCCGCCTGTGGCTACTGGCCCTGCTGCTGAGGCAGGGGGAGCTGTACCTACGAAGAGGGTGTAAGAACGGTGCTTCAAGCAATGCAAAGTTCCTCCTCCCCGACGCCTCCCGTTCTAGGGAAAGAAATACTAGAAAAGCTCAATGAGGGGTGGCTCATACAAGCAGCTGCTTGTCCTGGAGTGAACTGCAGCTGTTATTCTTAAGCGAAGTATCTGTGCTTAGGAATGGGTTTATACCTGAAGGGGTTTTTTTTCTGCCGTAGCTCTCGCTTCCGTTTGGTGCTGGTGGTACTTTAATAAAAAACGTAGCTCGACTGAGGAGCAGCGGCGAGCCTGCTGTTGTCATCCACGCCCGAGGGCTGAAAGACAGAGCAGGGGCTGTGGGAGGGAGTCAAATTGAGAGGTGCTCGTCAATCACTGATATACTTTGCTGGCCTATGGATGAAAGGAAGCCATCACGGAGCAGAAAAAGCATGGCTGATAAGAGCCCGTTTTTGTTAATCAAATACTCGTTAAAGGAATCTTTCCTCTGCGCACATTTCCCCCCCCCCCCCCCCCCCCTTTTGGAGTTCCCCTGATTGGCAACTGTTCGTAGTTTCTTTTCTTTTATTTTTTTTTTCTTTTTTCCAATCCCCAGCTTTGTAAAATTTCAAACAAAATATTCTCTGAACCAATTCTATACGACGAACGTTCGTAAGCCAAATAACTTGTTCTTATTTCAAGAACCCGGAGGGCGCTATGCTCTTTTCCAACATGATGGCAGTCATTTCAGATGATTTATAGAAGTCATTTTTTTTATTTTTTTGTCATTTGTTGGGAGTTACTAACCACATTGTAAACTTGCCCCCTTGCTGCATATTTTACATTTCTCTGCTTTACTGAAAATATGAATGAGCTGTCAGTTCTTTGTTTAGAAAGTGGTAACCTTGGAAGTGGTAGATGTTTCAATACCTTCAAAGACTTAAAAGTGCCCGTTACAATGAAAATTCCACTTGCAGCTGAAAGAGCAGAGAAATTTAAATGGAGCTTTAGCTTCAGCCAGTCTCTCTGAAATTAACGTGAAGTTTTTGCTTCTCTGCTCTTTTCCCACTGTAGGTGGTTTTTTCATTGACAGTCCCTATTGCCAGCCTCTCAGCATCGCACCTTTTATTATTCACTTGGGCCCTCAAGATTTCTTCTCTGACTTCTAGAACCATCAGGTTGTGTGGCTCCAAATGGCATTTTGTACATGTCTTAAAAGCAAGAACAAACGTGGCTCGTTTTGAGGTTTCTCAACTTCAGACATGGAATCTGAGCTTTTTTCCTTTTTTTTAAAGTGTTTTTCTCACTTCTTGAACTTTGTTCCATTTGATGAAAAGCAATACTTACTCCAAGCCACAGTCCTTTCTTTGGGTACATAGCAATAGATGTGTATATACTTCTGGTTATTTCTTTACACTGAAGGGAATGGCTGGGGGAGGGAAAGGGGGGGAAAACCAAACACCAAACCAAGAAACAAAACGTAGCACAGTGCCTGCTTTAAGCAGAGAATCCCGGGTTTACTTTCACCCTTTGAGGAATTCAGAATTTTAATACTATTATTTGCATGTTTCCTGTAAAAATTGCTACAAAGACTTGCATCGGTCACTCCTGAAGCAGCAGTGCTTTGTACCACTGTGCAAGTCAGCAGACGTGAAATGTAGCAAAAAGGCAGAAGAAAAAAATAGAACATATATTTTTTCCAAAATCTAACTAAATGATATATTCTCTCTCTCTCTTCCCCACATCATTAATATGAGGCACAAAAAGGGCAGGCCTGAACTTGACTTCCAAATGGATTGCTTTTGTGTCTCTTGAAATCCTCACCAAACGATAGGAAATGTAGTATTTGGTAAACATCCAGCTCAAAAAACTTTGCTGCTCTAAATTTACAGAGTTTTTTTTTTCCTGTTAAACATTAGTATGTTGATATTTTGAGATTGTGAATCAGCAATTAGCAATAACTGAAAGGTGAATGTTTTTTTAAATGGTATTGGAACATCTGTATGTTGCAGCTTAAGACTTTTGAGCAGTTTTCAGCAGGTTAATACCACTTTATTCTCATTCTCTCCGGACCTTCATAGCCATATGCACTTGTATAAAATAAGCAGAAATGTAGTGACTGTAAGCTGAGATCGTGATATAAAAGGTAAGAGATTTTATTTTTAGCTTAAAGAATATTTTTTATTGCTTTTTTTCTAAAAATCTCATATACCTGTGACAATCTTGTATATGGCGCGTTTTTATTATGTCTTGTTTAACTCAATGTTTAAACAGGTAATACAAAGGTCTGAATGCCAACTTTGTATTTCTCAAGGCCACTTCAAATATTCCAGTTTCGGTTAAAAAGGAAAAACTTACTTAACACTTTTAAGAAATTGTTTGGTTTTATCAACAGACTGTTCTCCTTCAAATATTTTTCTCTCGTGTAGCATAAAAAGCTGTATTGATACTGCTGGGTGTCAGGCTCTGCATTCCTTGCACACCTGTGGAAGCCATGGGGTAGGTACCAGAGCCAAGGCCGGGGCCTGCACTGAAAGCCGTACTGTGGTTATAGGTACGTGGAATAAAAGTGAGAAGTGGGATGTGTGATATTGTCTAACTGATACAGAGAGAAATTATTTCCCTAAACTATTAAAGCAAAACTCTCAATGAAGAATGAAACACTTTGACGATATTGCAGTTAAAATCAGCAGAGATCTAATGACGTCAGGCCAAATGAATTCACGGCGGGTTTGCTTTCCTCTGGTGGGAGGGGAGGAAGGCAGCAGGCAGTGATTGAACCCTGCATGAGTAATTTGCTTAGCTGTGGTTTTCTAAAGCTAGAAATTAGGATACAGCCATCCATAAATAATTCTTTTCAGTTCTGTAGTAAATGTTTTAACAAATATGTTACTTGGATTAAAATGGGTTTGGATTATGACCTATATGGTGCACATGATATGTGTAGTTTTAAAATACTAGAGTGGGTTTTTTTTTTAATATGTCTTTATATAACCTCGTGTTATGCAAAGTGGCATAGAACAGTACTGCACAACTGCAGTACCTGCAGTACTTGAAGTTGCTGGAAACAACTCTTTTTATATAAAAGTAGTAAAAAAAAAAAAAGCAAAAGGGAGGGAGTTGATGTTGAATTAGCATTTTAGGGTCTCAATTCAGAGATGAAAGCATAAAAATCCCCTGACTGATCACAGCTTGTACTGATTTAAAACAGGAAAACACTTGGTACAGGATATATAGTAGTGTATCAGGCCCAAAGCTTGTTGTTTTGCATCAAAATACAACAGCAAAAATAAACTCTATTTCATTTCAATATTGAAACACCCAGTTCACTAAATAACTGCATGTAGGTCATCCATAACTCAGGGCAAGTCTGGACAGAATCTGCTGTGACCGTCAAGGTGCAAACTCGGGGCTTGGTCTGAAGCTCCCTCAAAGTTCCGTTGGTTCTGCCGGGCTGGCGGAGCAGCAGGCTGCTCTGCTGCCTTCGGAGCCCCTGTTTTGTATGTGTCAGGGCAATGTTCAGGCGCATTATAATGAACTTCTCCTGAGTATTCCTTCCCTAAGCTTAACTGATGTCAGTCTGACAAGCACTGTCCAGTTCAAGGACTGATTAATAAAATGTCTCGCTGACTCTTCTTTGATCTCTTTGTTTGTGGCCTGTGCTTGGCAGCTTAATCCATTTGTATTGGTTTCCATCAGACTGTGAATTTCCATATTTTTCTCTCATTACCCTTTTAACTCTTACAATCCTAAGCATTCCACTTCTCTGCTTTTTTTTTTTTTTTTTTTTTACATTCTCACTCTATTGGATCATCTCTTTTTCACTGAAAGGATACTAAATTTCTCTAATACATTTTTGGTCATAATGCAAGTACTTATAGCCAAAATTTGTCCCCTTGCCTTTGCTGCACCAGCTCCTGGCGTGCAAAATACAGTGTACTACTACCTAGGACTCCTAAATCCTGGGGTTTGCAGCCACTTGGAATCAGCAGTAAGATCCTAAGGTGCAAGATTGCCTCGGAACCTGTCTCACTGACAGTGACGTGTCACGGATGTAGGCTCCTTAAGTGCCTAATACACTGGCATCTGAGAGAGCAGTTAAATTCTAACAGTAGGTTTTAACCTAAGCTGAAACACCTGGCTATTATCTGATAAGTAATTTGGGTAATATCTGCTTGATCAATGTCATAACAAGCACTGTTTTGCTATGGCAGAACTTTCTTTTGCGTGCTACTTGTAGGTTTCCTTTTAAAAGCCTCCTCACAGGAGCGTGGTCTGAAGTGCCTTTTCTGTGAGATTAGAGGTCTGTTTTGCGGCTACTGAGTTTTGTATTTCTGAATATGCCCAACAGCCAAATATGTAAACCTGGTCCCGTACACTTTGCACAGCTGCCAGTGTCGTTGCCTGTTGTGTAGCAGCTTTTTCGTGAAGCACAGAGGTTATTTTATAGTTTGAAGTTCTGGTTCATGGAAAAGAATTCTGGAAATGTTCCTTTCGATTAGTACATCTCTAAGTAGGACACCAGGGAAAGTCTGTGCCTGTACACTACCCACCTTCACTCTAGTTTTAGCTAACCAGATGATAGTGTGTATTTTGGGAGATGGCGTCTGGCACTTGAAGGACTAAAGCAGCCAGAGATTTACAACACTGACCTGTTTAATGTGTTATTGGAATTGGAAGTGAATGGCATTACCCGTTGACTCTGGCAGAACAACTGTGAGCTTCAGTGGTCTCCTCGGCTAACACTGAGGGAAGTCAGGCTGTTTACAGAACGGGGAGGTTAAAATACAGACTGTCCCGCTGTCCAAACAGCACTGGTTTGCCCGTAGCCACGCCTGCATCCAAACCCGTCACCACGCAGGTACGTGCTTTCCCCCTCTACCAGTTTGGGTTTCGTGGCACCACGTGAGGGAGAAATGTGTGTGTAACCAGGCTACTGCCCTGACTGGTGTCTGCAGGGCCTGTGCGGGACAGCAGGTCTCTGGCCCATGTCCTCTTCAGAGAATTTATTCCCAGTTGACTTCTAAGGGCAGCATTTTGAAATAGGTGAAAGCTAGACAGAAGTATTGTTTAGCAATCTGTCAGCACATGACTTCAGGAGCACCCGGTGGGGTTAAACAGATGCTACAAATCAGCTGGTAGCTCCTCTCCAAAAGCGCGTAGCTCCCCAAGGGCTCAGCACCTCCATCTCACCAAGTCGAGCTTTAAACAGCACTCTTTGCAGATGGAAACCCCCAAGTACTGGGTCCTGCTAACCACACCTCAGCATTTCTCCTCCTGATGGGTGAGTGGCAGCTGGAATGCATGTCATTGTCCCAGACGGGCAGCTGTGAATTCTGAAGAACAAAGGTATTTCATGCAGTAGGACTTCAGCCCTGCTTTGCCAGCCGTACGAGATTTCTCCAGGCACGTTCTGTGTAGAGAAGGCTTTAAGGCAACCAGACTGGTTTGGAGGGCTTGGCTAGCTGAAAGCATGGTACATGATGCTTCCTGCCATCATGTCCTCTCTGCCAGTGCTTGCTGTCTTCCTTAGGCACGCATTCAGGAGTTGGAACACGGTCACCTCAGTCCTGGGCATTGTGCCGGTCGGGTGGAGGGAGGCCAGCCCATACTCATGAAGGGAATGTGTAACAGGCAGCCTCTGTTGCCCAAGCAATTTCTGTTGGACACGGTGCACAATCCAGCCCTCACAAAGGCAATTTAGTGCCTGGGTAGGTGGTTCCTAATCTGTCTAATTTGCTGTCACGTAGCCAACATGAGCTGATTAGATGATTCAGCAATTGTCATGGCTCCCACTTAATGTGCTCTAAACCCTGCTGCTGTGACTTTCCCTGCAGTTAAATACCTTTGCTTCTGTGAATTCTGTCCTTCCTTGCCTTTTCTGATCACCTTCTAGCATGCCAGTAAATAACCAATTTTCTCAAATTACGGAATTGTTACATAGAAGTTTTTAGATTCTTAAAAACTTTTAATCAGCCTATGGAGACCTTCAGAGAAACAAGTTTTCCTGCAAATATTTCAACTTCTTCATGTGCCAAGGGACTATTTCTACGCATTTACAAAGATCTGTGGAAACTACTCTGGTATCTCTGATCTCTGGTGACTAGGACTCTTTCTTTGAGAACACTTGCCTTCTAGTAGGAAAAAGGATTTAAAGTGTGTCTTACTCAATAAAAGACTACGCCCTGTAGCCACTGAAAAAACTGAACGGGGGAAAAGTGCAGAAATCTGAAATTATCTGAGGCTTTTTGTTTCCAGTGAACTACTGAGAAAAATTTCCCTGACTACAAGTTCCTCATGTTATTAGAAAGTAGAAAATGAAGGACGAGTAGCATGAAGATTTTTCAAGTGGTCTAGGAAAAAAAAAAAGTCCTGTTTGTTGGCTGTTCAACTATTGGGCATCAATCTCTTGGCACTTCTTCTGTAACTCCAAGGTAGCCATAAATCATAGAATCATTTTGGCTGGAAAAGACCTTTAAGATCATCAGGTCCCTGATCCAGTCCCAGCAATGTCCTTGGAGAGCGAGCCTGGCAGGCCCTGTCCTTTCAGTCACCGATCCCCTGAAAGAAACAGTGTCCCTTGCTTCATCTGTAATTCTGCATCTGCACTGCCAAGAGCCTGTAGATCATCGCAGTGCAGAGGTGGGGCTCCTGAACCTCTCTCCAGAACTGTATAAATGAAGAACAAGCAGACAATATAGTACTTCAGTCTTTACTTGGACAAAATTGCAAGTTTCCCTTACTCTCTTGCGCTTTGTAGGCTGAGACACAATCATTCGGTATTAGGACATCTTGCCTTTAGCTGAATTCTCTGCAGACAGCTGCCTGTTACTTAATCAAGGGACAAGTATGTCCCAGCTTCAGATGAGTTCCAAGTCACAGAAGCAGCTTACGAAAACAGCTTCTATTTCTGGTGCCTCTGGGAAACAGCACAAGAACTCTGCTGCAGTGGATCCTTTAGGACACACGATGAGATATGTAAATAGGAAGTTCAGATCGTTGTTCTCAGCCGTGAAGCTGACTAAGCCCTCTCCTCTCTGGCATCAAAAGAATGAAAATGAGCTCTCTGCTGGACTCGCTGAGGAGTTCCGTTAAGAACGGTTGTACTGCCTTACAAAGCAGTAACTCAGGACACAGACCCTCTCGGGCTTCCTGCTGGATAAATCTATTGAAAAATGAGATACTTTATTGACTTGTTTAAAGCAAAGCAAAGGGATACTGTAGTTGCATCGCTATCTATAGCATATGAGACAGCTTGTCTAACAGCTCATTGGTTTCATTCTTCTGTTCTAGCACATCTAGCTTGCTGTGAATCTGATCCTTACTGTACAGTGGAAACTCAGTTATAGTCATTTTAGAGCAATTAACTGGAGAAACTCAGCACTGAAGTCCTGTGCCTATGGATCGTGGCAGCAGTTTTCACCCGCACTTTCTTTTGAACATTGACCACTGAAGCTAGTAATTAAGCATTTGACATTAAGAGAATTGTCATCACAAAGCTGTTTTATTACTTAACCCCAGAAGTTACATCCTTAGCTTTATCTGTGTCATCTAAATCCAGGCCTATTTATGTCCAGGTTTTCTAGTGCTCCTGAAACATCTTCCTTTTTTTCCCATTCTGCTCACAGAAACCAGACTGATTCAGTTGTTTGTTTGTAACTGATGTTTGAGACAATACAGAAGCATGAGTAGGACAATATGCCTGTTCCTCTAACCTGGGGTCTTCTAGGAGAAAGGGTGCTTTTTCGGCTAGGCCTGTCTGATACTGTGTAGGCAATGCAATGCCTTATTAAAGTAGCTCTGTGCGTTTTGTAAGAGAAAAGTTCATCATAGTATAAGATTTAAATTCAGTGAAGTGGTTTTTGTCTCCAGTTCCTGTGGCTGCATGGAACATTCAGACCACGTGTTTACCTTGATGTCTGAGAGGAGCTGAATGTCCAATAATGGTATGTGGAGATGTGCAGTTCTAAAGCAAATTTCTTATTTTGGATGTTGTTTTATCTTGTATTTGGTGCCTTAACTCTGTACAATCTAAGGTCATGTATACCGTACCACAGGTAGTTTAATGGTTAAATGTACTTCAAAAGAACCCATCAAATCTCCTCTACAGAAACTGTTGCAAAGTCTAAAGCCTTCTCAGTGGGAGAGTTCTCTTCCATGTTTAATTAATAATCCATTGATAAACAAGAGCTGCAAGAATTTAAAGAGCATATAAAAATTGTAACCACAGACTGCGACTGAATTTATCTGATTTCCAACTTGAAAGGTTTGTGGCAGTAAGATAACCAAAGGTACAGTCTCTTCTATGCTATGTAAGTAAACATCATCAAAATGCTTTATAGCTAGCCAGAAGCACGTTTGTGGAGGCCTCTGGACTGTTATCTCTACTGGAACCAATTAATTCTAAAAGGCATTAATTGAATGTAATTGGTTATCCTTCGTTCATTGGTACAGAGGAGTTGGAATGAGTTAACAGTCGCAATTAAGTTTTAATTCCAAAACAGCACGTGGACTTAAGCCTCATTCCTGCCTCTTACCTGGATCTAGAAGCTCCAGGTGCCTTACGCTGCTTTGCGGTTTGCAAGGTGTAGCGCAGCTTCTACTTGAACACACGCCTGCTGAATGCATCTGGTCCTGGTAGAACGGCCTGAGGCAAGAGAGAGAGAGAAAAGAAAAAAATGAAGCTGGAATGCCCCTCTCCAGTCTTAGAGGTTGAGCATCATCGATAGGAACTTGGAGGGAAAGCTGCCCTGCCTTTTCCAAGTCCATTAATAGAGTCTGTGGTAAAACCAGGAGGTTTATGTCTACTGTGGTAAACTAGCAGCCTTAGCATACTACAAGCAGGGGGAGATGGTTTGGGGTTTTTTTTTTCAGTAGTTTATAAGAAATTAGGTAAGAGGTTAAAGCTATCCCTATAGCAGGCTAAAAGCTGCTAGTGATGTTGCTACAGGAGACTATTTTTTCTCCTGTTCAGTAAACAAGTCCAGGAGGGAAGGTTTTTCAGAGGAGGAAGACGAACAGGAGAAATTCAATGAACAATTCTATTTCTCAATGCAGCCCTATCCAAAATAGGGAGCCTGCTCCAGGCAGTGTATATAATAGCATCCAACTGAATTTTGGGAGGGAAAGAAGTTAACAGTCATTTCCCCTAAAGGAGTACTAGTAACTTATTTCTACAGTGCCCACAGTATTCTAGAGAACTTGCCTTTGCACAGAACAGCATGACAAGGGAAAGCAGATACTGCTTCCACAACTACAGGCTGTAATGTACCTATTTCAGGTCACCAATATTGGTGTAACTAGTTATGACAAAGTAGGTTCACCTTACCAGAAAAGTGTATTTTGACATTCTATCCACTTCTGGTTTTTTAAGCTAGAGGGGAGTTAATTATAGCACTCATCTGTTTCGAAAGGAGTAGAGCAGAAGGTAAGTTGTAACTTCATACTGCGAAGCTGCTATGAGCAAGTTGATTAACAGTGTTCCAGGGAAACAACCCGCTGTACTGACTTATTTTCTTTGTGCTCATTTCTATGTTGTTAGAAAAGCACAAGCTTGTGTAAGCGTAATCAATACAAAGTTACTCAGGGTACTGTGTCAGCTCGGCAGTGGACACTAACTGCATCTTAAGTCAACAGGCACATATAAATCAAGCATAATTAAGAGGAACAGAACATCTTGGCAGGTTTTGCTTTACTACTGGCACTGTTACAATTTAATGATCTATGCATATGGAAATGTGTGTATTGCTGCATTCCCAATAGAACGTGTAGTTCTGTAAGGGCATCCTGTACACTAACAAAGTGAAATATAGTCAGTGTAGGAGAGAGATTGTGCTTTCATGATTTCCACAAAGAACTGTTTATAAACAGACAAAAAGTGGTACTGCTCCAAGCAGAGTAACGGTGGGCTGAAGAACAGCATTCGGAGCAGTACAGCTTCTGAAAAATTAGTGATTATATTAATTTACTGATGAAAATTCCAATTCGCTGTACAGATTATTTCCCATGTTTTCAAGCCAGTATCACTGCTTCACTGCTCAAAGTAACAGGATAAAGACAAGTGTAGTTTTCTAACAATATCTCTGGCATGGAAATATACGTATACTGGAAGAAAATGGAGACTGTACTGCAGAGAGCATATTCAACTACAGAGCCATTCTCTGGGCAATGCTGCATAATTTAAGAGTGGGTAAATATGCCTTCAGGGACAACACAACACAGAACAGATGTTAAAAAAAAAAAAAAGCACAGAAAAAAAGCCTTAAGGCTTTGTCCAGTCATACATTTCTTCTTCCCTGAAAAGGGACAGGTACATTCATATGCGCTTAGTAAGTTATACATCAGCTATCACAAAGGTCCTTAAGGACAAGTGTTTTAAAGCTGGCCTCCTTTTGGAGAGATAAGGGAGGAAGTTGACTCTGTCTTCCAGTTCCAAAATGCAGTGTCTTATTTCTGATCCTAACCCTAAGTCAATATTTATTGATCAAACTGACTAAGCTTTTTAGGTTGAGAAAGCTCTCTACGAAGCAATTCTGTTCTTTCAAGCCTCTGCAGGGGCCAGCAACTGGTGCTTAACTACTGCTTCCACTCCAGAATGTCACCCGTCCTCCAGCTGTCCCAGAGCCAGTCTGGGACACTTGCATTTCTGAGAGCAACGCTGCTGTGGGGGGACTGTCAAAAGCACTGAAATACTGCAGCAGTGCAAGTCCCTGTGGGCTGTAGGCTTTTTTCAGTCCTGTCCAGTTCTTAGTGACAAAGTTGAGCATGAAACCTGTGCTGCCAAACGTACCAGCCCCTCAGTGAGAAGGACATCCATGGGAAGCAGTCGCAGCAGTGGAGGTTTTGAGGAAAGGCTGGTGTTTTCCAAGTCCAACTCATAAGCTTTTTTTGGTTTTTTTTGTTTTGTTTTTTTAAAATGGTTGAGTGTCCACCCACCAAAAATCACCAGTAGTCAAATCAAAACAATTACTGCTAATTTGGGCTAAAACATCCCCCTTGTATAACTCAAACTACCACCACCCATCCATCTAAAGAATTCTTAAGCAAAGAATCCTCAGGAGGCAGAGCCCTGCTAAGAGTCTGCATGCTAGAAAGCAGACGGAAAATCTGGCAGTGCAGTATAATGTGACTTTTCTGATGACAATTACTTCTACAAGACAAGGAAATGACAGAGGCAGTGCTTTGGGGCAGTGTTTCATGCTCAGCAAGTTTGTAGAGGGAAGGAATGCAATTCTATAAATCACTTGTACTGTATTTCTGTTTCTAGACTTGAATGAATTTCACTTTTCCTTTGTGGGTCAGCATAGTAAACATTAAAGGTCTATTTTTCTAAATCTCTTTCACCAATAGAGGTCTGACCTGCAGCCAACAGATGGATTTATTTATCCACAGAGGCCAGAGTGTTTATTTTTACACTAAGATTGGATATGGCATTGAATAAAGAGAAGTATGACCTTCCACCTATCTAAACCTTAAATACTATGAACAAATTCCACAAATGAGTAATATGGTGGACAATTCCATCTTTCTTCCCGATAAATGTCTCTCTCAAAAGAAGTTACCCAGAATTCAACTTCCAAATGAAGTACAAGAGATCCTTGTGGTCTAATTACGGACTACTTTCAAAACATGTAAGATTTCTCCCAATTTGTAATCTCTAGAAAACAATGACGATCAAACAGTTCCTGACTATACTGTGAATAAACCAATTTCAAATAAAGTAATTCGGCAACAACCTTAGCTATTTATAGCATTAAAAGTGTAATCTGAACATTCAAATTGTCTTAATTCGGTAGCAATTGCGTGGGAAGAAAAATAACTGCACACTGAATTTTAAACTGAGCTGTTTCTACTCACTAGCCAAAAAAGCCTGCAAATGTAAAGTAAACGGAATGCTCTTTGTACATTAAGTTGCTTCCTCATGCGATGCTGTACCCTGTACACTTGGCTTCCTTTGGCTTCTGTGTTGTGGTCCGTACGCCAGCCACGGGTATTACTGTACACAACACTCCGATCTGCACTGTAACCTCGGTTCATTTGCCACTGATTGTAACCCAGCGCTACAGGCTTCTCTGTATATAACACCGTAACCATGTCCCATTCGCTTCCAATAGCATACAATAAAGGCTTATCTCTGTAAACAGGACTTGTGATTGGTTCGGGGGTTTTGTTTACAGTCAGGAAAGTGGCTTTATGGCTTTTTGAAGCCTGGGAAGCCAAACCACGGCAGTCCATTCTACTGCAGTCAGCTAACAGGCTCAGCAGAGAGGGGAGAGAGGCTTCCTAAGGCTGCAGTTTTGGCAGAAATGGTTATTAGCAAAGGTGTGACATAAAGCACGTTTATGCTGTAACAAGCAGAATGCATTCCTTCACAAAGGTGGCAGTGAACAGAGTACACAGGACTGAAATTGTGCAAGGGCTGCTGCGCACACATAGCGCTGGGGGTTAGCCAATGCAAGCAGTAACAGAAAAGCCCAGAGAAGGCTGTGATGAGACTAGCCAGGAAAGCAAGTTTTACTTCAGAATCAAAACTGGGCATTGCCTAGTATTTAGCTAATTAGAAAACCTGGATGTCTATTTTCTTAGAAGATAAATTACATATATAAAGAACGAGGTTCTCTGTTAAACGTTTTTCCTCTTCTGCCCCTCTCATTTCACTGTATTTCCTAAACATTAAATTCCTGTGGTCCCAGTTCGTCCTCTGAGGTCTGAAGCAAATCCAAGCAATTTCCTCGTCCAGAGCCATCGAGGGCAGGAGTTGAAGATACCATGAGAATTGTGTGGTGGTTGTTTGTGTGAGGCTGCAGCTCACAGTCAGATTTACTGCAATATACAAGTATGTCCAGTTGCCTGGCGTTACAGAACACAGTTTTACTCTAGAAGGGAAGACAGAGAAGTCATTTTAGCATACGCTCTTACCTTTTCTTAGAAGTGTTCTTTCTTGTCTAATTCAGCATTTCAAGTTTAAGTGCAGAGGTCATTAATCAAATTCAAAGGAGATCAACCTTGAAGAAGGATTTAAAAAAAAAATGCTGTGAGCTGACTAAAGCTGAGACTGCTCTTAGTAAAATGAGATGTATGGAACCCACAGCTTAGCATGTATGATAACTGGATAAGACTTGGTGTGAGACTTTTGCACGCCCCAAAACAGTGTGCAGCCAGCTGAGTCTGCTGGTGTGCAGCAAACAAGTCAGTTATGCACACAAGCGCTACTGAGGGACCACTGTACCAGACCCAACTAAACCATGCATCACTTAAAATTCAGAGCTGCCATCAAATATTTAGCAAGTAAGATCCACAAAGAACTGAACACAGTCAGTTAGGAAACATCATTAACACTTGGCTGAAACCAAGGTCGGTTTTACCCTACATATCAGCATAACACTGTACCTATGCACAAGCTTAATGCCAGCTTATGAAGCGGTCATTCAGAAAGCTCCCTCAGGATTATCATCTCGGAGGTGCTGAGAAGGCCAACGGCTCTTCAGCAGTAGCCTAGCAGTCGCTGGTCAGTGACAGCTAGTGAAAGGAGCTGGGCCCATTCCAGGAGCTGGCTGACATTCTGTGGCCTCACAGGAATGAGCCAAGGGGCAGATAAGGGAGTGGTGCATAGGAGGACTAATACAATACTCAGTCTAGATTGATAAAGGAGGTTGGCACGCCCTTCTTTCTTCACTGTGAAGCTGCCTGCTATCTCTACTTATTTTATTCCTGTCCTGCTGTAGCTAACCTAAACTTGCCCAGGCAATTACAGTGTCTTGCTTGGGAGAACAGGGCTGCTGGGATTTGTGGCCCCTTGTACCCATCACTATCACTCTCCCCTGCACCCACCCCCCCAACCCAACAAACAATACCCAAGTATTGTCTTTTTCTCAGCACACTGCAACATCTCTCACTATCAACCTGCAGCTGAATGCATGCAGTGAGATCGCAACAGAAAGCTCCTTCATGATTTTCAGGCCCTCCCCAATGTGGCTTGACCACTCTAGCCCCATCCCTTGCTGGCACAGCACTGAAGGGATCCATGCAGACAGAACCATCTGCTTAACAAGCAGGACACCCAGTTTATCTTGCTGCAATCAACATCACCTTGAAAAAGTGTATTTGATTACAGAAGAAACAGGAAAAAACTATTGACTGATGTCCCTGCAACTAACAAACCAGCCTGTCACTTCCACATGCAAAGAACTGCTGCCTCTATAAACCTGCCCAAAAAAATCAGAGAACTAGCCCTAGTCCCACTTCACAATAACCACACAATACCAAACAACGGACATTCCATGTCCTACTGTCTTAATTTCAGCAGCCTGATTTATCTGGATGCCAGTTCCCTTTTCTCATGAATAAACAGCAGATCCCAAATGTAAGGTTTTGTAACAGGCATTTGGGACACGAAGGACTGACAAAAGCTCCTATTGATTCAAAAGCACACTTACAGCCTACGTACAGCAAACACTAAGCCATCCCTCATGCTGGTCTACTTCAATGCTGATCTGCTTTAAGAGATTTCCAAAATGGTAAGGAAAAGCAGTTAATGCAGACTGAAAGTAGAGGTTTGCTTTCAAAAGCAAAGCAGGATACTTAATAGTATCTCAGACAAGGACACCTATGTTCCCCAGGCTCACAGACACCTTCCACAAGGCTGCGAGACAGTTGATGATGCCAGGTTTCCGTGCAAAAAACCCCAGAAGCACACGTTTCAGCACTTAGGTTTCTGAAAACTTAGGCACATGACAGCCTGAGCCACACCCTACTTGCCAGCAGGCCGGTAACTGGGGCGACACCTATTAGTTCCTGCTCAGAGCAAAGACTTAAGTATGGGATCAATTCCCATTGTTCCACAAAAAGCATGTAAGAAGCCATTATTACAAAACTGTCCACTGGATGCCAGCTGTAGTGGTGGAAATTTCACCTCTCCTTCAGTCTCTCCATCAAGCACCTAGTCTCCCCCATGCCTGAGGAATCGCTGTCTCTGCTGCCAAACTCCTTGAGCATTACCCATCCTTACAGGGCAGGTCTTCAATAAAAGACAAGAGTAATTTCTTCACCACAACTGTCCCCTCTGCTGAGCCAGCACAAATTCTTCATCAACACCACCCTTTCTGCAAGAACAGAAGTGCCACCTCACTGAATTGCTCACGACATAATGCTGACTTTGTTTGCTCCGGGATTGAGTTCCAGCAAGTCAGCTAGAAAGACGTCTTCTCTTTCCCATTCGCTAATCTGTAAATTATCCTTCCCTTTTGTGACCCCAATCCTTGGGACACTCAGCTGAAAGAAACTAGAGCTGCTAATGCTTTCAGGGCCTTGAATTCATCTTCACTTTGGCCTATACATTCCAGCATGTTTATTTGTAAAGCTATAAAAAGCCTGTGTGTACTCTTGTTACAGTAATACAAAAAGGCCCTTTCTTGCTCCAGGCATGAACACGGTGCAAAAACCTACAAAGGCCTTTGGATCTCAAAAAAGGGTCACATACCCTAGCACACATAACACTTCCCTCTTACCCTCTGCTTAGGTGCTGACACGTACCAAAGATGGGATTTCCTGCCTGCAGTAAAAGCAGACTCAGCCCTCTGCTGGTTATGATTTATTCAAAAGGATTTTTTTTTTGAAAATGTGGGTAACTTCTGATTATGGTAGAAGAGGGAAGACTAAAACGAGGCGAGATGACAAACTATAGCTCAGTACATCAAACTATGTTGCCCTGCAAAGCAGTTCCACACAAACTCCTGTATTACTGACACTGCAGGTCTTGAATCAACAGGATTTTTACATACAGAACAAAGCAAGCGTGTGGAGAGGGATTGGAGTTATCCTGCTTTTAATGAACAACGTGGTTTTGAGAAAGATGCTGTGACATGTTGAAGATGTAACTTCTTCTGTCTGCAGCTCGGGAACTACAGAGATCTGTGGGTGCCTCAGTTTAGACTGTGAATAAACAAACCTGAAAGACAAAGATGAGACCAAATCCCAGTGACTGGAGGAACGGGGAGGAGAGCTTTCTCCATCTTCTATTAACACAGTTACTCCAAAAATCTTCCTTATGCTGGTTAAGATTAAAGGCTTAAATCCCCAGAAAATTAAACCAAATTGCAAGAAACTGCTCCTTGAGGGCTCCATTTCCATGTGGTCTGAGAAGAAAAGTGCTCTTGCAGAGAAAGCCAAGAGGCAGTTTGCAAGCCTCCATCTCAACTGGCAGACCTCATTCTGGGCAATCTCATTTCATCTTGGCAACAGTGAAGGCAGAGCCCTGCCTGCACCCCGCCTGGCTGAGGGGTGGACAGTTCCTACACAGCAGCTTTTGGAGATGGGCGGCGCAGAAAATCAATAAACCATTCCAGTGATGCCACAGTTATGAAAAAGGATCTGTCCCTCACAGCTCTGGCTGACCTGTAGAGAAAGGGCAGGATCACAGATTCTTTGTCATTATTCCAATCTTTTGTTCTGCAAATTTTGTTCTGCATAGAGCTGAGGGTAAAAACCACAGAGCTCCTTAAAGGAGGCATCTCTCTAAAGCATCTGATAGAAGCCCAACAGAACTGGTCCACTAAGATCAGGCTGCAGGTCCAAGCAGGTATCTCAAGACATTTTATACGCTGTTTAATCTCTCACCTTGCTTCCTGTGTGTGAAGGGCACATGGACTATTCAGGGTTGTCTGGAACAATGAACTGGCTTATTTTAATACTGGAACAAATTAAAAATTACACAGCTGAAGCAAAAGACAACACCATCCCTTGCAAAAAATAACAATTAAAAAAACCCCAAAGAAACCACCAAGGCCAGACTAGCACATACCCAGATTAGAAAAACCCAGCAGCGTTCAGGTGAAAGATGACAAACAAACTAAGTTCAGGTACATTAAATTATTCTTACCGAGAACAAATGAATGAAGACTCGGACAAAATTTGGAACTTCCCAGTTACACTATTTATTACTTGCCTCCTCACTCTGTCCTAACCACGCAAATGAGCAGCACCTGTAACTTCTAAAGGCATTAAGAGATCAGAGCAGGCTGCTGAGCTGCTAGTGGATTCTAAAAACAGCCTATTACTGTAATGCCGAGAGTGAATGCACCCAGGAGCTCCACAGTTTGCTGTTCGTGTCTCTGCTAGCAGCAGACACCTCATCCATAATTCATAGAAGTCTGGCACAGGCTTCCATAGCCCCTCTGGCACGCTGGGTTTTCACTGTACCATGCAAAAAACACCTTAGGGAGACGCACAGCCGTCATCTCGTAGAAACACTATCCTTTCCCCTCCATGCTAGATGGGATCTTGTTCCACAAGTGATTCTCAGTGGGCTTATGCAGCGGTCCTACCATGCCCTGGGTAGGTGGAGAGCTCAGACATACATACTCTGTAAGCAACAAGCCTTCATCCTCCTCTTCCTTCCCATCCATTCACTCTGATGCACCAGTATTGATTTACCATAAACCCACTCCTTTAAACCAGCATAAGCCTTCAGGGCACAGAAGACATTAAGTCACTTCCCTCTTTTCTTACCAGCCAAGAACGAAGTCAAAGCCCCAGCGGTATTCCGTGGTATTCTTAAGAGAATTGATAAAGCCCCTTTGCTCACACCAGGAAAGCTGAGCGCGGCACAGCACTCAGTCTCATCTCAGCAAGTACTGTGCTGCCTTTTCTCGGGCCCAGAGACGAAATGAAATCTGCGCAGCAGTTTTCTTCTGCCTGCGTGGGATAAACTGGCCAAATAGATTAGAAAATCTCATCAGGAATCATTCTAGTGTCACCTCCCAAAATTTATTTATGAATGTGGCTCTAAGGCCACCCTTTACCTTGGATCACACAGACAACTCTATACATTAACAGATGCTCACAGCAGGGAGTTTCAACACACAGCTTTGATGTATTCACTGTATACACCAACTGTACGCTCTGCACGATGAGGGCTTCTGCTCAGATCTGGCAGCCTGCAAGTCGCATCACTTCGGCACCTTCTGGAGTCTGAGAGTCCATCTGAAGCGCTGCAGAACCTTCCCAAAATCATGACTTTTGTCATACAAGCTGTTGATTGAGGCGACCCTCTGCACCACCATAGCTAAACCAGCGTGATCACTTCTGGAAAACCCCCTGTACTCTGAATAGTTACCACCTCCAGAGACAGTTGTGTACAAGTCAAGCTGCACACCAAAGGCCCGTAATGCGAGATCATCACACAGCAAGCGAACAACTAAGGTGATATCACCTCCAACTGTAACTCAAGTCACTGAAGCTAATTTAAAATGTTAGGGCAAAAGTATTTTTATTAATGTACATTTAAAGTTTTTCATATCCTGAAAAATTTCTCACTATTATGTGATACACTCTTGCTATAGTTTGCTATAACTCATCTATCAACCAGTGTTAGTAAAGCAAGAGAGTAACAGCCACGTTAAAGATGTATTAGAAATGCATCCCATAGATTTACTTCCAACACACTTCAATTTTACTACACTTCCTCCTAGCAGATCCTTTTTGTACAAGGTTGTAACACAAATTTCAGAACAGGCTCGTGAGAGAATAATACGGAATGTTCTGGTCTTGTAACTACTCCAGGTTATCACTCAGACTGTAGATTTTGGATTAGCTACACGGAAATGAGGGATCACACAGAGGTTTTTGCTAATGCTGGGCACCTAATGTAATAAGATTCCTTGGAAAACTCCAGGCTTAATGATTCGAACATTTCTGAATGATTTATTCGAACGAGCAGTCTATAACAAAGTTTCGTGACAAGGCTCAGCATGCTGAAAGCTGAAGGCTTTCGTGAAGGTGTCTCCCAGATCCAGCTGTATCAAAGCAACAGGTCCCTGGAAGCTTTCTCACTGTCATCCTCGCAGACCCTATCACGACCATGGACTTCCTAGCCACACTGTTTGTGAAAGTGCTCCCTGCCTGTACCAGGCAAGATCAGCTGGGGCAGTTTAAGCAGTTTTGTTGCTGGTCTGAACTAACCACTGCTCATTTTATAAGAAAATTAGGAAACACTACCAACTGCTCTGCTGGGCTGACAAATCAGCGTGAGTCATTATTCTAACAGCCCACGGCCACTGGCATCCAAGAGCAAACACCTCTGATGTCAGCCCTGCATCTGGAAGACAGCACCTATCCAGACTGCTAGAATGTGCTCCTCCCTCCTCCACCCCGAAGCAAGGGGAAATCGTAAACTCAAACTGCGAAGCATATCTGGAACACGTATTTCATTCAGAGCACTGCATTATGTGTCATGTGCCCCCTACATCGAGTTCACAGGACCTTTCAGGACAGAGCCTATGGCACACCCTTCTCTTAGAAAAGCTCCATCAGCAATAGTGTACCTCCAAAGAAACAGCTGGCTTCTTTCCTACATCACCCACCTATAGAACATCAAGCTCCTGGCACAGTTACCACTAAAACTTTTCACTACAAAAAGTGAAAAGCAGCATTAAAACACCAGAGTTATCTATAGCAAAAAGTCAGAAGAACAGTGCTACAGGACGTCTTTACTGTAAAACCGTTTTAAGATACTCGAGTTAATCCTAATGGATTGAGCAGAGCCTAAGCATACGTGAAAACTTTACTGGTCTGTCCCAACTTGCAAACCAAGGGTATGGCTCCACAGCAAATGACCATCAGGCTGGCTGCAGGTATGTCCCCTCTCTCACACCAGCACTAGTACGCCTGGGTGCATGATGTCACCAGGAAGCCAGCAGGAATGTTCAGCTGCGAGAGGAATGCCCTTGAAGCTGCAGTCTGGTCATTCTGTCAGTTCTACCACACTGTAAACCTGCACCTAGTAAGATGGAACATAGTCATCAAAAAGCATGCTTTTTAGCAAAACTTGAGGGTTTAGGTCTTGTAGAGTCAGTCATCAGACAAGCATAAACTCACCACAGATCTGAGTGTCCTGAGGCAAAAAAAAATAAAAATAAAAATCAAGTACAGCATGAGAAATGCACCTGCAAGAAAGCACCTGCAAGTGTTTCATTTCTTTACTTCTTCTCTGACATATGTAGAATTAATATGGCACGTCAAACAGACTCAATAATACATGTATCAAGGATAAGACAGTACAAAGAGAAATATTATCTTAAAATCTGCAATTCTGGCTGGCTATTTGGCATCCTGACAGACTCTGTCTTTATTAGTTCACTGTTTGAATTATCTAATTGCTGAATTTTATTAAAATAGATTTTAGCTCCCTAAAAGTATAGAGAACATTTAATTTAACATTAAAAGATCATTCAACAAAGATGATTTCTGTTAAGAACCTTGCTATTTAACATTGCTCTTTAGGAGTCTTGCAGGGTCCAGGACTTTTACATTTGCCATCTGTGGCTATTTAATCTATGCCAATTTGGACCAAACACTGTAATATAATTACTCAATTAAAAATACAAGATAATGTGCAAAATTGGTTAGCAAACTGCTGCTGCAGTCTTCAGGGGGAGATCAGATAAATCATATTCTCCTCCCGTTACTTCAGGGAACAGAAATCAGAAAAGTTCCATAAACAATAGTTTTTACCCTCTATAAATACATTTGTATGCATTACATGCATAAGCTGGAGTAATTTATTTCTATGCACATTAGCTACCGCACAGAAATAGCTTCTTTTTACACATCAATACAAGTATTACCTCAGTGATTCTAAGATTTACAGAAGCGGATTTTTTTCCTTATTCAAGCTTTCTGTACTTCCAGCATCAGAATACAACCAACATTCAGCAGAGCCTATAACAGGGAGGAGTAAAACCATGAACTGCCTCAACCTGCTCAGCAGTCAGTGATTTGATTGGCTTCTTGTTGTGCAGGGTGTCTCCGTGGGGAGAAGAGTACAAGGCAGCCACTCATCACATTATAGATCAAACGGTTCAAGCGCATAGTGCTTTATTAGTTCTCACATCCTATTTCAAAGCTTTCCACTTCAGGAGGCCTCAATTCACGTCTCAGCAAAGTTGGCGCAAGAAAGGAACAAACCTGTCTATGACTGTGACAAGCTGGCATAAAAATTACCCCCCAAGAATAGCAGGTGCTGATGCTACACAGGGAAAGAACTTGCCACCTTCCTCAGCCTAAGGGGCCTACAGTATTGTCTACAAAGGGCAAAAGAGAAAAAAAAAAAAAGACCAGGCAATCTATATCCCATGCAAAATAAGGACAATTTTACATCTTCTCCACAAAGACCATTAACGCACTACCAAGTTCAGCCCAAGTTCCCCCCAAAGTGTTACCAATCTCCAGCGACCAACATTTTCTTCTAAACCTCCACCGTCTTCCCCTGCCCTAGCGCCCTCCAGACACCAGCACACGGCAGTGCAGATGCTGGGGAGAGCTCGAGGAGAGCAGCCTGTTGTGCAGAGGAGATCCCCCGCAGGCACCATGGTCAGGGAGGGGAGCGCCACGCTGAAAGGCCTCCGCTCCCCTCTAGGCCTCAGGATCAGGGTGGCCCAGCAGCTCCGGGCAGGCTGCCCGGCCGCCACCCGCAGTGCCCACACTCGGCCCCGCCTTCCCGGCCGGGCAGACCCAGCCTTTCCTCTCGCCACCGCCCTGCTCCGCGGCCCCGTTCCCTCACCGCCCCGGCTCACGGCCTTACCTACCACGAAGTTTCCAGCAAACAAAATGGCGCCGTAGAGAGGCCGCCGCGAGTGACGTCCTATACCAGCCCCACGAGCCGCCGTCTCTCAAGGGCTGCTCGTGCTGCCAATCAGCGCGCCAGCCTATCAGAGATCGCTCTGGGACTCGCGGGCTATGCCCCCCTCTCCTCAGGAACAAGGGAGCCATGAGTGGCGCTGAGGCGGCGGCTGCCGCGGCCCGGCGGTCCCTGGGGCGGGGAGGTGCCCCCGGCGGGGTTTTTGTCCTTGCAGCCGTACAACGAGGGGCCTGACGAATTGGGAGTGGGCCGCGCTGCCCCTCCTCAACTAAATCAATCTCAGACAATCATCCACACGTTAAACTTCAAAAGTCAGCTCAGTTCCAGTCACCTCATCTGAGAAAACACTCGACTTTAAATCTTACACCCACGCGTCAGGCAACAAATATGGTTTCTTAACGGGGCAATCGTGCTTTTCTCCCAGCCGCTGCTTTCCTGACATTCCTGTAACTGGACTGCTGCTGTGAGACCAGATTATCCCAAGAAAAAGCCTTCAGTACAGGATTACACTTTGTCCTCCTTCATTAGCATGCATAAAATGCAGCAAAACCGAATTCTCATTCCTCAAAGTCATTATGGACACGCAGCAGTAAATTGTAGCAAAATTTTAAAGGTTTTTGAACGCAGAGTCCTTGTTCGCCTTTGGTAACACAGAAGGAATAACACTGCACAATTAAAAAAAAAAAGGGGGGTGGGGAAGAGGAAAAATTTAAAATAGAAAGCAACCCTCACTGTGTACACAGACACATATTTTTGCTGGTTTTTTATTTAAGAAGGACCTTCAGTTCAGTTCATGGGTGCACGCTAGTTTCCTCGTTCAATGAGGGCACTGGGCACGTGGCTGGGGTGAGCCACCCGCCCCGCAGCACCATCCCCTCTCCCACCGAGGGCTGAAAAACCTCGCCGGATTAAGCTCTTAACGTTAGGCACCTCTGAAGTGTCTAAAGTTAGGCTGGATGAACACGAGCCAAGCTGTTGAACAGATGGAGTGAAATCCTTCTCTTGATAACAGGAACTTTGTATCACTGCCATGGATAAGAAGGGCAGCTAAAAAAAGTCAGGGAGGTAGTTATATAAATTTCAAGAAAGCTTACCAGCAATGCTTAAAGGTAAAATTGTCTGATAGATCTTGAATATCCACTTCCAGCTGCAGACCCTGAGCAGCCAAGAAGTTCTGCAACAAAAATGAGATCGTAACACTAGAGCTACCGCACTACGAGACCATAGGAACTGAACGGTGCAGCACAAACATGCAAAGCGTTAGGAAGCTGGAGCCTGGAGCACACCAGACCTCAAACCCAGCATCAGCAGTGACACTTATCTTGAGTTCAGTGCACAAACCCAGCTGAGAGGCATGTGGGAACAGAAAGGTGGTTGACTGCCAGCAAATAACTAACCATCTTATTAATGCCAAAAATGCTACCACATACACTCACTCGCTCATTCCTCTTCGCTTACAGGTCTGTAAAACAGTCGTGCTTACAGCAGCTCTGATTCAATGTCTTTTTTTTTACCTTGCTTATTCATAGTCTTGAACATCTGCAAATTCATCTTCCTCATCTTAAAAATTACCTGCTTCCTTGTGTTTCATGTGTAACTGCGCTTCAAAAGATGTGCACCTCAGCACAGGATCCATTTTTCTTAATTAGCTGTGGATATTTTAGATGGAGTCAGATGGATGTGAAATACATTGGTATTATTTATTTTCAAGCATCAAAATCCTTCAGGTAGATATCTAAAATAATCCATAATGACTGGAAACTGGCTATAAAATGTTTCTTATAAAATGCTGTGAAGCAATTAGTTTCTTACTATATATGTTCCATGTCCATGCTGAAATGGGGAGCATATGCTGCATGCAATTTTGAGATAATGTTTACTTAAGCAGTGGAAGAGATCTGAACAATAAAGCAACTTTTCCTCTCCCTTTAAGTGCCTCATTTTTGGAGGAAAGTACACTATTACACTATTTCCCAGTCCCTTTGGGGAAGACAGGTGGATGAAGTGCTTTGAGCTTGGGTTGTTCCTTCCTCTCCCCTATTTACCTTCAAACTTTCTCCAAAAGTTGTAATTATTTAGAAATTGCAGAGCTGAAGCTATCAACGGATGCACGTCTGTGAAAGACAAAGCAGCAAAGACTATGCACAACCTTGTAATGCCATTCTCTTAAAGCAAAAGCATGGTTAGGGAAGTGACAGTGTGGTAACAGCCTCCTAGAGCAGGCTGCTTTCGGAGTCACCTTTAGTCATTTTGGTGACAAAACCCACATTTTTACTCCTTGTTATCTCTGCAGAGCACACAGCTAGGGGAGCCAGCGCTGCACTGTGACCCAATTAGTGCAGTCATCCAGTCACAGAGCTAAATCCTACGTTCAGCAATGACTAGAAAATCCTAGTGAAGATGACGTGAACGACACTTGACCCCACAGAATTTGTTACTGATGATGATAAGCAGAGCTAGCCTACGTTTATTTTGCAGATCCAAGCAGAATTTGGAGGGCCATGGTAAAAAATTGTTCCAAATTGGACATGTCTGAGAAATACTGAGTCACAAGCCTCAAGTGGCACAAGGTCATTTTTTCAATTTCTTTTTTTTCAAAGCAAACCCTAGATTTTATTATATAAAGCACCATTGGCAACACTTAGAATATGCAGTCTTTTCTAGCAAAGCCCTTTGTGGCATGACTATCGGTTCGGTCTTAGAGAAGCTTGCAGATGCTACTGCTTCTACTTTAAGAAGAGAAATAGCTTTATGTTGCAAAATATTTAATTAATTTCCTGTTAAAATGAAAAGAAACAACAAAATAGTTATACAATTTTACTAGTTTATATTTCAATTCATAAAGTATACACACTGCAACTATGCTACCACAATGTCCACGCATCTAATATTGATGGAGTTACAGTATTTTTTTTTGGTATTAAACAACAGAGATAATGTATGCAGTTAAGGAAAAAAGCTTGGACATAGCATGTTCTATTCCGTAGTTACAGAGTACATTAGCTAGCATTAGTACAGTAAACAAGAAAAAGGTAGAAATACAAAATAAACCAAATATCTTTATATACAAACCAGTGCCTCTTATTGTTACCAGCTTATACTCACACTGCACACAAAATTTATCCACTGATGCAATAGATACTTCAGCATAACACAAACCATTATAAATTAAAAAAAAATACAAGGTGCAAAACTCCATTCTACAGCTTTCTGGTGAGAACTCAAGAGAATCCAATGAGTAAGAAATCCAAGCACGTTTAGCACCTATTAGTGCAACCGCATCGAGCGTGAAAAATGACCTACACAACCTCTGAACACGTTACCAGGGAAGCGAGTTGGATAGCTATAGATGCTCGCAGCTACGCTCACGCAGTGATTTTTGCCTCGTATATATCTCAGTTTATTGTTTCTTTGTCCCATTCATACCTATGTGCAAAACTAAATCCTGGAAGCTTTCTCAAAGCTTCACAGAAGGCCTGCTACAGCCGGGTAAAAACAAACAAACAAAAACAAAACAAAAAAACTGACAAAACCCCAAACAAACAGACTCAATTGAATGTCAGACAATCCACATAATCAGTACTTAATAGCAGTCCTGGTGTTGGGGATTTTAACGCTGTTGATATGTGGATCAAACAATATGACACAGAAGTGAAACGGAAATTTGCGAAAAATTCTCATTATTCTTGTCTAGCACTTCGACAAGTCTCCCAGCCTCAGGTTGTGAATTTGTTTGGCAGCCCATGCCAAAAAAGCCCAGAGTTGCATAGAATTGATTAGTAACAGAAAGAAATGCCAAACACAGAGAGATGGATGCTGCATCTACTAAAACAAAGTGGGGTTGCTCGACAGGAATGCTGAAATCATCCCCATTCATAAAGCAAAACATGTCACCTCCTACTCTCCATATCCTACCTCTGGGGACTGCTTTCTGGCACTGATGTAGCTCTTGCTAAAGTTGTCTTTTTTTGTTGTCTTTTCCTTTTTTTCTTTTTTTTTTTTTTCTTTTTTTTTTCTTTGACTTTGTTAGTGACACTTTTCCTTTCAAATAAAATATTAAAAAAGGTTATAACTGTAAAAAAACCTATCATATGTAAACTTAACAATTAGGGTTTGGTAAGTTCTCGTACCTAGTCTGTGAAAAGCCTCCAGCCAGACCGCAGAATGGAGTGTTTCTCTGAAGAGCTTCAATCTAGCTACATCACCTGTTAAATATCAGTAGTATGAAGATCCCATGTCTAGCAATAAAACCTTTCTTGTGTTTCCATCCTCTTTATCACTGACCTATTGAAATCCTGACATGCTGTGTTTCTATTTTATTTACATTCTGGTCCTCTCATGTCACAGAATTAAACATCTGGCCAAGGAAGGCAACAAAAGGTGTTGTGTTAAGAAGGTGTGTTTGACAGAACTGCTTTTCAACAAGTCTCTTTTCCTTGGACTCCAGTCACTGTTTTTATAGAGCTTATTGTTCTGTTGAACCATGTTTTCTTTGCAGCCTGTACTTCATTCAATGCCAGACCCAAATGGTGCTCCAAATCCTGCAAAGAGAAGAGTAACTTCATTAATTCGTTATGTATTCCCAGCAGAAGGTTACAGGAGTTAAATTTAGAAGGCTCTAGGACATCTACAATCTCTTGGCCACTTTAGAAGTTAAACAAGTCTTACATAAATTAAAAGTCGCACAACAAGCTAATGAATTAAAAAAAAAAAGCTTTGAAAAGCAAAACAAGACTTGTGTCATTGCCCTTGGTGAAACATTCAGCTTTCTTCAGTACATCCAAACCCTTTAATTCTTTCCCATCTGAGAAGGAGCTATTCCCACAGGAAGTGGACTTTCTACAAACTAATTTTTACCTTTCTGTGAACACAAAACGCTGACATACCCGTTCTAGGCTGAAAGAACAATGTTGGCATGTTTTACACAAATACCTCAAATACCTGGAGTGCTTTCCAATCATGTTTTAAGAAACATGTCTAACATTTGTCACATGTTACTACTTCATTTAACATTGTGAGATAAGGAAATGCATGATTCAGTACTTTGTCAGAGCTTGGATTTCTTCCAAGAAGTTGCAGCAGATCAGTCAGTAATACTGCTCTGCAGCCAGGCAGATGCCTGGAAGTTGTGGCAGCTGGTAAATACAGTTCATGCCATTTCAATTATTTTGTCCGCATACACTAAGTTTCAAACCTTAACTTAAACCTTATTTAACCACGTTTGGTTAAATAACCCATGCAGGAAATAGCAGGTTACAGTTTCAACCAACAGGATCTGTTCCAATCCCTCTACAACGCACCCATGTTTCTAAGAAGGCAGACATACCATACAGCCACAAAATGAACCTCCACAGCATTACCTGTATTTTACATTCTGCCTCCACAAGTTGCAACTTGGTCTGGGCCAGCTCAAGCTCCATTTCCCTCAGCTGGTTTTTCAGCGTTTCCTTCTCCTCATCTGTGTCCTCATCTGAACCATCCTTGGCAGAACTGGTAACCTTCACACGGCCTTCTTTATTGAAGAACTCCCGGCAATGCTCGCAGTCATCCACTTTTTGCTAAAGTAAATACCTGATTGTGAATGCTCGCATTGAAGGGCTGGTGATCTGATCAAAGCCTTTTCCTGCCTCTGCTCTGGAAGAGCAGCACAACACGAGAGGGACCACTAATGACTTGCAAACTCAGGGAAGCACAGCCAAGCAGGAACTCCTGCCACCCCCAGATTTACGGGCTCTGGAAAACGCTGCTGTAGTTTTGGTCAAACCGTGTTGCTACAGTAATGGGCTCTGTACTGCCCACATGTTACTTTATGGCAAGAGACAGCCAGAGAAATCTCCTCCAGAAACGACCACCCCTCAAAAAAATTAACAATTGTTATTGCCCAGCATCGGCACTAGTACGTAACCAATATACCATGGGAGAGAGCTGGCAGTTATTCACCTCTTCTCCAAGATCTCCCCCTTACAATCTTCTTTCCAAAACTGTAAGTCACTAAGGAACTCCTTCAGCCACCATTTTAGTAGTGAAATAAACGTGTGCTTATTGTTATGATTTTGCTAAGATATTTAAACATTGTAGACTGCGGATCTATCTGGTCTCTTACCCGTATTTTCTCAATTTCAGCTTTATTTGCTGTTTGTTGCTTTTCCAGTCGCTCACTCAGCTGGGAACAAATCTGACAAGCAAAATTATGTTACCAGACCATTTATAAATGTAAATTTCCTCTCAAACAAATGCTAAAGCACAAATAAATGCTACAGGAATATTAACATGGATAGTCTGAGGGCTCTTAGAAAGCCAGGAAAATGGGGACGCTGCATTAACTTGTCTCATTGTACATATTCTCATTCTCTACATATTCTTCTATGCCACTGGAAAAAGTGCAGTTTCAACATAAGTTATTAGCAGTTTGGCCTTGCTAAAGGAACCAGAAAAGGTTGGGAATAGCACGGCGCTCTTTTGTCACCTTTGGGATAAAAGAGCCAGGCAAGACAGCCAGAGTAGAAAAAACCAACCCAGTTGATTGCTCGAGACCTGTGTGATGCAGACTTAAGAGTGTTTTGAAGGTTACGTGCCCACTAAAAAGATGCACGAATTTGCTCCCTTGATACCTTATGATCAGGAGCTTGAATTCCAAAGCAAACTCTTTGAAAAGAAAAAGGCACCTTTTTTATTTAAGTGCAGTTACCATTTGATTGAAGAAGGGAAGCTGGGAGAGAACACTTTTTGGGAATGAAGTGAACTTTTGCTGTACAAGAGCCCTTTTGAACAATGTCAGGCTGTAATCGAGGCTGTGGTGACTGATGATCTACAAATACCCACATCAGGGGCAAACAGAACTGACCACCCAGCATCAGAATCTCAACAAAAGAAAACACAAAACCAACCACAAGCTTCCCATTAAAAACAGCTAAAATGTCTCCTCAAATGCATGGCACAGATTACATTTATTTCCAGAAATCTCCTAAAAAACCCTGAGAAAGTCTTGCAATGTGACAGCAAACCACATTGTCATCAAGTTGTACTTACCTGTTTGTAGTCACCAATAATAGAGCTGTTCTTTTTGATCTCTGACTCTGCCTTATCGAGTTCCCTACGACACATTTCCTTCAGCTGCAGGAAAAAAAAAAAAAAAAGTAAAGGGTTTATATATTTGTAAAACCTGAAAAACAACCAGGTGATATTTCCTTCTCCTCCTTAAGCTCACTGCTGTACTCTACACCAGGGAACAGTGGTCTAGCTCAGCTCTGTGCAGACAAGGAAAAGCTGGACTTTGATGGCCATCATTGTTAGAAAAAACTGACTAGCTGCGAGAAGAAAGTATTAAAAAAAAGTGCTGACAGCTGACGTCCTATACTGCCTCTCTGTGCAGCAATCTCTGGCACAGTCTGTGCCTTTGTGATTTCAAGTTATAAATTCACTACCCTATGAAGCACCTGGCAGGAAAGCGAAGAATTCTGCTTTGCTGACGTCCTTTACACTACAGAAGAGGGACAAACATGACTTAGAACACTAAACCCTTCCCACACTTACCACTTTTTTTCTTTTTTTTTTTTAAATTTCTGTACTGCACAGAAACGTGACAATGACAGAAATGCCCCTAACCTGAGCTGACTCTTCTTCTAGGCGCCTCTTTTCTTCTTCTGCATCAATCAACTTCTGTTTGGTCATTAGCAGTTCCTTATTCAGAGCATCTGCCTTTTCCTCCGCCTGAAAGACAAAGAGGGGAGTGCGGCGCTGAAGAGAGGCGTTCTTGCTGTGCCAGGGCTGGTGGGCAGCCACGGGCACAGGCTCCCGCAGGACGCAGCCAAGACTGCGGTCTTTTCAGTCTTATTAATAAGGGTCTGTTCATTGTTACTAATGACGATAAAACTTTATTCTGAAAATTATTTTTCTAAAAATTACCATCTGCAACGGCAAAGCAGCAAAATGAAGGCCGTATACCATAACACTCCCATCACTCCAAACCTCCTCCTCGAATTCCGTGATTAGTTTTAGCAAAACTGGAGTAGGGATTGCACCGAAGAAACCCAGTAACAGAAATATGTTTCGTTTTCTCATCCAGACTGGAAGCCGACCAATATATTGAAGACAACAAAAGGCACTGAACAGCTCGCAATGTGCAGGATCGGTAAAAAGACTATAACCAGCTTAGACCTAAGTTCAATTTGCAAACACGCGATGAAAACAGAATTAATGAAAAATGCCTCTAGAACATTTAAAAAAAACCCCCAGAATTCTGTGACACCTACCAATGGATGTGATACCATCTTTATTATGTCACCCAGAAAATACTGCATGAAAAAACTGCCAAAACAAACCTAACAGTCAGACCTCTCTCTCCTTTCCTCCTTAAAGGAAAGAGATGTCCCACCAGAAACGATATAATCCTCTTTCACTGCAGTTTTTTAAGAATAAGGATGTAATTGATGAAAAATCTTGGGCTCTTTATAAACCTCTAAAAACTCTCTCTGCAAAGTTAAGACACCTTTTCCTGTCTTACACGTGGCAATGCAGTACTTCCCAATAGGTGTATGAATTCTACGTAAAAATAGATCAATAACTCAACTGATATCTAAAATCTTCAGAAAGTAGCTGTACCAATTCCCTTCAAAGGAAGAAAATCAAAAAGTGAATTTTAGTCCCTTAAAGTCCTGCTGATCCTTTAAAACAGATGGCAAAGGCAAAGAGAACATCTTTTCATTATACATGGTTTTTAAGCTGTTTTAAAGTTAAAGAAAACTGGGATGTGGGAGTGCAACAACAGTAGAAAAATGAAGCCTATTTTCTGGTCTAATGCAAAGGCTATTACGGAAATTCTTGTATTTCCAAATGCTTTGCTTTGATCTTTTAGGTTGCAAGATTTCAGACATGCCATGAAGGTATTAGAAAAGGTGTGTTAAACAATGTCCTTTGGTACTTTTCTTTCAGGACACTGGCTAGTAGAATGAAACTTATCATTTCAGGATCCAATTAGAAGAATTAATCAGGGTCCTAAAGCAGGATCAGACCTACCTATCTCCTCCTGGGGGATAACCCCAATGCTGCCAACATCATTTACCCTCTTTGAAGGCATGACTATTATACACCCAATGAGGTATCTCAAAGGTTTTGTTTAATTTTGCTCCTGTCCCAGCTCTCCATTTAAACCGATCAATGTAAAAGCATTCCTGTGTCTCACACAGGCTCAAGCAGCCACAAACACCAGTTAATAGCTGATACAAAAAGCTTCTTCAGTACGTTTTTTGCTGCAGTCCAGCCCGAGTGCAAGCGCTGGGCAGTGTGCACAGCCTTCCATGAGCTGTTTGTAATGAAGGGAAAAGGCGCTGGCAAGAGGAAGTGGACACGCCAATGCGTTGTGAAAACCCTGCTTCCAGAACATATGGCTGTGATCCACAGGTTTTAACACTAAAGAGCAGTAAACGTAATAAACCTGAAAGTCATAAACCAAACCTCATTAAGAGCAACAGCCACCCATCAGCATCAACATTTACTATGAATATTTTTCCAACAGCAAGTTTCCAGGAGACCGTGGGAAACCTTAAATTCTCTGAAGCAGATAAGCTGAAACATTTCAAAGCCTGTCAACTCCTGCACTGTATGATTTTTAGAAGTCTTTCTCCTTTGAGATTTCAGAAATGCACTTATCTTGGTACAGAACAAGAATGGCAAAACATGAGCACTTGAACTCTTCCCCTCGTGTCCCCAAGCACACAGACTAAGTGCGTTCTAGCCTGCCACACACACACCAAATGCCAGTCTCTTTCTGTCTCTGCATGTCCTGTTAAAAAAAGCATATCCTAATAAAATCTCCCAAGCATGAGTATGTAAAGAAGGGAATGGGACAGCAAGCTTAAAAAAAAAAAATTCCTGTAACAAAGCAAACCTGAAGTTTCCTCCCGGGAGCTCTACTGATAGGGGAAACAACCCAGGATGATGAGTTCACATGGGCAGATTTCAACAAGCCAAATGGAAACCACAATAACATTTTCAGAGTTGCCTAAGGCACCTGAGAATCTGATTCTACCGAGAGCCAGACAGACTCAGACTTTCAAGTCTATTAGGCACTTTACAAAAGCCTGTCTGCTGTGAAATCTTATTCATAAGAAATACCAGTTGAAGGAAAACCGAATACAGCATCCATGTCATTACCTCGGTGACAATTCCATTCTAGCTCCTGTTAGACTTCTAATAAACATGGAGAAGAAAGTGACTACTCAAGTACAGGCTCAGAACCTCTCCTCTGCCTCAAATTACTCTGAACGCTTTTCAGGGTAATTACTACTTCAATCACCAGTCCCGTTTCCCACAGACCTCCGACACAGGCCTACATACCATCAGTCTGCAATCAGGACATGGAGGAAAGCACCCATTCCACCCAAATAAAAACCACTCTATGTGTTTCCTCTCCAATGAGAGGAGTAACAAGGAATTAGCCCTAGTACCTTGTCTCCATAGGCACATAAAGACATGTCTTACGTTGTCTAAATCTTTTCGCAGAGCAATCTTGCTGGTCACCAGCTCATGGGCAAGATCATCGTTTTCTTGCTCAAGCCTCATGTTTGCTTCTTGTAGGCGCCGGTTCTCACGCTGTGGGAAACAAAAGAAATCAAGTAAAAGGTCCCCCCAGGTCTATGAAACACAACACCTGCTGTGCCTAAGCACAAATGCCTACCTTATATCTTAAGTATGCAAAGAGAACTCTACCTGCATGAAATTCAATGAGGACAGAACTAGCCAGCCATATTGTAAACATGAAGTAAACAAAATATTAGCCTTGAGAAGAAACCACGTATAAATAACTCTGCTCAGCTATTACTTGTTGAGCTACAGAAATGTTTTTGAAGACTGCAATAGTAGAAGTATCATTCTGCCATCAATCCCTTGCCAGGAGGTTCCTACAATTACTGATTTTCTTGGCTCAAAATAGAATTTGCATGCTGAAAACAAGTGATAAGAGGAGGATCCTGGGAAAACCACCTTCTCTTCTCCCTCCTGTTACAACTCCCACCATACAGGCAGACATTAAAGAAAGTTTACATAAAACTCCTCAGCTTAAAATACACGAATTTATGTGTGTGTGATTGTGTTACATATATGCATACGTAATTTTACATATAAAATTTATTCCTATATTATATTTAAGTAATAAATAAAATATTACTTAACCCTAACATACATAATTCGAAATTAGGGAGAGGAGTGAAGGCAGGATTATAATCAGTGGAAGGCAGAGTTATAATCAGTTAGGCATTTTCCTTCTGTTCACGGCTTTTGGTGCAATCAGCATGTTACGCAAGTGCTAGAAACAGGCTCTAGTGAAACAGTTGTGTAAGCCCAGATACAAATTCATACTACTCCTTTTTTTCTTGGTGAAGCTGGGCTCACCACCACGCCATCCTGATTAACACTGCCAATATACAGAGATTCGCTTCATCTTCATGTAGCCGATTCCCCTGTTGTATCCAAAACTGGTCACAAAGCAAAAACAGCTCAAAGCAAAAGAGTCAAGGTCGGAACTCCCTGCAGGTACTGTGTGTTACATCAGGCTGGAGTAGGTAAGCGTTACCTCAAATCTTTCTATAGGATCCTCCTGTTGAGCTTGCTGCTCTCTCATGGTATGATACTCCTTTTCATATTTCTTCAGCTTCTTCTGGCTAATCTAAATTAAAGCAGCCCATTAGTTCCTGCCCAGAACATCAATAAAAGAACACAATTCACAACGGGTTATGGTAAAAGCTTTAGGCAACTCCTGCCTTCTACAAAACACAGCTAATATCTTCACTCAGATTTGCGTATCAAACCCTTAGAGATGGTAAAAAATTCTCTTCCACTCAATATAGCGACAGAAGCGTTTCTTCCTCTTGTCTTTTTGTGGAACATAGAAAAGTTTTTGAAAGGCACCACAGGAGCATCCTGCCCGAGTTTTCCTCGGTGCTGCACAGCTATCTGATGCTCCAGATACTACAGTGGCTTGGCATAACAGATTGCCTCAAAACCCACAAGATGTGTTTAATTTTTGAACTAGCACGATGCTGAGGTTTCTTCAGCTGCTTCTTCAGCTGTAACATTTATCATCACGCAGAAGTATTTGGTTTACTTTACATGAGACTGCAAATGCTGAAAGGGCAAGGGCAGGCTCAGCTGACATTTCTGCTAGTGTCAGTCAAGCTCGGTAGAAAACAGGCCAGTCCCAGAGCTGCCTAGGTGTCCCGACAAGCAGCAGCAACTCAGAAGCACGTATGCTCTGGTCCCCTGCTGCTCTGGGATTCGGAAGGCTGGAATTTTGTCCTGGGCTCTGACAGACACAGAACACCAGGAAAGTGACTCTCTCAGGGTCCAGGTTTCCCCTTCTGTGAGAAGGGAGAGAAAAGCGGTGATGAATTCAGTATTTTGCACAGTGTTCAAGTCCTACGGGGACACAGAACACAAGAGAACCTGTAGCAGACCCTGACCAGCATCTTTCCTGGTGTCACCTGTGCCATATGCTACAATGGTTTAACACCACAGACTGTGCCGAGATCCCTGAGTGTTTCACTTGCCAGTTACTATGCATCTAAACTAAATCTCTAGTATTAAAAGTTGCCGTTGAACCTTTATTACTATTTCAGTAAACCAAATAAATGAAAAAGCTATAGCTATGTTTTTCTCCTTAAAAAAGCCTCATCTGAGAAACACATTAAACAAATTTTACACGCACAAACAACAGGCAGAATGGAAACCGTGCTTAGCTTCTTTTATCTTTAGTTTTATCGTTAACAACCTCGAAATAAACTGCGGAAAACTGGTCGCTAGGCTCCCTCTAGTGAGAGCTGCCCGGAAACATTTCACCGTACTTCAGCTGACATTTTTTTGGAGATGCCAGCCCATTTATCTGGAGTCAGTCCAGCCACATCACAACTGCAGAAGTTATTCTTACTAAGCACTCCAGACAAATACTCAGAGTATTAACCCTTTACTGACAATGAATCCAATAACTTGAGTAGGTTATTGCACAGCTCTTCCCCTGCTCAAACGCTGCCCAAATTGCTGGGTTTCATACACCAAATCTCAAGCTACGTAAAGGTTAGATCTTGAGAAGCGAGGCATGTGAGAGGAAAGGAAGGCAGGCACGCTGTTATATTTTCATCTTCTACTTCTCCAAGTGCATTAAACCATTTTTGCCTTTAGATACCAATAACGAGGTGATCCTGAGAAGATTTGCTAGTGTCACCGATTCTGGACTCTGGAGCCCTAGGAGTGCCCTGGGGAAGTCAGCACGGCCTTTGAGTCTGCATGGTGACAGAAAGCAGAAATGAACACTGAAGTCCCACCACAATTTTTCAGGAGCAGAGGAGGCAGCAGCAACCCTGTTAGCATTGGATGGCAACATTGAGGAGCGACTTTAAGAATGTAGTGCTGTCTCAAGCCGATCATTTACTGACCTCCTTTCCCGCAGAATGCTGTTGTAATCACAATGCCTTAGTCAGGCTACTTCTCCCTTCCTATAAATGATTTATTTTGACATCAGGCCCTTTTCTGCTCAAAAACACTTCCACATGCAGAGCCAGAGATTTCTACTGACAAAAACCAACTTCCATTTTAGGTCAAAGCAAGCAATTCTGTGCGGCGCTCCCACCAAGGGCAACGCACACGGCTGCGATACAGAGGTGTCCAGCACCTGTGCAGAGCTCAGTACCGCAGTCTGTACTTCCTCCATAACCTCCCACTGAATCCCCCCGAAAACACACAGCACGCAAGGAAGCAGGGGACAGCCTTGCCGTGTACCGCTCAGGGAAGACTGTTGGCGTTAACCACCTCACTGGGAGCGCAGGGACTTTTGGCGGAGCGGGAAGAGGAGCAAGTTGTTACTCAGAAACATGAAAGGCAAACGCGCTCATCACACATGATCTTAACCAGATGCATGTGCAACATGTGACTAATGTTAAATAACTGGAGAGCTAAAATAGCTTGCTTTATTCATGGTTATTCCGTAATTTCCACGCTAGTTTCATATAAGATGCTTGAGCTCCATGCAGAATACTGTTACACGTCCCGCTGCTACGCCAGCAGTACAGGATGCCTTGGCTGCTAACGTACTAGGGAGGTTGTGTACCTATGCTCTGATGCAACAAAGAATTCCTCTGGTGAATTTTAAGGAAAAAGGATATTTTGAGCCACACCAGTGTATCTGACTAAAAATTAATCTAGATGGAACTGTAAAGAAAGAATCACAGCTTCCTTAAAATACACTAAATAAATTATTAAAGTTCCATTTTAGAACTCAATTGCTACAATTATAAAGAGGAATCAATAACTTCCTAACTGTAACTTTTTTTGGAAATTTCACTTCAAGGGCATAATTATTCCAAAGTGCCCGTATAAAGCCTTAGTTACAATATTTACTGATTAGAAAAGCAATTGACTTTCAGCTGCGAGGTAACGCAGTATTTGCTATATATAACTGAAGTCTTAATGTCAAAGGCTAGAACTTTTATTTCATATAGTTATATTTAAGAGACAGGGCTTAGTGGGCAACTGAAATCTAAAAAACCTCCACAATCAAGCAAAATATCCCTCCACTGTTTACCTCGGTAGTTCAAACACGCAGGAGCGCTCATAGAGTGCTCTGAATAAATTCTATTAAGAAAACAGGAATTACTGACATTAATTCACTTATGGGACAGCATCTCTCCAGCCTACAGTACACACCGAACTCTAGTTTCTGTGTTTCTATCCTGTTCAAAAGAAGGCTCCTATAAGGACCAGAAATGACATTTTACTGGTCTGTATATGACAGAAGTCTAGTACTTCCTAAACATTGACTGTACGAACAGTTAATCAGTGATTTGGGGGAGAAGTCAAAGAGCTGTGACGACCACATTAAAAGCCTGTCTAGATTAGCCTGCTGGTCTCCCACACCCTGGCAGAAAGCAGTAGGTACTTACAGTGTCTTAGCACTTGTTTCCAATGCCCAAAAGAAAAGCCAAGGTGGCAGCCAATACTGTAAACCTCCCACACAGGCTGCTCATGCAAAACAATGCCTTTCTGCATTATTAAAAAAACTTCAGCTACCTGTGGCAGCTGTAGACAACACACAACTCAGCCAGCACTTTGTTCCACTTCATACAAAGTAGACCCTCTTTAGACTACAAAGATCGTAACAGATTGACCTGTTACTGTCAGCTACCTAAAGTACAAGTGAAAGAGTCTTGAACGGGAAACTAAACCACTTTTTGAAGCAGCAGCATACATCCCCCACCATAAAGCAGTGACAAATCAAAACCTCACACAGGGAATACACAAACCTCAGGGTCATTTCCCTACCTTGACTTGTAAGAAATTTTAAATGCCAAATCATATTCCTTCATGCTCCTAGAACATCTGTAAATCTACCAATGCATTTTTAATGAGCTCCCTAATGCAGCAGGTAAACACATGCATCCACAATTAAAACTGGCCATTTTCTGTCTGAAAGGTTACATTCTGTTTCTGCATTATCTACTCTGTTTTGAATGAAACCTCCTCACTGTCTCTTGATGAAAGGTACTACCCTGTTTGCAGCTACTACCGGCGAAAGAACTGCAGAAATGTCAGCAATTATTTTATATTAGTGCCACTAATCATTTAACTTTTTTTTTTTAAGTAGTCTGATTTTTATTAGCACTGAATATGGGTTTCTGAAAGCCACTCTGGTTTTGAGTTCTCTGGGTGGGCCTGTATCACTCAGCATCTTAGGGCTTTATTGTAAAGCAGCTGCAATGCATTTGCATTTGGATAAGCGAGTTGCAAAGTTACGCGTGGAGACAGAACTTGTACCCATTACAGACAGGCGTGCAGTTGCTTTTACCACATCCTTACCTTCATATTACATGCTAATTCCATCAGCTTTTTTGCATTTTCTTCTGAACGATACCTCTTGGGCAGCTGTACACGGAAGAATTTTAAAGCCCCTTCAAAGTCAGTCAGTAACAAATCATCCCTCGTAGTCTGGAGACAAGGAAAGAAAAGCCAGTAACTGCAAAGCAGGTTTTGTACAATTACTGAATTCCCAGAGACAATAAAGCAACAACAGTTTTGTAAAGCTCCAAGGACAAAACCACTTTGTGACCTTCTGCAACTGTCTATTCCCCCCCACCCCCCCCAAAAGCACTGTGCTGTACAGGGCACGCCAGACAGCAGCACACGTAGTACAGGAAGCTGTTAGCTTTTCAAAGAAAAAGCACAGTATTTTTGTAACAGGCATCTTCATTTTGTATATAGTGCATGAGGATGCATAAACCACAAAGTAACACTCACTTTTAATAATCCCAGTGCAACGTTGAAGATAACGCTTATTCCCTAGAGAGAAAAATAATGACAAAATAAATTAATTTCTCAGTATTTACAAGCCTGGATATTAATTTATTTGGTGGGTTTTGTTGTTTGTCTAGTTTCTGTGAAAAGGAAAAGCAGGATACAAGTGTAACCAGGTGCTATATTAAATCACAGGCCCAGAGAATGACTTTGCAAGCAATTAGGAAACTATCTTCACTGTACAGCCATTACAGATAGCAACACAGTGTTTCAACACAGGTTTTCCCATCTCCTTAGTAGTCTGAAATGATGAAGGCACTGTGGTGCACTTTATTTTATAATGGCTAGTTGGCCAGCTCAAGAAAATTTCATTTTCATATAACAACTTCTGAAAACACTGGATTCAAATGCAGCAATATATACATCAATATATTGAGCTCTATTGAAGTTATATTAAGGTATTAAAAACCTGGGATAATTTGTGTAATGAAAAAGAAAGTGACTCACTTTAGGACAGAGTCCCTCATCATCTATTCTGCCACTACTCACTAGAAGTGTTTTATTTATACTGTCCAATTAATTACGAAGAGTTCCTCTAGTCAGTAGTAGCACATACCTTCTTAAGGGGTAACTTTGATAATCAAGACACGTTGCTCATCTTATTTCAAGATTCTTTCTTTCCTTTTCACACTAAATTATTCTTTCACTTTTACTTCAAAATGATAAAAACCCCTTAAAACTTCACTATGAACACAATTACTATTTATGAATTGAAAATGTGTTTCTAAACAAATAGAACTGATTTTCTCGATACCATCTGTTCCTTTCTATTACATGGGCACATGGACAAAGCCAGCAGCAGACAGATACAGAGAAAGGGTAAAACCGTTGACCAGGAGATTTACAAACGCTGAAACCCTTCATTAAAGGAAATGCAGACAAACGGCTACTTCACGGTAACAACTGCAGATCCAATGAAGAATGGATGCATAATGTTAACCAGCAGGTAAAAAAGCAAATCATTAAATAATTCAAGGATATTTCAGTACAAAATGTGATTTGTTCACTTACATTAATAAGCTCTGACTCAAATTACGCTACTAATCAGCATGCTGCCAAACGTACTGTTCTAAACATGATTACATACGAAATCTCAACGTAAAGAATTTTGCTCTCTAAATATATGCTGTGAAGTGTAAAGAGACTTCAGGTTTCCAGGAGAAAGAGTTCCAAGCTTGTTAGATTACCAGCAGGAGTTAGCTGGGCAATTTTATACACAATGGCCTCCATGCAATAACATCCTAGAAAAAAATTAAGTTATCATTGCGTATAATACAATTTAACAACAGAGGAATCCACATGTTTGTAAATTAACTCTCATCCCATGAGCACTGTACAGAATCTCACATAGATTCAACAGTGTAATAAGAAATAGGAGATTATAATCCTGTATATATATATATAGACTCAATTTATATCTTTAAAACGCTGAGAACTCTTTCTCATCACAGAAACATAACACTTCTACATAAAAATAATTATCACATGCCTAGCTCTAAAAGAACAGATAGTAACAAGGACATGGATCAAGATAGTGAGAACCTGTCAAAAGTTGCTAGCAGTACAAGTCTCCAATTATAACACATACCTCACATAGGAGTAAGTCAATAATATGGAAGACCATGTAGAGAGGGAATTTTGCAGTGAACAGGGTAAGGAACCACTGGGAAGCATACATGTGCGCTTCAAGGCTAATGTCCAGAAAGTGGTTATACAGATCAGGAATGTATTCCTAGTGACAAAAAAAACACAGAAGTACTGAGAGTTAATTTATACTGTTTCAGAACTGTAGCTGAAATCCCAAAGTGAGAGAAGGAAGCAGGGTAGAGTGGCAATCAGTGCAGCAAGGCAGGCTTCTGTATCCAGCCATGCCTGACACGCCAGAGGACCTACCACGGGTGCTGAAGGCTTGCCGCGATGCGGATGCTCAGAAGGACACTGCACCACATGCCCAAGGAGCCCACCCTCCGAGCTCTCACCTCACAGGAAACCCAGGCAGTGGATGTGCTGACACTGCAAAGCCACTCTGCGACGGGCCTGCAGCGAGCTCGGACGGCACTGCTGTGCCAGCCCCGACGCCAGCCACTCCGCTGGCCAGACGCGTCTGCCTTCAAACCCACCGCACGCTGCCAGCGGCTTCAGGCTGGTCTCGGGTCAACATTCTCTATTCCTAAAAACCCTCCAATATGGACAGTCCTCACCCTTCACCCTTACCGCGAGGTCACAAACACTACTGACGTAAGAGATAAATGGCTAGTTTGGACTTGCAGGCTCTGATCCACTCGCTTCACACAGGTTTGAACACCCACCTGCATGAGGCGCTCCAGCTGATAGAACTTGCAGTGCAAATCTTCAAAGTTTTGTTTGAAAAGTTCCCTGAGTCCATAATCAAACATGATTTTGACCAGAACACTAAAAGCTTGCTCCTCGGGCATCTGTGAGAGAGGAAAGTGTATTTACCACAGAGCATTTCAATCTTTCATATCAGTTCCATTTGCTCTTGCCTTCCTTCTCCTCCCTCTTACAGAAAGACTAAATCGTCACCACTTTTGAATCTGGCCCTATCCAGTTCAAAAGTAACCAAGAATATTAACACACAAAATGAGGTCTAGTGTTGCAAATGGCATTTCATTCTTGTTCTGTGGAATAAACCACCTCTCAATCACTCGACTGAAATCAGATCTTTCAGATATCAAGACCAAAGCAGTTTCTTGGTGGTTTTGTTCCAAATCATGTCAGAATCAGAATCTTACAGATTTTGAACAGCCTGACCCTTTGTCACCTATGTAACTAAGACAAAAGCAGTATTACTAGAGGAGGTGAAACAGGATCTTTCCCTTATTCTTAACGATATATTTACCTTTTTAAATGACATTATCACATTCGATGTTTATTTATTAGATGGCATGAATAAGAGACCAGTAACTGCTAACAGAAGTTCTACATCACAACTCTGCACTGGTTTGGGAAAATTCAGTATCCCTTTCCTGCCAAAAACTGAAGAAACGCTCATCAAAGCTCATCAGTGTTTAGACATTTTTCCCTGATACCAGAATTCAGTTTTCATATTTCCATAGTAAAGTCTGTCTTCAAGTCAATCACTTGTTCCTGTAAAAGGCAGAACATCCATCTCAAATATTCTCTTATTAATCTGCAGATGGAGTCTGTTAAAACTGAAAACTTTGCTGAGATATTCCAAACTGGTAGTGAAGGACTTGCAGAAACTTAATTTCCTTTTCTGCAACATTTCTTTTTAATATTTTTTTTTTTCCCCAGCAGCCACACTCCAAAGGCTGACTTCAAAGAGAATCAAATAAAAAGAAACTTACTTGAAATTTAGCCTTTTTAAATGCATACATTATTCCCAGAAGCAACAGCTATTATTAAAGAAAGAACTCTAGAATAACACATGGTTCATTCTTGACAGTGAGTCTCTCTAATGCAATAGATATTAAAAAAAAAATGGACAAATGACAATGAAAAAGCCAAAGGAAAGCATATATATTTCAGTAAAAGTGTTCGGTTCTATAAGAAAGTATCACCCTTCTTGATCTGATTCAGTGTAGCAATAAAGAATTAATTGTCCCTGAAGTAAATACTTCAGATTACAGTTACAAAGAACTAAAAGCTCATTATGAATCATTTTGATTTTGTTTCAGAAGAATGGAGTTTACAATCTCTTCTATAGCCTCCACTGACTTTACAACATTATGGAAAATCCTCCGCTGAAGACCAGACTTCCTCTTCCACTGGAAACCCCAGAGAGGCATTCACTCATACTTAGTTCTCGATGGTAGCAACGATCACTAAAGAGCAGCTGGGGAAAAGAAATCTCCAAGCACTACTGGGCTTAGGAACTCTGTTCAGTTTCAACTACCCATGCTTGCAATGGAAACACTGATAAAAAACAGATGTTACTTCAAAAAAGCACACTGTAGAAATAATTTGTGCAGCTTTCTAATCCTCTCCTATTTCCCAAGTGTGAATCTAAAACTTTTGCTGCTGATATACCATAAATCTCTCCAGCTTCTGAACACACAAGCAATTAAAGGATATTACTCTGATGAGATCACTTCTAACAACCACAATTAAGTTCAAAAAAGCGTAACTTGGTATCTTTTAAAAATATTAAAAGCAGCAGCACAGAGGCCCACAATACAGTAGCCCACGTAGGCAGCACGTTGTTCAAAGCACTGAGACCTAATCAACTGACATCCCATCAGTGTCATCAATACACTTCTGTGTATACAAGACATATGGCAATTACCATCCATATTACTGACTGAAATGTCTCTAGAAAACTTAAATCCGACCTTGAAACCCTTTAACAGAAACATTTACAGTGTTGTCTTGTACACAAATTCCATGCCTACTAGTGAGCACGAGTACAAGCCTGCAGAGGTTTGAATGGAAGGGGTCCTGAAACAGAAACACAGGGAAATGAACGCTGACTGTAGACAAAAGGCACTACGAATACCACAGTAACTTTCAAACAGCGTACTCTTCTGTCTAAAATCACATTATTATTGACCAACACATAAGCGGGTATGCGGCCTGCAACCCTACTAGTTCAGGAGTCACCAACGTTTGTTCGAAGCAAGTAGAGCAATATTTATGCTTAAGCTCAAAACAAATGGGGAAAACCCCCCACACTTACATGTAGAAGCAGCACAGCAGCAAGAAACGACTGGCCTTGACAGTAGCCAATCTCTTCATCATAGACAGAGTAGGCCTAAAAAAAGAATCAAGACTTTACAGTGTATCGGTAATACAAGCTACCAAAACCAGCTGAGCAGAATTTAAAGAATACCTTGCATATTTTGTACAGGGAGTCCTGGCCATCTCCCCCAGTATCTTTAAAATAATCATGAGCAGGGAACGTTCGATTGATGTCTCGGGTGATGGCACTGTCTTGCGGAGACTCCTATTAGAAAAAAATAAAAATGTAAATTAAAACACCTCAAAAGAAAATAAATTACAATATGCTAGGACTGAGAGCTCGAAGATTGGCATTGTGTTTTGTGCACTGCTCTAAATTTAACAAAACACAGTCTACTCAACCAGAACAGGCTGCCTGCAGGCTGGCAGCTCCAGATCACAATCTTGATAGATTTGGTTACCTAAGCACATCTGGGAACAGTCAGTGAGTGGCAGAAAAAGCACAGACACCGAAGTGTTCCAGGACATTGCAATGCAGATAGCAGCCTTCCCTCGGAGACTTCTGAATGCAAATACTGCCCAGTTGTGTTTCTTTTATCTCTCAGCTGCGGAGACTGGAAGCAGCTCTGTGCTGCTGTCCAAAAGTTCTGTCCCTCAGGTTCAGTCAGAGAAACCACTCTTCATCCTCTCCATGGGATTAGACAATAGAAAAGCACAAAACTGAGCACGAGCCCAAGAAGGACCGGACCGTACAGTTAAACGTTACACGACGCAGGGCCGGATGCCCGTATGGGCTCGGCATTTCAGCGTGAGGAAGGTGGAACTTTGCTCTCTACATTGCTCTGATGCAATCAGTTTCAGATGCCTTGCCGTTTGAAAAGCTGAACAATAACAAACAGCATACGGTTAAGAAAACCAGTAAACGTGAGCCATGGAGCGCAACAGCCAATTGGAAGAATCGCCAAGGAAGTCTGAACTAAGGACGAGTCCTACACAAAAGGCAGTGAAAACTCCCGGTAGAGACGAAAGGAATTTGACAAAGCATAATAATTAAATAAAGTAAACACTGAAAGGGAATCTCAAGATCTTCTCCTCCCAACTTTTAACTGAGTGATTTAAAACTATCTCCATTAAATTAGTTGGCAATACTGGCCTCAAATGGCCCACCCCGCTAGGAATTGTTAGTATTGCTGAGGGTGGCTTAGAAGGAATCCTAGTCCTACCTTGGAGAATTCTCCAGAAAAGAAGTTTCCAGAATATGGAAGGAAGAGGTTTGTGTCAGGCACATCACAAGAAACCATAAGCATTTACGAGCAATGTCCAGCTTAACGTAATTTGCCTCTACAACAGATTCACGTCCTGAATGGGGAAAATAAGCAGGTGCCATTCCCTCACTAAGACCTTCCTGGGTCTCTGTCCGTATCAGACATGTGACTGAGATCAGAACGACCCATCTCACTCAGTTCAGTTTGAAATGAATTCTAGCGTAGTCACTTAAGACAGAGCTCATAGCACTGCAAGGAGAAGTATCCTTTGAAAATAGAAAAAACTACCCCTCCTCATTAGTAAATGAAGTAATTTGCTTATTTAGGAAGCCAATGGAAACAGCTCATACACATCATACGTCCTCCTTTAATACAGAAAACAACAACAACAAAATATATATTTTAAAACCACACACCAGTGACCCAAATGAAAAAATTACTAACTGGGTTCACAGAAAACAGCTGTCAACGGATTTGACGCAGTTCCCGAAACTTTCACTTTCCAAGGAACACTTGGGCAAATCAGAAGATTAATCAGCTTCTTCCATGTGGATGGAAAAGGTTGCTGAAAGAGTCTGTCAAGTCCCCATCATCAGGTGTTCAAGACTCAACTCAACAGGGCTGTGAGCAACCTGATCTGGTAAGACCTGAGCAGAGGGTCCTGGATCCTAGATGGCCTCCGCAAATCCCTTCCAACCGAAGTTATTCTAGGATTAGCATACAACAGAGATCACTCGCTCAAGCTGTCTTTAAAACACTTCATTTAACCAGCATGCAATAGGCATTTTAGTGTGTCTTTTGAACCCGAAATTGTGCTCACCATACTGAATTAAAAAAAAAAACTGAATTGACCTCTACAATTTCAGAACTATTTCTACAACTTCATGCCATATTTCATGATTTTGGATTAATCAGATTTCAAATTTTCTATGGATGTGTTTCACCATAACGTCTTGTACCTTTTGAGTCAGTCACGACCCAGCTGTTACGTAGCTGATTACTATAACCATTGCTATTGCAGAGATTGCCAAAATAAAACAGAAACAAAAGCCCTCTGTTTGTCTGTAGTTATTTGTTTTCGCCTACGATGGGTCCTTCTTCCTACTATTGAAAAGATGACTTTCCTGGGCAGCTAATGAGAGCAAGAGCTCCTTGTTAGTGGGAATCACCTGAAAAGACGCCACAATAATCATTAACCAACCATTGCTAAGAAAAGGGTCGAGGGTTCCCTGTTAGGTGGCTTCCCTGGCAATGACTGACCACACAAAAAAGCCAGTTGTCTTCACCTGTGGGATTACCAGTAACACTGCCCCGGCTAACACTGCAAACATACAATTGCTCTGTGGAAGCAAAACAGAAGAGGTTGGTTGGTTGGTTTGTTTTTAAAAAAGTTCTACTATATCCAAATAACCCATGTTTCTGTTAGACAAACAGAAAAAAAGGTTAGAAGTCAAATAGATAGTAAAAAAGTACAGGATGTAACCAGTGTGAAGATCATTAAATACAGCTTTTAGTTGATCTTTTTCTTCATAAAATGATTTTGCAAACAACAAGAACAAAATTACCACAGTGTGCTTGATTTTCTCTTCTGATTTTAATCCAAGGTTAATGCTCCTGTCTGTGGCTTAATACAGACATTTCATTAGGAAAGCATTACACTGCTATTAGAATCAAGTTACTGGATTGTTTTGGAATTTATCACAAAAGTACTGCTCAGCATTTCAATTTGATAATAATTAACATGCCAAAGAGGTCTGTCTCATTATAAGGAAATCAGAAACAAACAAAACCCAATGCTAAATAAATTTCATATAAATACCAGCCTTTTAAGTCAACAAATTACGGTAACAGCTGGCAACAGTTAGCTTCAGCTAGTTCTGCAAGTAGAGAAAGGCAACGCTCAGAAACAATTCTGAAAACTTTGAAGCCCGTGAATACAGTCTTAGTGATAACTTTCGGTTTCCTCCAAGTCTGCAAGACTGAATTACAGCGAGTTCCTCTGCTCTGCGGGAGCACGGGTGCTGCTCCCTGCTAACAGCAACCTGTGGTCCCAAACAAGCGGGTTTCCCGAGCGTTAACCTGTGTCCTGCTGCAATGGTAAAATAATCTTAAATCCACTCGCCTTTTAATCCACTGATTTAATAGCAGAGACCAGAGCATCTGGCTGGAAACTCTTAGGATAGGCTTCTCAAACAAACCACTCATTATGGCTAAACAGAACTAATTAGTGGTCTCTCTCTGGCTTTGCGTGACTTGTTCAGCACTTGACTCCTGTGTTTCAGTACAATTCTTCAAGTAATCTGTAACGCTAGTTCCTGCAGCTGAAACACAGCTTGGGGAGAGAAAAATTAACGGAAATGATAAGGTTTAAAAAATGTTTTTCAAACCATGGCTTTGAAATCTCCCCATTAGTACAAACTGCTGCAATCCAAGCATTGTGTAACCTTTTCTTTACTCCTATTTTTATACCTTGCTGTGAGAATTGGCTCAATGGGCAATTTCTCATGCTTTCAGAGGACTGGGAACTGAAGGAAACCCTTCTGAACCCACACCCTTCACAAACTGGGACTGAAAAATAGAAAGCTAAGAATGACAGGAAGAAAAAGAAAGTAATAAAGAAAACAGAATGGAAAACAGCCATGAGAACTGAGGCAAGTGTAGTGAAGATTAAAATTCTCACAACAGTTCACTGCTCCAAAGGAAAGCAGGAAAATGTAGATGCTCAGACTAAGAACATACCCTTCCTCCCCCACTTTTACACACTTTAAAATATTAGGGGAGCTATATACCGAAACCTTCCTCTCTAGTTGATTTAAAAAGAAACTACGTGAGTAATTATGGAAACCAGGACACAGTCCAGCAGATAAAAGCTCATCTATTGTATTAGCCCGTATATAAAAGCATATTGGTTCCCACCCCCCAAACTGTGATATTTTCCTCGTATTTTCATGACCTTCCAGGGACCATCCCAGGATCTGCAGACCATATCACGCAGTTACAACCTCAATCAATGTCTTCAGACTGAGACTGTGTTACTTCAAAAGCTTTTTCTGTAGCTTAAGCCACAATTAAACACATGGAAGAGCTGGAGTTCCTAGCACCTCTTCATGGGGCTGACATACTTGCAGTTTTCAGCAGCTCAGGTTTATTCCTCCTAATGCCCTACATAAACCCAAGAGGATGAAGAAGCAGCAGCAAAGAATTACTGAAGGGACAAGGTCTGTGATGGAAAAAAACCTGAAATAAGAAATCTGCAGAGAAGCAGAGGATGTGGCCTGCTGGAAGTGGCTTGCCACCCAAAGATCAACTCCTGTTGCACCTGGCTACTGGAGAAATCCAACGGGGGCATGAACCACGAAGCCTTTACCTAGGTTGACTTCAAAAACAACGCAAAAAAGGAAAAATGGGGAGGTCCAAACTTTAGATGCCTCCCTGCCCCAGAATGATTCAAAATATGGAAGTTTGCTCATGGGGGTGAGTTACCTGACACATCCACCACAACAACCAAGCTCTACTTGGCTCTCACCCTTGCCACAATGGGATCGATTTTCACATCGCAAATATTTCTTAGGAAGGTCCCACAAGCCATTCAGGCGAGCACCAAGCCAGCTGACAGCTTTCAAAAAAAGAAAAAGCCAAAACTCTCTGCAACTTTCATGGGCAGCCACCAGGGTAAAATTCTACGATGGGGATAAGTTACTTTGCGCAGATCTACACATCCAAACGTATGAGAAGGTCTTTCAATAGCTATTTTCAATGTCAGTAGGATACCATGTCACCAGGTCTATTCTGCAGGTTGATGGCATTCCCAGTATTACTTTTAATAAGCAGTATTTAATAAGCAGTATTCACACTCTTTTTTTACACAGAGTGCATTTGCTGCGTTTGTCTTCGACCAACCCACTGTGAGAAGGTTTCAGCAAGAAGAATTACACCTGTTACCGAGACCTTAAGGAAATAGCACAAAACCCACTTCCAAAGCAACGTACTTGTTGACTTCTCACAAGAAATGCTGCCTGCAGAATGCAAGTGTTACCTGGACTTAGCACGTACTGAGAACGCTCACAAATAAACAGTATTTGTGGAAAAAACCTGAATAATTTAGTCAAATTCGGAACGGTAAGACAGCTGCAATTTGATACAATAGTGCATTGATACAGCATACTTTCAGTCCAAATAAGGCAATATAGTGCAATTCTAAAAATAAAAGTGAATCCCTTGTGATATCCAGCCCTTTTGCTGTGTTCGTTTCCTTTTAGGGCTCAAGTTTCCCACAGGAAAATTATAGAGAGGAGTTTGCCTACAGCGCCCTACATCATGTATGGATAAAGCACAAACACAAAACGCACGCTGGAAGGTTTTCCTGCTCTCAGCAGTACGTACAAACCAGACTATCTAGAGCAATCAAGATAAGAGGAAAAACCCCCACCCACTCCCAGAGGAACACACCTTTATCAGCACAGTTAGATAAAAGTCACCCGAGACAAGACGTGAAAACATGTGACGTATCATTTATTTCTTAAATGTATTTATGATCCATTCAGACCTTTCAAATAAAGTGTACAAGTGCATTTCAGAATAAAAAACTACACTCTTCACACAGCTCTGTAGAACACTACATTTCATCAAGGAACTCGAAGCAAAAACTTCCTATTAAACCACCCATGCATCCTTTGGCTACAATAATATCACTGATCAACAAGTACTGCTATTCAATTCTGAGTTTCCCTTTAAAGAGAAGGAGTATCCTAAAATATGCTACCCCTTCCAGAGACCTCTCTTTAAAGAGAGAATATTAAATAAATTAGCTAGGCTTTTAGGCAAAACAGTAAGGCTACTTAGTACTGTTGATGCATGATCCATATATTTGGAGAACAGGCAATCCTAGGCTATGTGAAATGCGTCAACAGCCCTTGAAATTTTAGTAGTATCAAGATTACATCAATCCAGAACAAATGGCAGACAAAAATGTAACCAGTGGAACAATCACTAAAAAATGTGCAGTTTCTCTTAGGATGGGAAGTGCTGATAACAGATTCAGAAAAAAGTGTTTATAAAATTCGCTAAGAACCACACTGACATTCTTAAAATTACATATTGTACAAAGCCCTAAACTGTGCGACCATACAATTACTGCCGTGTTACATTCCTAGTTTTAAAACACATACATACTCACATATATATGTAAAATACATATATACATATATATATATGTATTTTAAAACAATCACTTTAACCCGGCAGCAATTGCACGGTCACACAGTACACATATATATATGTATGTACATCTACAGCAAAAAGGAAACAAGCCAAGAGATGTATGACACAGCTGGGGTACAGATCATCTCAAAGGGAATAATACATTTCTTTGAGTTTTAATAGCTCATAGCAAAATTACCTCTTGGAAATAATTATGCAAAGGTCTAGAATCAGATATTTACATGCTTCCGATCTATCTACTTCCATGTAATATCTAAAAATATGCAAGTATTATTTTAAATCAGTAGCTTTTGTCATTTTTGGCTCAACTGTATTTTTTCTTATTAGTCTTAGTTGAAAAATCAGCTACAGAAATGTCTATTAAAATGATGGGTAGAAGTACCCCTCTTCCCCTGTATTTTAACAACAATTCTGAGTTGGCACAAAACACGTAATTCCGGAGCCACAACAGAAACTCTTCCTCAGCTGCCTTGCGTATCAGCACATCCATCTTTACCACCTCCCCCTTCCCTCACAGGGTACAAAACCGAGCAAACCCAGGCAGAGGTGAGGAAAATCGAGGAGCCCAGACAGACACCCTGCTACTCCCCCACTGTGTCAGAATTAAATACAGCATTACAGAGTCTTAAGGGTCGGACTGGCTCCAATTAGCCCGTTTGCTTTTCTAATCTGCTTTGGTGGATTTTTTTCTGTAGTTCTTCATAGCAGGGGTTTCACACTCACATCTCTTTCACCTTTTTTAATACAAAACAATTTCCAGCATTAAAAGGTGCACAAAGTTCTTACAAACACACACATACGCATTCTTACCTGTGATTTTGTCTATTCTCCGCCTTTTCACTGACACTCAGGAAAAAACTACCAGTTGTAACACTACTTGTGTAAGGAGCTGGACTGTCTCCCACACAAAACTCCTCCTAACGACCCTCTGACAAATGCCAAATCTCCACAGAACACACTGAAACAATCTCACCAGCGGCTTCTCTGTCCCAGTGACTGTGAAGGCGCGAGGAGACAGGTAGGACACGAGGAAAAGCGAGCATCCTTTAAAGTAAGATTGCTCCACTGTATTTCGTTCAGCAAAGCAACCCAAATGCGCATGCACGCAGAGCCTCCCATGCTTGCATCTTAATTGTAAACAGCATGTGGAAAAAAAACAATTAAAAAAGGTACTAATACAATTTTGAAATCCCTGAAGAAAAGACATACCCACGAGTATTAAGAACAGTAAAAAAGCTCATCATTAGCAACTGCAAACTCGTTTCCATCCTGTTGCATTCATTAGAGGAATACAAAATTGAATCTAGTGTTTACATGCTAGAATTACAACAGAAACTAGATTTCAAAGGTTACATATGGAGAGAAATTGATCAGCATAGGAACTTGCAAAACACTGTGCTGTACAGCATTTCCAAAGACCAGTCTGTGAAGACAATATATGCGATTGCAAATCCCTTCAGACAGTTCAAAAGCGTGGCTGGAGGTAATGCTGCTTCCTGTTATCTGAAAGGATTAACTGCACCATTATTTTTGGTAGGTTTTAATGACAGCAATTTAACCTCAAGATATATAACCTCAATACCTAACCCCTCAAAAACCGAGGTGATCAGAAACATACAGGTACCTTACAGCCCTCAGGGTTTTATTTCTTTTTACACTAAACATCAATTCCTTTGACAGCATCTACAGAAAGTGTTTTAAAAAATGTTTTTATGAAATACTTTTAATACGCAGCAATGCTAATATTTAAAAATACTTCACAGTGTGGTACTAATGTAACTTCATAAAACGAGCAACTTGAGTTAGCTAAAGCTCAAAGCCTTACATTATATTAAAATAGTCCAAAGATTTCACACACACACACACAAAATCACTAGCACTATAAATATACCTAAGCCACTTTAGTGCAAAGTCTGTTTTTGCTTCCCCTGACAAATCCCTCTATATTCCTGCCAGCATATTAAAATGTCATCCTTTACTAATCTAATTATTGATTTTCAAGGATTCATTTACAGTTGAAATCCCAGAAGAACTTTTTTCAATTTACCATAAAAGTAATGACTTGGTTTATTAAGCATTTGATTGCTTGTATCACATGATCTTCCTAACATTTAAGAATGACTTGCATATGCACAGCAAGATTTGAGTTCATCTTTACAAGGAGTTACTTGAATTTACTTAACTTTTCAATTAAAGGATCTCCAGTAATGACCAGAGAGAAGCCAAAGCTTTGAATTACAAAATTGCTATCCTCATCTTACAAATTGATAAGAAGAAAGCAGTCGGAACAGAAAGTTCGGGCTCTCTTCCCCCTCCCCAGCCACCCAAGGGCACCCGCATGCTGCGTGTCTCAGGCGCCGCCTCACGCGAAGGAGCTGCCCTGGCCCAGCGCTGCTCCGCACCGGCAGCCACCGCTGACCGCGCAACGTGTCTGCCTACTGAACTCAGACTAAATTCAACCTAATGTCATGTGCATCCGCTCGGCATTTCTAAAATCTTCTTAGCAAATAAAGCTACTGGTGATCCGCAGGTAACAGTCCCACAGCGACCTGGCCTCCTGGGCTCTCCCCGGGGCAGAGCCGGCACCTCCTTCGATCAGGTCAGTGACTGTGACACTCCCCCCCCGCCCCGCAAAGTCTTCAGGACAAAACAAAGATGACTTCAACAACTTCTGTTTCTCAGTTTAAATAACCACAAATTCACTACCTAGAGAATCGGTTCTGACTGGACAGATACCAGAGGCTGCAAGCGAACAACCTGGATCAGGACGCAGGAAGGCGACTTGCGTTAACGTTTTCACTCACTGCTGAAGCTCAAGAGATGCAAACGCGATACGGGTGAAATCTGCGAACACTTCCATTTGCTACCACCACTGAACGCACGTAGAGCCGACACAGACTGCGGCGTGTTTTACACTCTGCCACGGGAATAAAAACTGAAAGGTGGCAGATGTCAATACTGAGTGGAGAACCATCGGCAAAGCTGCCTGCACAGGCAAAACATTTCACCCGTCTCAAAAGCGTTGTGTCAGAAAAAACCACGCTGAAAAGCCGATTGAACAAACTATACCACATCAAATTATTTCCCTATTGCTAGAACACCTCAGACGGTCAACCACGACACAGACTGGTATTATCCCATTTTACCTGAACTGAAACGGAGGGGCTGGATCACCAGTCCGGGTCTGAATGGAATCCGTTTGCTACGGGCGTGGGAGCCCCAAGGCTCAGACGAGCTGCCTTTGAATTGCAGCAAAGCAAAAGCAAGAAGGTTAAGCTCCATCTTTTAAAAAAAATGTATTGTAAAGAACATGATGCAAATTAAACACTCCATTGTTCTGACAGAACTGCAATTCACATCCTACCATCAGTGCAGGCGCAGCTGTCCGGTGGGTTTCCTTTGTTGTTTCAACTGGCCACAACTTTCAGTTTCTTTCTCTAAATACAACTGCATCTAGTCTTACACATACTGAATTTTAATTTTGAAGATCTATCCTCTTCCAAAAACATTTTACATACATGATTTTAGTATTAAATTCTCTGCCTTTGCTTATCTGCAGCAAATGTCTTTCAAAGTGGTACCTCTGCAATGCACAGGCAAGAAGGAAAATAACTGAGAAGCTTTAAGACATCAGCCTCTAGAAGTGAGGAGAACACAACACTTCTCTTCTAGTGCAAAACAGTTGTTGTCACGACGGGGGATTCTCCCATCATCCTGAAGGAGGGGCTGTTTACTTTGATGGAGACAGTCTGTAAAACCTGATGGCCCAGAGGTCTCAGCAGCTGCAGCTTATCCCAAGGTCTAACCTGACCTCAGCCTAATGTATTTCAAGCACACACGACTACGAAGTCTTAGGGCTCCCCAAGTGACTAACAGATCTAATGTATTGACCTGAGACCACAGCCACACACAAACAACAGCGCTCACAGTACAACGAATATGGAAGACAAACAGCCCTATGTTAACCGTGCTCCCTAGAGCTCCGAATTTCAGCAACAGGAACGGAAAGAGAAGAGCAGAAAAGGGACTGAAAGGAAAAGGTCGGCTGAGACAGCAGGGAAGCAGAGCTTCACCACAACAAATGGACTTGGCACGGGCATTTCTCTGCCCCCGTTATGCCCCAGCCTCTGCCCCCGGGAAGCCTCAACAGAACAACCCCAGCACTGGCAAAGTGTCCAGTCCTTTAAGTTGCATATGGGAAGACAGCTGCTCTTCCCCCGTCTAAGTGTAAGAACCACGGAGGCCTTTACATCCCCTGGATCTCAGCAGAACATCAGTTGCAACCACGTGCTTTGCCAACCTCAGATAGTGTTGGTAGTGAGGTAAAATCCAAGTTTATCTTGAACGACACCATGGAAAGGATGCGTAGTCATCTTCTGCAAAGTCACAGAAGGGAAGAAGAAGGTTTCTAAACTAAACAACAAAATAAGGGCCAGGTCTGGCAAATGTGTTAGCAGGTGCTTCAAGTACCCAGAACCAAAAGTGTGTTAAAACAATGAAAAAAGCCCTCCAAAACCTCCGCCTCCTCTTATTAAATTAGAATTACCTACAGTAGATGAATCATGTAATTGGAAAAAAATTTAAATGGGCCTTTTGTTTGTAATGTCTAAAGGTAGACTCCTATGCTCCAATATTAGCTCCTAAGAACTCGGGTTTTTTAAAGCACCAACCTGAATTAGGAGTAGAAGTTCTCTCAACTTCAAACCCTGATGTGGAGTAAGATCAAACTGAAGTGTTCCAGACTTCCTGGCTCATGAAGGTTCAGTACATCCGTTATCATCACGGAGGCTCGTAATAATATGGAAAAATCTGCTTATTAAACTTGCATACTGAATGTTTCCATCTCGCATCACATACAGGCCTTGGAAGTGTCTTTTTCAGAACAGACCAACTGCTGCAAGGAAGGATTTCTTACAGGTAAAACTTTACGTGAGTGGGAAAGGAAGAAGGCCATAGAGACACAGCGTGAGACTGAAATCTGGAAACTCTCATTTGAGTCTGCTGTAATAAAGACTCTTGGCACAACCTCACGCTACTCTTGCGATTCTCTGTGCCTTGGTACTTTGTACCACTTTCTTCTTGTCAAAGATTTGTGACAAACATTCAAGATTGCCCCTTGGCACGCTGACACTAAGCCATGTCAGAATTCCAACTAGAGAAACAAATTTCTGAGTGATAAGAAGCTTAAAAGTAAGTACAAAACCCCTAACACCAAATAAAGACTATAGAAATTAGTAACGTTTAATTAAAAAAATCTAATAGTAGATAACAGCAAAACTTTTGTTTCACACAAAAGATATCTGTTGAGTGAAAAATACTGTCACTTGACTGGAGATTATAAAAAAATACTATTTCACAGATTTTCTCCTAGTCTATTTGCAAAATGACAATATAATCACAACCTAAACTTCCAGTAAACTTTTTTTAAAAAAACCCAGAGTTCTAGATGAAGCAAATTATCACCTTCTGACAAGTTGTGCGTATAGAAATCCTTCCCATGGTACTAAAAAACGCCACTGAATTGCATCCTGTAAAGTGAACCTTCTAGCAGCTTAATTTGAAAGTGAGGCAGATAACCCTAATAATAAAAATAAAGGTGGAACCTCACAATTAGTTCATTTAATCATACCACAACACAATTTTTATGAAAATGTAATTTGATTCCTGTATTCTCCTCCGTGTGGCGTTTATCTGTGCAATGCTCGTGATACCAATTTCTAAAGCACCAGGCACACTTGGATACAAATATAGCCGAGAAAGGATTAGTTCCCTATTTACAATGAGGAAAGTGATCCAACTGGAAACTTTGCTGCCTAAATTCATAGCACAGACTGTGATGAGAAGGACTACTGTGCCTCATGTTAACTATACGGCAAAAGGATGTTAAATGGACTGCTGAGCAAACAAGGTAATATATTTCAAAATTACTTCTTCCACAGTTGGCACAGTGAACAAGATTCACCCCAATGCAATTTCACTGAAGACAATAGACTCAAATGTTATGAATATTTAAAACATCTAACCACATACAAACCTAGATCAACATTAAATTAACTTAGAGAAAAAAAAGGTAATTTAAATTAAAAAAAACCCTCAACAATAAATTAACACAGACAAAAATAGAAATATTTGACACTAAAACTAAGCTACTGAGGCAACGTTTAAAAGTGTCTGTAAAAGCACAGGATGAAACTTGAATGCACCAATTGGCTGCAACTCCTCTCTGTCCTCATCTCTTGAAGGCTTCCAGATTCTGATTTTCACCTCTCATGGAAATCATCGGAGCTGATGAAGACTTTGAGATGAGTAAGGCAACTTACCAAAAGCCTGGCTGTTAGGAATGTTATAACTGAACCTCAGCTGCAAAGCAACAACAGCTGCAAGCATGCATCTGCATCTGTAACAACCACTACACTTTAAGTACAATTCCAGGCTTAGAGCTGAAGTAGCAACTGCTTCATCTCAAGTTAAACCTCTACACCATCATTTAGACCCCTTCCCACTTTTAAAAATTTCCTGTATTCTCAGAACTAGCATACAATGCTCCTGTTTAAACCCTCTATTTATGTCATGAAAAAAATAGCAATAATCTTTCCTCTCCAGCTTCCACTTAAACCTCAAACTGCCATTTTTAGGGTTTTAGGCCCTAGCAGATTCTTTTCTTCTATTAAATTAAATCAAGTGCTATTTCCATGATAGATTGCATCGCTTCAAAGACTTGGAAATGTTAGATAAGGTGAAGAGTCAGAGAAAAGCTATTGGGAGTTTACCTGAGAGGCTGTTCCAAAAATACCACACATGCACGCTTTGATATTAGCGACTAAAGCCCTTAAATTGTTCCCCAAAGCCCATCTTTGCCATAATACCTACAAAATTCTTGAGAACAATTAGCCAGCTGATGTGCTGTAAGCTTCTTATACCATTTATAAACGACTTGCTACACCCTCACACTCCACTCCCCCCACGGCTGTCTGTCTCTAACCAAACTTCAGACTGCAAGAGCTCTGCAGAACAAATCACCTCTACCGCGCCTGTGCAAGGATCGCAGCGTAAGCCCTGGCTCTAGACACTCAGTACAAAAGGTAATAAGAAATGTCATCGCGACGGCAACAGGGTTTAGATCACCTTCGTTCTTACAATTTCAGATGAACTAAGTTTATCTTGAGAGGTTCAGACTGTGGAAGAAACGCATTGAAGCAGACCAAGATAGGACTGAAACGCGCTTTGTAACAGGGCTCTCAACCCAAAACCAGGCAGCCACAGCAGAGGATTCTTCCCCATCCTCCCCAGGAGCAGGTACACGCACACACCCCTATGAGGAACTGATGTCTATCAGCAATGAGGGCGGACAAGTACAAGCCATGCCAGGAGTGCCCCATCCTGCTGCGCGCCCTTTTCTCCACTGTTTCCTCCGGGGCAGCATCACAAGACTTGACTGGAGTAAATGTGGACGGGCAGCAAGCAGGAGGGTCTGTGGCAATCGCTGCGCGTGACAGGGCAGAGACACAACACAAGCTGTTCTGCTCCAGGGCTGGGGCTCACAGCAGACCAGGGAGGAGGGTATGGGTGTGCTTGCGGGAGGGACAGGGGAGAGCACTCAAGAGAGGATGATCTTGATCTCTAACAACAGTACACCCAAAACCATTTAACAAAAGCAGTCCTCCCTCTGGCCAAGAGAATTACCCCAATTATAAACAAATCAAATGACTTTTCCCTACTATTTTTTCATTCCCAGTATGACTAACAGTACACGCCAACTGTAACACAGGAGCCCCCAGAACCCCCCAGGCTCACAGCAGTGCAATGCACCGACTGGAAGCACAACGAAGGAAGCGAACTGCGGCCGGTCACGGTGCGTAACCTGCTCTCAGACCAGAGGTGTGATGGAGGGATAGCCCTGTACCAGGGATGGGGTGAGAGAAGATGATGCAGACCGTAACCCATTATTACAGGAATAGTTCGCTTTAGTTCGCTTTAGTTCGCTTTCATTTTCCAATATAGCATCAGTAAAAAGACAAGGATATTCTTTAGGAAAAACTAATCAATTTGAGGGCCATACTGCCTTCTTAACAGCACTACAGTACTCAAAAGCATTTAATCTAAGCTAGCTTGAAAAAGCTGTGGTCAATGAGACTTTGTTTGGCCAGTTAGATATGCGTTTGCCAACAGGATTTAGCTCCTGCTATATTCAAACCATCTTTAATCCCATGAAGGCTAAAGAAAAATGTCTCTGATTTAGCTCTGTGCACTTATGAATAACTCAAATACTACAGTTAAATTTACGACATAGTTCCCTTAGCTGTTTAGAAGACAATTGTTTTCTTTCCTTTCCCCTTAAGTTCTAGTATGTAAAATATCAGAAGAATTTAGAATTAAAAAAAAAAAAGGGGGGGACGTTATTTTTAAAGTTGTTCTTGAGAAAATTTCCACATACAAAACCGTGGCATTTCTCCACTGGTTTCAGAATAATTTTCACATGTTGGCATCATCTTCAAGTAGCTGCCACAACTCTGGTATCATAAAGCGACATGTATTTTCTCTTAGCTTATCAAAACACATTTTATTTAACTGCTAAATTTGGTCTGATCCAAGTTTTTCTTCTAACTTCACAACAAACAGGAAAATGCAGATGCCATATTCTGATCACACACACGCATCCTACCAGAGAAATGGGGCACGGAAGCCAGATCAGTCCTCCTAAGCGTACGACTGTTCAGATCACATCGCTGCACTCACGGCTCAGTAAGACTCTAAGTTCACACTAAAATGTTCACATTGTTCACTACTGCCCTAGAAGTCCTGTCTAGGTAGCACTGAAAAACAAATTGTTTGGCCCCTTCTGTTACGATGCTGGAACATTGTGTCAATATACTTTGGCATATATTAAAAAATCCCTGTAATATACCATATACTGTGACATTTCCACTTCAGATCTATCATTTACATGTGAAGCACGAATCTTGAAAGAACCCAGTAAAGCTGTAAGAAAGACTACATTTTGCCGGAGCTCTCAGACACCCACTCCATTCAGTCACACCAGCTGGAGAGGTAAGTGTCAAGATACAGCTTTATTCTTGAAAATGAAGATGGAGGTGAAACTCCACAGCCTCCTCCACAGCAACAATTTTTTAAAGTGAAATCACAATGATATGTGCTCCTGATTCTTCTGTGTCAGCAGCATTTCTCAGAAACCTTTTTGCAAATCTGGACATCTTAAAATCATATTTAACTTATTTTGCAATTTGTCCCTGCACTTTCCAGTCCAACTGATAGGGTCTTAGACATGACATCCATTGGAAGATCTTTTGCTCCTAGAGGTAGAGGAGTCCTTAGCTACCCTCTGTCTAGCGCAAGAGGCGCAAATAGCCCCCGAGAGACGCTTAAGCCCCTTCTGAAAGACACTGTTGGAGAGACTGTAAATGACACAGTTGCAGAAACTGTTGCTAATGGCAAGCCAAGTGGTCAAGAAGGACGCAACGCGGTTACTGTAGACATTGGAGCTCTCCAGCAGAAAATAGATTATGTAGGGCAACCAGAGGATGTAGAAGACACTGGTGATGCGGAAAAGAACCATGGCATAGCGCTTGTCCGGGCAGGGCTGCGCCTCCCCGGCCTCCCCGTCCTGAGAGCTGAAGCGCACTCGCCTCTCGTTGATCTCCTTGGTGTGCTGCTGGCAGATGCGGAAGATGTTGAAGTAAGTGAAGCAGACGATGAAAGCAGCCGGGGCATACAGCATCACCACGATGAAGAGGGTAAAATAGGGATCGGTGTTCCAGGAACTGGCACACCACTGAAACACATCCCCGTGATATCCAGGCTTTCCCCAGTGAAAGGAGGGTAAGAACACCAGGCAGGAGTACAGCCAAATGATCAGTATGCAGATTCGAAGTCTCCATGGGGTAACGAGCGTGTTGTAGGTCAGTGGCTTCGTGATGGCAATGTATCTGTCAATACTAATGCACGCCAAAGAGGCCATGGAGACGCTTTTCAGCACCGACACCACGTAACCAAAGATTTGGCAAACCAAGGACTCACTTAAAACAATAGGGTAGTGCAGCAGAGACAAAGAAGGCACCAGACAGCTCACGCCCACCAGGAGGTCAGCATACGCCATAGTCTGGATGAAGTAGCTGGTGGTGTGGTGGTTCAGCAGAGGTGCACAGTGGAAGACAAATATGACAATAATGTTGCCCGAAATAATCAGCACCATGAGGAACACAATAATAACCACTTCCAGGAGGCAAAAATTGATGGTCTCCAAATAGCTAATGGCCAGGAGACAGAACGGCCGGCCACTCTGGTTGCCAACCAAGGAGGAGTTCATCTTGAGCACTGCAGTGATCTCTCTACTTCATGCTCCTGCCTGCTGCCTGCAGCCACTCCAGGCAGCTGCTGTCATTGCGGCTGGTGCTGTGTGTGTGTAGCAATGTCAAAACTGGAGCTCCAGTCCCCAGGGCTGCTCCAGATGCTGCTGCTGTGCATTGTCTGCAGCACAATTCCCCTTTAAATCCGGCTCCCCGCCGCTACCGCTGCACCGGGACCCAGCAGCAGTCATGTCACCAACTTCACACACGCACACGGGAGACAGAGGGCTGATATTAAAGCCCTCCTGGGTGGGCTGCCTCGCCGAGGAGGGATGAGGGATTGGGGGGGGAAGAGGGAGAAGGTACCTTCACCGAGTCAGGACGAGAGTCCTCCCAAAGGCTGACAGAAGAGAAGGGGAAAGTGTTTTACAGAACCGCCTCTCCCGCCGCGCTCCCTGCCACCTCCATCGCCACCCCTCCTTCCCCACGCCCTGCTACAGCGCTTCCCCGCCGCCGCCTGCCCCCGCTCCCTGCCTGGCTCCCGCTGCGCATCCTTCCCCCCCGGTCCCTTGTCCCTTCCCCACGCTCTCGGCCCCGGGGCGCCGGGCTCCGGCCGGAGGGCAGGGCAGGGCGGGGAGGCTCAGGCGGGCCAAGCAGCCTTCCCCGAAAAATTCCTGCCGCCGGCCATCCAGGCGGAGGGCTGGGCGGCGGGGAGGGGAGGGGGGGGGGGGTCCAGCCTTTCTCTCCTGGCTCCATTTTGCACGATCGCTTTTGTTCACCGCCTCCTCCCGGACCGCGCCGCTCCGACCCCCCCCCCCCCCCCCCCGCTCCGCGGCCGCTCAGCCGCCGCCCCCCCCCCCCCCCCCCCGCCCCGCCCGGCCCGGGGCTCAGCCCTGCCCCGCCGCCCCGGCCCCTACCTGCCGCAGGGGGCGAACAAAAGCCCGGGAGCATCCTCGGCCGAGCGCCGGCACGGGCGGCGTGTGCTCCGGCCGCGGCGATGCGGAGCCGGGGGGAGGGGACGGCGGGGAGGAAGGGGAGGGAGGCGGGCAGGAGCGCGGAGGAGGGCGCGGCGCCGGCGGGGACCCGGCGGGGAGCGGGGCCGCAGCCCCCCGGGCCGCTCCCCCTCGGCCCGCCCCAGCGCCGGGCCCGGCCCCGGGCCGTAGCCGGAGGGTGGGGAAGGGGGAACCCGGCAGCGCCGGCCGCAGCCTGGGAAACGCGGGGTTTCCACTCCAAACGGATTTCACGGGTGGCCGATGGCGGTGGGTGCCTCACCCGGCGCGACCCCGCAGCCTCCGGGAGAACGAGTGGGTCCCCGCGCCCCGCACCGGGCGGCGGCGGCAGGCTCTGCCCTCGCACGCCTGGTCCTGCAGACAGACGCACACCCACGCCCTGGTCCTGCAGACAGACAGACAGACAGACAGACACCCACCGCACACCCCTGCTCCTCCTCTCAGCACCTCTCTCTGCACGGCAAATGACAGCCGCCCAAAGCAAGGACGTGGATTCTAACGTTTAGGCGTAATCTGAGGCTTTTCCATCCCAGCCCTTTTGGGGAAATGCTTATTCTGGAATAAACGCGTCTTTCCTAGGTGTAGTTTGCGTTGCTTCGGAGACACTTGAAACCACAGGCCAAGTTGGGAATGTGTCCCACCATCAATCCCGACGCTGCTCCAGGCAGGTAAGCACCTCCTGCATACGTGTGCACCACACGGCATCGCTAACCCCGACAGCCCTCGACACAACCTACACCAAACTAGAAAAACCAACGACATTCCAGAAGGCAAACAGGCAAGAGAATCACAACAAAGCACTTCACTTGTACCCACACCACAAGTTAATACCATCCCGCACATTTAACCAGAAAAACCTCTTCGAAGCGTATGAGGTGAAGACGTCATAACAGGGTACCAGTATCTTGTTGTTTGTCAAGAGTGTTTTACTCACTTGACATGCCAGAAAACACCTTTCTGTGGTATGTGCGAACTCATTCTCTGACCTGGATACCAGACTGCTCCACTGCCACGGCTTAGGACAGGCCCATCGCTACCGGAATCGGTCTTTAAACTGATCAAACCAGTAAGAGACTGGAATGAGGCTCTTCAGCAATTAAAGTCCTTTTGTCAAAAACGAAAGCGTGCAGCTGGCATCCTTACAAGCATAAGTCCACACACGGAATGCAACTGACACCAAAAATCCAAAGGTTTCAGTTACCCTAAGCTAAACATTTGTCATTCTGTGGAATATCTAATGGAAAATGAATCGCAGCCAAAGGGATAGACCTTAAAGCAGTCACTGCAACACTTGGGATTTTAGCTAACCTGTAAGTAGGAAAAAACCATTTTACGATGTATTGGTCAAAAGCCGTGCTGGACAACAGGATGACTTGGCAGATTTTTAGTTAGTCTTGTGCAAAAGCCTGAAAACAAAAACGTGGGGTTTCTGCCCTATCTTTACCCCAAAAAAGATCCCTTTACTATTGTCCTTCATTTTTGTTACAATTTATGGCATTTCTACTCATGGCAATTGAAGTACTAGAACTGTAGCTAGGAAACAAACTTTGAATTAAATTTAGGCAATGTTATTGTGGTTACACAAAAAACAAGCTATGATTGAATTACTGCTGTAGAAATGATCTCCTATCTTTCCAAAGCAGAGAATAATTTACATACCAATTGATTCAAACAGTATTTCTGGATCCGTAGGCATGAAAGGACACATTATAAACATCCTTAAGAAGACAACAGACATTGAATTTTAAATATATCTCAGATACATAAAAGCAAGGTAGCACTGGACATGGTGCGACCGACCAAAACAACATCTGGTTGCTGAAATTTCAAAACGAAAGATGCTCCACCAAATCAAAACACCCTTCAACATTTAGATTTTTTTATTAAAAGTACCAGCTTAACTCCTGTACAGCTGACAGGTATTTCTGTAGAAGGGAGATATCTGTTTTTTCCCTGAACTGACATTTTATTGTTTCTCAAAAGCTGTGAGTAGTAACCCTATTCCAAGTTCACCCCAACTCACTCCTGCTTGCTTAAAACACCCAAGCCCAAACCAGCAATATCTGAAGTTAATTCTCTCAGGCACCCCTGCACCAGAAGCCAGGCTGCAGCGGCCCAAGGGTGTAAACCACAACTGGAAGGTAACTGGGCTGGAGACAGACCTGCCTGCCCCCCCAGCTCTCTGGCCAAGTGCACCACCAGCCTCCCGAGAACCACTCCTACGAGACAATAAAACGCGGGGTTCAGGTGGCTGAGGTCTGAGAGAGACTGAAAACATCTCCATACAGCGATACAATACAACCTCATCTAAGACTACTAAACGGTATTCAAGAAATCATTCAAAGTTACAACAAGAACTCTTGGGAAAACGACTGCTTGTAAAAGATAATTACACTTTTATCACCATGTGATCAAAACTAATCAAACAAGGGATCTAGAGGTTCAGGCACACTGACAGCAAGGCTACATCATTCTTCTTACACCATGATTCACAGATAAACGTTAGGTTTAATTTCAGCTGATCATACACAGTTGTGGCCCTTTGTACTCCTGAAAATAAAATGCATTCTTAATTTATATGAACATATGGAAATGTGATTGTGATACAAGTGGAAAATAAGTGTTAACCACCCACAGCTAAAGTACTGTGACATTTTATGCCACTGATGAAGCAACACATTCAGTCAACTAATGATAGTGACATTTTAATCTATTTCTTTATTAAAAACAAGTATCATTTGCACCAAGACAGATGAGTATATTTGGTAGAACTTCTGCGTACTGTAATCCTCTACTCGGGGAGACAAAAAAGTGGGAAGATGAGAAAGTGTGTAGCAAGAGTCCTGCTATAAAAAGCCTAGAACAAATTAATCTCTTACCAGGCCTAAAATTTCTACCAGAAATGGTGACCCCGGGGTAACATTCCAGAATACTCCCCCTGACACTGGATTTATTTTCTTTTTTTTTAAATGATTTTATTTGTGCCACAAGATGTCCCTCTCACATCGTAATTTTCTTAATATAGAGTATTTATCTGGTACAACAGTTCATGGGTTTTCCCTTTCGACATTAGTTCCTCCCACACAGACCTACATCCAAAAGCTTTTTTCTACTCAATATTGTAAATGTCAGGTTCTTAAAATTTTGGTATTAGGACGTACTTCACTGAGAGATCACCACTGATCTGCGAGATTCAGTAGTTGTATTATGCTTTTTAAAAACCTTGTCTGAAAAATGGCTATTGTCTATTTTGCTTTGTATCATTTTAAGTTTTCTACTCAACAATATTTTCCATCCACCTATGACTGTCTAAAACATGAAGCAGTTTTCCTGCAGGTATCCATTACCACCTGCAACGAGTCCCCATGTCTCTTCTGCTACCTTGCCGTGGCTGGAAGCCTAAGATTAACAGCCATAGCCATGATTGCCAAAAGTCCTACCAGGAACAGATGCCTCTCAAAAGGATTGTCTAGATCATTTTACCTAGAGTTTGCTTTCTGTCCCCAGTAGGGACATGACCTTAATTCACTGGGCTGGCTTTCATCCACACTCCCTACCACAAGCACGGCAATCTGGAGATCCTAAAAGCTTTATTACTGCACACAGATGGTGTGCAAATTCTCAAAAGTAATTTATGGAAGCACCACAATGGTGAAACTTAAGACACTACCACAGTAACAAAAGCCCAGAGTACAAAAGCCCAGCTCGTGTTTATCAAAGAAGTAAGGAGCAAATCATTAATAAACACTGTCAGGATGACTAGAACGAGCACACCTTGAGGCACGGTTTCAACGCCATTTGTAACGTACAAGTCGGACTCGAGAACAGACCTAGACACAGCCTTCATGGGTTGAACACAACAGAAGACGTTTCCTTTTCAATCATTCAGTAGCCACACATCAACTGTAAACAAAAAAATACCCTTGCAGCAGTTAATTTGCAAAAGAAAGCAAAAACCACAGCTATGCTGAGCACCAGGGGCCAGAACTGCACAGGAAAGCAAACATCAGAAGAAATACTGGGGCGCCTGCATCCGACACCCTGTGCACAAGGGAAAAAAAAAAAAAACCCTGAAAGAGGCCAGAAGCTTTTGAAGCAGCTGTCACCACAGATCCTTATTAATTTGGGACTGTGCTGCCGCATGGGGTCACGAGAAGCCTGACAGAAATCAAACACAGCTACAGGAATAGAGGTCAACATTAAGAGAGAAGGGGCACTGGATTATGAGTACCCAAACAGGCTTACTGCATCTCCTACTTGCACTGAAGAGCAAAGGTTTTACATCAACTCCTTGGGCTCCTGCACTACGCCACAGCAGCTCTCCTCAGATAAGCCATTTTCAATGCATGGTTATGCAAATAATCGCATTCTTGCCAGGGAAGAATTTGTGTTAGTGACACGCAAAACATGGCGAAGCATTTACAAGGACAGTAAAGCAATATATTAGGAGACACTTGCTGCAACATAATTAACAATTTTTTTCTCCCCCCAGACACTTTTGCTCCTGTGCGCTGCTGCACGTTGACTGTAACTGAGCTGCTATTTTAAGGGCAGTAAGGATTAGTCACATTATAACTCTGAAATTTTCAAATAATCAGTGAAAGGCATGAAAATAAGAAATTAAGGCCGAAGTGCTGTCCAGCATTATTATACTGTTCGCATATACTATATAGAATGGGTCTACAACCGTTGGGTCTCGAATTCATGTTCTCATCGGCCTCCCAAACAATCTTTGCATTCTTTGCCTACTCTCACCTTCCGTACTGCCACACGGCCACCGATAACCTTTTCTGAAAGCTCACACTTCTTCCACCGCCTGCAGACTGAAGAAATCACAGTTCCACTGTGAACCAACTGGCCGCTTCTGCTCCCAAAGCGCCAACCTTTGGCCGTTCTACAGAAACAGTCACAGCCCACGTTCATATTTAAGCCACAGCAAGGCAAACGGCCACAGCAGTGGTCTAATACAGCACTTCCAGATGAAAGGAGACTTCATTTTCATTTGCTTGAGCTGGTTATTGTGGCATGCTGGTAGCATACTACAGACCTCATATGGCTACAGCAGAGCCTGAAAACAGTCTTTTGGCACTCATTTTCTTTCATTGCTTAATTTCTTAATTAGTTTCCACGCTGAATGACCACTGCAGGGAGAGCCTGTCCCTTTACTGCAGAACACAGTGCTGGATCAGCCCACTCTCCCTTTTACTTGGACGCTAGAGATGCTTCCAACACATTAGATCCACGTTATTCCCTTTGTCTCTGCCAAATGTGAGCGAGCAGAAAGGTTTCACAGATTTAAAAATGAAATGTCACACCATTCCTTTCTAGCTCACAAAGACAGCAGCAGTACGTGTCACCGACTGTGCCACAAAGAGATCATCGCTTCCATTCTGATACCAAAAGATTGAAACAGAGAAACAAGCGACACTGTCAACTACTCACCAGGCAATTAAAATAACACAACAGGGTAACTGTGATACACGCCTTGCCAGAGCACTCAACCTCCATGTTATTTGTATGATTTATTCACCATAAAACCCAAGTTACAGTTCTACAATGCATGTGCCAATATTAAGGAATTCAGATCAAGTTTCTTCTACATCCAGTAAGTATGTGAAACTACTTACGGCAGAACATTTTTAGCTAATCTAACATGATTCATTCAAATCACGTAGGATCCTTCCTGCATGATTCCAGCAGAAACAGAGTTTAATTTCAGAAACCCTCTTGCCCTCAGAACAAGGTCTTTAATTGCTCCTCACCAATCTGTGCCATCAGAACGTAGATACACAAAGGCTGATTCAGTTGTTTTGCTTTTTTAACTGGTGAATAATTAATTTCTATTTGTACTAAAGTTTCATCATTAATAATTTCTAATACAGTCCTTCTAGACATGCATGTTTGATGCAAGCAGTAAAATGCAACGTATGTATACAGATAATAGTCAACTCCAAATTAACACACCAGTTCTCTGGATAAGGAACTGACATTTGTAAATCTAGAACTGAGAAAAAACAAATGATGGTTGTATATATGATTTTTATTTATTTTCCTAGGTTACTGAGGTCAGTATTCAAGATGAGACACTAAAAAACTGCCGTCTAGTGCAAAAATGTCCAAAGTGTTCTGTTTGTTCTACCAAAGAAAGGCTGCAATTTCAACTAGCGTTGGATTTTTAGCATAAATATTGACAATACAGCAAAATTCAGCTTTCATTCAGGAAAGCCAAACAAGCAAAGGAAATGAGCTCCCTGAATCTGTCAATTATGAAAGCAATTAATAGAATACTAATTTTTGAGAAACTCAGAACTCAGATGAGCGAAACAGAAGTAGGACTATTAAAAAGAAAGCACTCTAAGCAGAGATAATGGCACAACTAGCAGCGCACGCTAGGGTTTTTTGTTGGAGGGAAGATTGAATTATACTCATTAGTTGATACTATATTCAGACACACTCATGAACCTTTAAAGCAAAAAAAGGTGCACACTTGGAAGTCTATTTCCATTCCTCAAGATATGCAGGGGAAAAAGATGAAAAAAAGCATTCTACCTTTGTGATGAGAATTCGGTACTTCTCCACCAGGTGATCGTTATTGTGACACCCTGCCAGCAACTGCCACACTTCTCCTCTCAGGGCCTCAGGGACACCGCTTCTCACCAACGCCGACAAGGTCTTTGGCCTCACACTCAAATTGAGGTGCCTGGGTGCAGGTGAAGGCATTGTTACTATTATCCAAATACAAATAAACAAGTACATGAGCCACAACTGATGCGTAACATCAAACATGTCAAGTGACGGGAATTTCAAGACAGTCCGTATGTTGCCAGAGTGAAATGCAAGTTATGGAAAAAAAAAAAAAAAAAACAATAAACCAAACAAAACCAGATTTGGAAAAGCAAAACTATTTCCTTGATTCCTATTAAATTTAAATATAATATAAATACATAAAGCACTCAACAAGCTAAAACACTCCAGCAAAGCTAGAGCTAGAGGACAGACACCACACTGTAAGATTCCAAGCTCAAACTACACCAAAATAAGAATTAGTTTGCACAAGCATATACTGTTCTCTAGACTTCCTACACCCAAGCAGGCAGGTAACCTTCTAGGTGAGGGAGGGAGAGAAAACAGACAAACAGAGCTGTAAAAAAACCCAACCCTCACATGATGATCTAACTACATCCATGTATTTGAGCAGCTTCCATGGTACAAGCTAGTCCCATTTAAACAGTTTTTTCCAGTGAGACCGGTGACAGCTCATAAATTACGGCACTGTAAGTCGTAAAAACTAAACCTACGTATAACTTATGCAGTTACAGAGAGTTAAGATGAACAATCTATTCGTGGCTTATACATAAAATCCCCAAAAGGCAGAGGCCTTCCATCAAAGAAATCACAAATTTTCTGCAGTGACTAAGAAACAAACTTCTAGGTACAATGATTCAGAGGGCTGATAGACATAGCCAGGCAAAAAACTCAGCTTCTGTCCTACTGAGTGCATCAGCTTATTAACAATAACCTGGCATTTAACAATGTTTGTTTACAGTCTAACAGATATGTAGATGATCATTTCACACAGACTGGGACTCCTTGTTGCCTTTCTGCAGTCTACAGTGTTCCAACACAGCAATCTGGAGACCAGCAACGCGGACACTGAAATCAGGAGATATTGCACAGAACCTAGTACCATAATGTCCTCCTTCACTTTGCTTTCTCTAAACAAAATCAACTATAACAAAAATAATATTTACATAATAATTACATTTATATCTCTATACAGGCATATCTACAGACTTATGTATCATGTACTTATAGAACTTTTATTACACCTTTATAATATATAAATATATAAAACATTTATACAAAATACTTGTTATATACAAAACATTCAAATTCTTTGTAAAGGCCTATAAAACTGCTTTGCCTTAATCTCAGACCAGAGTACAACAGTAATTCCAGTGAATACAGCCATGAACTGTAAAGGCTGTAGGCTAAAAGCCACACACTACTAGATTCTTCCAAACTATTTTGAAATGAGAAAATTATGTGACTCAGCAGTTATGAAATATAAGCCAAATATTATTTAGAAATCACAAAATACCAATGCATATTTAATTACCATAAAATCTGATTACAGGATTCTAAAGAAACTGGCATGAAACTACCTGAACTCTGATTTTTTTGATTTTCAATCCTCTTATGTTAAAAGCTAAAGGATCATTACTTCCAAATACTCGTTTTTAGTTAAGAAGGAAAGCCCTTTAACACATATTAAAGTTGTTGCCAGCATTAGCACAGAAGCACTTCATATCCTCTTAGAGCTGCCAAAACACTTTCAATGGGAGTCAGGTGGCTTAATTATCTTTGAGCCCTTGGAAGAATTACAAAAAAATTCAAGTTGAAAGAACCTTTTCTCATAGCAGCAGATGCATAGAGCTCATCTGTTAAAGATACTTCTACAAGTCTAGGAGAGGGAGAGAAAAGGGATCATACGGTATTTTACCACAGCCTTCCCCTTCTGATGAGTGTGTCCATTTCCAATACCCGCTTTCTTACCAAATCAGTGCAATATATCGGTGCAAAACCGCACTGGAAGTAAAAGTATCTATTCAAGTAAGTACTAAGTAATTGCAGAAAATAACGCCAAATTGTTATAACCTTAATTTAAACAGAATCCTGGCTAAGTGGTCACAGCAACACTTTTCCTCACCTAAAGTGCGTGACTTACTCTAATCTCTGCTGCCCTACTCCTTACATCCAACATTCTATTCAGATCTTCGATTCGCTGTGCACCCCTTACCCTGCTCCTCCATAACATTAAGAAGCAGAAGCAACAACTAAAGCCAGAGTAAAAATGTAGCATATTTGAGCTCAATCTGATGTTGTGCCTGTCATCCTCCCCTTTGTGAAAAAAAATAAAAAAATTAAAAAATACTGAATTTTGCAATAATCAGCATCACTTTCTTAGAACTGCTCAGACTACTTCAACACGAATAAAAGATCCTTCATGAAAGAAGGACAGGTGTTGCATTAGCAACTTGACTGTCAAGAAAAACTCTTCTTTTAAATTGGCATTTTCTAGGAAAAAAACCAGAAGAGCTCATGTACTTCCTTCTTGGCAGGCTCTGGAGCCATCTTCCTTTAGATAAGGGAGGAGAAGCAGCTTCACTATCCAAGTACAAATCTCCCATATTCTTAAGCTACAGCTAGTAAGATATGACAGCTGCAGGAAAAATTGGCTGTGAACAACATCAGAATTACAAAGAGGAATGGAAGTGATCTGTGCAAAATAAAGACAGAGTGCGGAATTTTCTCTACACTACTTAGTTTAGGTTTTTCTTTAACAAAATCCCAGTGAAACTCGCAGATATGTAAAATACTCATCTTAAAAGATAACCACCTAAAGACACAGCATGAGTGAATTTCTATACAGTATTTAAGCATGCACTCAAAAAGGAAAATACTTAAAACACCCTCTGAAAAAATCAGAAAACACAAAGCCAGAGAATAAAGGGTGTTATGGGGATGAAAGACGACTAAATCCATACTAATCTCACCTCAACTGGCTCCTGGAAACAACAAAAACTCCAAGCAGAAGGAGCAAACAGAATGAGAACATTCAGAATTGTGATTTTCAAAACGCGATTCTGCCACTTACCATTTGGACAGCAGCTCTCCCCACGTCTCAAGAATTTTTTCTGCACACTCTTTGGAAACATCTCCAGAACCACTTAAGAGTGGTTCATCATTGTCTGCCAACAGAGCAGAGAAGATGCTATGAGATCAATAGCCATTACTCTACCTCTACAGATTTAAATGTTGATCTTTTTAACTGCATCAGTGTGTGGCAAGAACTCCCCCCTCATTTGAGGCCGCAGTGCTTGTGTGCTCAACACCGAGAAGGCAGAAGTAGACTCTTCTTGGAGCTGTGCAGTGATGTAACAAGAGGCAGAAGACAAGCAGCAGCATGTGAAATTCTGGATTAAAAAAAAAAAAAAAACCAACCCAGGAAAACAAGTTACCACAAGGGTGGTCAAACCAATACAAGGGCCCAGAGAGCTTACGGAAACTTCATCTTTGGAGACAAGTCAAAACACAAGAGGACGAGGCCTCGAACAACCTATCTGGCTGGATTCACACTGAGTGGGAGGCAGGATTAGAGACCTCCAGAGGTCCCTTCCCACCGAAGTAATTCTGTTATTCTACCCTAAACTTTTGGAAGACTACAAAAATTTTCAAAGAGCACCATTTCCTGTACGTGAAAAGCTACAACACTATAAAAGCAAAAAAGACAATAAAAGCAACGTGGTTCCACTGAGCAGCTGCAGACTTGCCATGTTGTTGCAGATCCACGAAAACACACGAGGTATTTTACTTCAGCTCTTTTGTACTTTTACTTTGAAAGCTAGTACTTTTTGATAACTTCCTTGGCTTAAATTAAACAGGTTTTTGAATGAAATGCATTCAAAAATGCGGTGGAGGAGGAGGATCAGCTTAATCACAGTAACGCTTTTTGAAACCCCTACTGATGTACTCCCAGATATTTTTAAGCACTCACAGCAAGTATCATACACAAAAGCTACATTTCACCGATCAGTAGTCAACACTGGTTTTGCATTATTGAGGAAATACATTCTTTTTCATTAAACCTATGCTTTCTCAGCTGACACCTGAAATTGTCAGTCAACTCTGGCAATGCTGCAAGTCGTATCAATTGTCAACCAAACACACGTACCTTCCTGGTCTAGAAAAGAACAGCACGTGGCTCAGCGTAGTGGTTAGAGGTTGCTAATGAGTAACACTTTCCAAAGCAGTTAACCTTCACACCAACTTTCCCCTCCTTCCTGCCCTGCCCCAAAAAGGGAAATTAAAGGACAAAAGCGAAACAATTCACCCAAGGCCACATAGAAGGCCAGCAGAAGAAGTGAAAAAACAGAAGCTCAAGTCATCTACATTTCAGCTCAGAGCTGTAAGGCCAGATGTCCATACACTCAGAACTAGTCCATATTTTGGTTTAAGAGAATTTTTAAAAAGCAGAAAAAAGATCTTGAAGCAGCGTTAAGTTTCAAGCTGGGCAGGTCCTGGCACAGTTTTATGTATTACAGATGTCTACACTCGCCTCCTCACTAAAACATGCTGCTTGCCTGTATTTCCAAATAATATCAGCTTCTCATTTTTACTGTCGAATATGTTCACAGCTGGTCGGGGAGGGGCAGAAACTACATGATAACCCCAAATTTTTAGGAGCCTCTTTTCACATTGTTCCAAATATTTCACACTGGAGGCTTCACGAGGCCTGGGCCGAGAAAAGTACGGGCACAGAAGTGTCAGACAAGGGAGAGGCTGATCCAGGAATGCAGGGGTACTGGTTATTGAGTACTCACAGCATTAAAGCAAGAAAAAACCAAAGCATCAGTAGGCCAGATTCTGATTGGAAAGGATTCGACATGTTTCATAACTATATTATTTACCGATTGCCCCTTCGCTCAAAGGCTGCGAAGCGTACAACCCACTTCTTACCTTCCTCTTCATCATCCTCTGGAGGAGAAGGAATCATCGAGCCCTGTGACCCAGACTGGGGCAGACGAAGAGAGGGGCTCGCTGTAGTTTTTCTTCTCTCCCTTTCTGATTCACTTTCTAGGCACACAACTTCATATAACGTGTCCGAGTTATTCTTTCTGTCCTTTTGCTTTATCTAAGAAACAACAAGTTTCATTTTACTCAGAAAAGCTACACAAATATCCAGATTACTTCCTAAGGGTCTACCTTCTCTTTCTGGAATAGGAGAGCTGAGAATTTTCGTCACATTCTGCAGTGAGGAATGTTCAATCCTCGCAGCGTGCCTAACGCACCATGCCGGCCTGCAAGCGCTTCTGCCCCCAGTGCCGCAGAACGAGCCGTGAGCACACCGCACCCAAAAGGCACCAATCTGTTACAGCAGAAGTGTCATTCGGGTCTGCCACACACAGGTAGCTCATCTTTTAAACCATAAATGGACTGGACACAAACGCACAGATTTTTAAAGCTGTAAAAGCATCTGTCCAACAAACCCTCTAAGAGGGGAAGGTTCCTTCACGTGAAGCAACTCTGCCTTTATTTAAAGATAGTGGAAAGTTAAAAGGAAAACCTTTAAAATTATGTCCCATTTCCTTCTTTAACTTTCTAGGGATACTGACGGTGGCAAAAGGAGAGTTATAATAAAAATTCTTCACATTTCTTTTTCCACCACGGCAACTGTCTTTAGCCATGCTTCCAAGTCATATATCTGTGTATACATTGCTGCAGAAACACAAATTGTTGAGTCCCAACGTCTGTTATGGGGCTCTGCTTTCTCCATAATTTTCAATGCTTTGACACCTTCCTTTCCCTTAAAGGAAGACTTTTCTTTATGAAGTGGTTCTAAAATTTTAATACAGTCTTAAGGATTTAGAACGGTTTTTTTCCCACATATGAATAAAAATAGAGAGTGGAAAATGAAAAGGTGAAGAAAAGAGGGAAATAAGATATATAATTATACTCTATACTAAGCTCCCAGTGCTCAATTTTATCCTTTGGAGTATTAAAAAATGAAGAGAAATGCATCAAAACTAAAAATGACTAAATAAATGTAATCTGAGCAAATAAAATCCCTCTGCTTTCACCATTTCCGAATAAAGAAACACTGCCAAAGTAAGATAAGCCAATTCTACACAGCTGTATTTTTAATAGGCTAATCATGACTCCATAGAAACAGGTTTCCCTTCCAGGCTTATCAGGCAGTACATTCTATATTTGTTGCTTCCACTACGAATTCTGATAATCTTCCATTAGTAAACACTGGAAGCTGGATAACCTGACAGTGCCTGTGGAAAAAAGAGAATTAGCTAAGTCAAGTCACAATGCCTGTGAACTTGGTAAGACAAAAGATACAGAATTAGCTAAGTAAGATAAGCTTCCTTTAAACTGCCAAACAGAAAAGGCACCTTCTGGAGGTTGTAGAATATTTATAGCCCAACAGACTTAACTGTTCAACATCTCCATGCTCCACCTCAAAAGTATGCTAAATAAAAAGACTGATCTCATCCATGAAGAATTTTTCCACTTTAAATTTCAAAGGAAAGTTTCCAAAATGTTTATTCCTATTTTACATAAAAAATAGGACACGGACACACACACAAAAGAATCCTTAGCGAACCCCATCTTTGTTACTACCAGGATACCATTACTTGATAGTGCTTTAAGACAAGTGCAAAAAGAACTAAAAAACCCCTCTTATTTAATTCAACCCCCCCCCAAACCAACACTTATCAAGAAATAGAGACTCCAACCTTGCGTTTTTGGGCTGCACCAAGAATCACTAAACCTCGAGAAAGCACATACACACATACTGGTTTTTGCTGCTATACATTTCCATTTCTTTAAACAGGACTTTCATTTCAGAACAATAATTTCTAAAGCAGGAGAATGGCAGCTACTACAAGTACATAATCTCTTCAGCGACTTGGACCTTCAACTTTCCAGCCTTATTTTGAGACTAAGTTATTGCCTTGTACTGTTATTATCAATATCCTGGAGAGAAATAATCCTTTCCTTTTTAGTAGACAGGGTATAAAAGTAAGTTGGAAAAAACAGTAAAAGTTTTTAACAAGTTCTAGGGATTTTTTTGTGGTTGCTTGGATTTTTTTTCCCCCAGGGGAAACTCAGGGTATGTGTGAAATCTCTGCTTCCAACCCTGTACAAGGGGGAAAACAGACTTTCACAAAAAATATTTTTTTTCTAATTTCAGGTGGATGTTTGCTTATCTAAAAAAAAAAAACCAAAACAACTATGTTGGATTTGTATGACAAAATCAAGTTAGTGACATAGCAGATAGCATGTCACCAGGATTATATTAAAGCCTTTTTTCTCTTAACGCTTAATTTGACATGCTTACCTTACCATACTCTTATGCAAGCAACTCCCAGCATAGCCCTGGTTTGCAGATAGATCCTTTGTTCCTTTTATTTCTGTGGTCTGGCTGGAAAATCCATAAGCCTCTATGTAACTTCGCAGCCTCATCAAAGCTATCAAAATTTGCTTTGAAATGAGGACATCCAGCTTTTTATGGGAACTTTAGATAGCCAGCAGCAATTAGCATAATGAAGGAGAGCTTTTCAAAAATTGAAGAGCATTTATTGTACCTCTTTGATTCAGCAGCAAAATGTTGAAATATGCAATATTACATTAGGAAAGGTTTTACCAATCCCAGGGAGAAACAACCATAGTGAAATTCTGATCTGCCAACAGGCAGCAACAACTACAATTCGTGTTTACCTCCAGTGCATTTGTATTTATTCAGCATTATACCATAAACCTACACCTTAAGTCTCGAAACAATATAACTGGCCATTCCACAGTTATATCTGAAAAACAACCTTGCCAAATCCCAAACGAAGGGTAGTTTGTTTTTTTTTTTAAAGTGTTACCTGTTTCAATTTCAGGAAAAAATTTTCAGTAGAGCTACGTTTGCTGAAGGGCCAGAACAATCTCTCGTTAGGTGAGCAAACTCTGACTTTAGTCTCCAGAATGAATCGAACAGGCTCCTGAACCTCAGTTATCACCAAATCCACAGCGGTAGTCATGAACAACACTTTATCTAGAGAGAAAAACCAAAGCAACAGTATGAAAAGAAATATTTCAAACAAAATATTCCATAACCTCTTTCCTCGTAACATGAAAGAACAAAAGAAACTTTTCTGCAGAATTCAATTTTTTCCCTTAATTTAACGTCTCAAAAACCTAGAAGTATCAAATAGGAAAATAAGATAACTGTGCATTATCCACTGGAGAGTAAGGAAACTTAAAGTTTTCAAGCCAAGAAAGTAGTCTTGTTAAAAGAGAACAAAAATTTTGTTTTTTCAAATCCCACTGCAACGTATTAAAGATCTTCATTAAACATTATAAAGGATCTGCATCCTGAACTCCGCAGTGCGGATCTCTTGCCGTCTAGCCTAATCACATTTTAGTCGCTTTTGTTTTCACTGAAGTCCCACCACATTAAAGGTGGCACTTAAGACCATCTCAGCCGTGAGATGCAGAAAATTGACTATACAGTGTGATGCTCCAAAAGGAGGCAACTGGACCCAGTGACCTATGAGATCTCTTCTGGCACTAGATGATAAATTGTGTCCTTTAGGTAGGATGGCATTCAATCTACAGCAGGCTGTACCCAGCTGCACCCAGCAGCTGACTTTTATGACTTCGCCCAGCCCATTCCCATTAACTTCCCCAACCTTTGGCACGCAGCTGTGACGAGAGACTGAAAAGACGATAATTCAGCTGACATCTTAAAAGAAGTAACGACAGATCTGTTTCAGGACTCAAGAGACCAATGAAGCATCAGCTATTTTCAGATTACACTTGGGAGTGTTTTACTTTCATTTTCAAAGGTACAGGAATCCTTTTTCTTTTTTAATTAAAAACTTGGATTCAGAAATATTTGAACTGACCACAGAAACTAAGCAAAGAAGAAATCTGCCACAGTCATTTAGTCCAATTCTCAATGGGATTCTTAAGCAGCTCTAATGGTCAGCAACGCACCTGCATCCTGTCCCCACACCTGTACAGCTTCCTACTAGGATACCGTTATTCTTACAAGGTACTACACTGAACACGGGAGTTTTCTTCTAGCCTTCTGTTTTGTTTTGATTTTTATGCTACATCTGGTACCCTATTTTCTCAGAATATATCCCATACTATGAAAGTCTTTTTGCAGGATTCATTCGAAAAGAAGCTGATCCGATGCCCACTATGCAAGTCGTTGGCCCTGGCTAGGGATAACATCTGGCAGAGTTCATACCTTTTGGTGTTTCTTCATTTACAAACTGGAAGTGCGGAGATTTTTGATTCCAGCTCCCAGTGATCACGTATGATTTCCCATCAGAACTTTTACCCATGGACTCCTAGAAACAAGGGAAGTCTCTGTATTTTTATTTAAATTAAAGAAATCTCTATATCTCATATTTATATATGAAGTCTCAGCCCCATGTAACAGCTACTGCACTGGCAAAAGAAGGGCAAGCATCTGAAGTCTGCGTGACATAGTCCTGCAACAGAGTCATCTCTGAAGAACAGGGTTCCCATGCAGTCTTTGGTCTCCTTGCTCACAACACAAAGGCCAATTAATACTAATTGTTAAATATGTAAGTGGTATGAACAGCTGTCTAGCGAG